>NC_085932.1:29574522-29900637 GCF_963556715.1 Cydia fagiglandana | reverse complement strand
CCGGATTTTGAAAAAAAATGAATAATTATTTTCTTATGAAATTTTTAAACTTTGTGTTTTTTTAGACACTTTTTTCGTATCTAGTTTGCAGTAAAGGATCTTACATGTACGAAATCTACGTATTTGGGTTCGTCTTTGAAGTCTCGAAAATCGTGTCCAAGGTTTTAATTTTAAACTAATTAACACAAAAGTTATGGCCAGAAAACCAGTTTTTTTAGCCTAAAATTGTTCAACTTTGATGCCAAATATCTCGAAGACAATGAAGTTTAAAGTAAATATGGGATACTTTATTGCTTAAAGCCGTTGCTGTTAATATGATAATAAGCTACAAAAAACATTAGAAAACTAAGGGATTCAGATCGAAGGTCATTGGCGTGGGAGGGCCCCTTAAGTCGCCATTTATTTCGTTTCGAAAACAAACATCACGAGCACGACGACCACATTGCGCGAACCTTTTGCGCTGTCAACCGTTTTTCCTGGAATCTGTGCAACTGAATCCCGCGCCAATTATAACCGTTAAGTACCCTTCCAGGTATTACATATAATTATAACTACTTATATTATTTGACCTCGTGGTATTTGTATACCGACGCGTCCGCGTGGTATAATTTGAAGAAGCTGTCATTTCTTTACCAAACACAACTGTTCCAAGTTTAGATTCATTTTTTTTCGTATCAAAACAATCAGCAATCTAGAACAATTTTTTTTTTGTGTAAATAACAAAAATCTTTAAAATTATAATAAGGATTGATTTACTCCGCTACCTACAAATTTACCTACAAATGTCTACAAGCTATGGCTGAGCAGAGTATGGCTGGTGTTTAAAATTTCACCCTGTATTTGGTTTTGACTGTACATATCAATTCTTTATTTGAAGTATATATGGTACAATTAAAAATTATCATTATTTAAACGTTTTTATATTAAGCAGCCAATCGAGTAATATACGGTCAGCCAAGAAAGTGGTCTACCACTTTTCGACTCTATCAATCAGATGATATGATTGATAGAGTCGAAAAGTGGTAGACCACTTTCTTGGCTGACTGTACCTATCATATTGTATGCATCACGTACATTAATATTAATGATAATGAATTAACTTGTTTTATTTTTGTTAAATAATTACGAATGCTTCTAGTTAGGTGAGATAGTTACTGAACCACTTCTTTATTTTGCTTTCAACAGGTTACCTCTAATCGTGCGTGAGGTAACAATTGTTAGCAAACATTGTCAACTGTCAATCAATGGTACACAGTAGTTCAATCAACTTTTTCTTGTTCTTCTTTAACGGTACAGTTGTAACGAAAAAGATACAGTCTTGTATTATAACTTGAAAATTACTTCAGTAGGAATAGTACTAGTAATTCAGGAGTACTTGTGACGCGTACACCGGCTAGACGTACGTCAACAATGTGGTCAAATATGTGACGTCGCGGTGACGTCACATCCTTCAGTTCTCCTTTAAAAGCTTTTCATCAGAGAAGGGTCCTTGTGCTTCATGTGTAATAAGGTCATTTCTTTTGGACATTCATATAAAAATAACCTTATTGCACTTGAAGCATAGAATTTCTTAGAATACCTAACCTATGACTTTGGGACAGTAATAAAAATTGATTCGTCAATTCTTTTAACAGATTCGAAGACGTTATAAAAAGTCGTAGTTAAATGTATTGTCACGCTATGTTAAATAAGTATGAAACAAACATGATATATAAATTATTTATATATTAGATACCTTTAAACGGGCAATTCTTGTTTATTTATTTATTTATTTATATGTATATATATTATGGGGATCTCGGAAACCGCTCTAACGATTTCGATGAAATTTGCTATATGGGTGTTTTCGGGGGCAATAAATTGATCTAGCTAGGTTTAATCTCTGGGAAAACGCATATTTGAGTTTTTATATGTTTTCCGAGCAAAGCTCGGTCTCCCAGATATTTATTTATAGAATAACAACTACTCATACTCATACCCTAATGTAATTCCTTTGAATATTAAAACATCAACACATTGGTATTATTTGAACCTCGTAGGTCTCGTGAGTCAACGGGAGAGGTTCTCGGAAACGTTGTTTGATTTAGGTCGAACACCGAGCTCGGAGCAAGGCACGTAGGCCACGGGAAACCACCGACCTATAGGTAGACTATGTTAAACACTATTTATAGCTAGGTTACTAGTGACACAACTTGGGCATTAATCGTAGCCGGTAAAACACTAAAAACTAAAGTTTCAGCAAGCGTAGGTACCTACTGCTTAATACAGTACCAAATAGGTGCAATTACCAATTAAGATAGATCCTCGACAGATCGTATTGAAGACGAGTGATATTATATCAAATTCAATTTCCCCCTTTAAATATGTTTGCACAGTTTTATTGCCAATAATCTGCACGATCATTTAAGTCACAAAAATGTTGGGTTTCTTAATATAATTTCGGTGATTGCTCGTTTTCTAACATTATCTTTGTGGTATTAGTTAGTTTTACGACTTGTTAAAAATAACTACAGTTGATGTAACTGTCGTAAACTCGTAAGGAAGATAGGAGAGGGTGTGGTGCCGAATGTGTGTTTACATAAACATGACACAGTATCTTATTCATTTTTCTCATTTATTTACTTAATGTTAATTGCGTTACTGTTTCACCTAGTTACTATAGAGTTTGACATAAATTTAGACAGGTAGCCAAAGGAGACTTATAATAAACATACAATGAAATAGCGGCGCCAATGTCTAAATCAAATATTAAACATGAAAAGTCACATGTTATCATTGTGATACCTTCGGTCTTCGGTCTTATAAAGTCTGTATTTAAATAAAAGTAAATAATTTGTAAATTTTCGGGTAGTTCATTTATTGGTTAACCGACCAAATACAACACCGCCTGGATCAGTCACTGAACGACCTGACTTTAATCTACATTATTTGATCATGTAATGTTTTCATCTACCCTCAACTTAAGGAGCCATTTGAAGGTAGATTTTGTTTACTTTTATTTAAATGCCTAATTATACAGAGTATAGTTAAAATATATAACATGAAAAGGAAGTCACATGTTATTATTGTGATACCTTCGGCCCTAGTCTAAGGCATGTGATGTGTGAATGTTTCACTTTTTAGGGTTCCGTACCCAAAGGGTAAAACGGAACCCTATTACTAGGACTCCGCTGTCCGTCCGTCCGTCCGTCCGTCCATCCGTCTGTCACCAGGCTGTGTCTCACGAACCGTGATAGCTAGACAGTTGAAATTTTCACAGATGATGTATTTCTGTTGCCGCTATAACAACAAATACTAAAAAGTACGGAACCCTCGGTGGGCGAGTCCGACTCGCACTTGTCCGTTTCTTTATCTGTATCAGACAGTAAATGTTTCTGCTTCATGGCCGTATTTAATCACTGACGTTGATATCTTCATTACGTACTAATTAACAAAAACGGCCAAGGGCATGTCGGGCCTTACTCAGTGTAGGGTTCCGCAGTTAACTTGTCACAATAGTCTGATAGGGGGCTACTTATCAAGTAGGGGGGTAAGTATCATGTACCATCAGTCCCTCAGCCGTAAAAGTGCATGGCGAAATTATCAATGAATTCATTCATAATTTCTCCATGCAATTTCACAGTTCACTTTACAAGTCGTCGGCCTAAGTCGCAAACCTCGTAACTCCTTATTCTTTCTCAGATATGTGTTAAATTTGTTAAATGTCAAAAAGTATCGCCATCTACTCGAGGATAGGCCAAAGGTATGGTGTCATGTTTTCGAGCGATGGCGCCATACCTTTGGCCTGCTGTCTAAATTCTCTTTGCAGTAAGTTATAACACGGTGTCCACGTCCAGCAGTCCACTCGAAACACATACATACTTCTCGCGTTTACATACATGCATATACTTCTCGTGTTTATGTACCCAGGGATTTGTCAAGCACTCGTCAAATAGTTAACGGTATACATCAACACTGGAATGCACACACACACAGCTATCAGCAACATCTGTTCTAAGATGCATTGATAGCAAGCAGGCGCCATATCATATCAATTGTGCACGTATTTTTCCTTAACATTGTTTATGGTTAGACTTAGAAGTGTAAATTTTCCGTGTATGGAGCATTGCACCAGAATATACCAGGTACCTATTTATTTATTTAAACTTTATTGCACAGTAAAAATTGTACAAAAGGCGAACTTAATGCCAGAAGGCATTCTCTACCAGTTAACCCTCGGGCCAAACAGAGAACAAGTAGTAATAGGTGCAAGAAAAATTAAAAGTAGGAAAATTTAATATTAAGCATAAATTTTATGTTGAACAACATACTATTTCAAATATACATATTGCTACAATATACTTACTTATACATAGGTACATAACATACTAATATACATATGTGTACATGTAATATATATAAAAATATATATATATATACATATATCTACCTGCTTTCAGATTTTTATGAGACTTAGCTAAGATACTTTTCTAAAAGGTGTCTGCGCAACTTGATTTTAAGCAGAGTTTTGGTCTGAGTTTGCCTTATCTCGAGAGGGAGGGAATTCCAAAGACGAATCGCATGCATAGTGAAGGAGTTGGTATGGATCCGGAGCGATACAATGGAACTGACAGAGTTAGTTTTCGGGAGGAACGTAGCTCACGGCCTGGCTGTGCGGTCACAAGTTGGAATTTAGACCGCAGGTACTCCGGTATGGCTGGGTCGTTTAATATACTGTAAAGCATACACAGCACCCTAAGGCACCTGCGTTCACGCACACAAAGCCAATTAAGTTTCCGTCGAAAGGCTGAGACATGGTCGTACTTGCGGAGGCCGAAGATAAATCTAATACAACTGTTTAAAAGTCTTACCAGTCTGTCTAACAGTCCTTGTGAAAGGTTGGTAAGGCACACATTACTATAGTCAATGACTGGAAGCACAAGAGCTTGAATGAGTAAAGTTTTAGTACTGACCGGCAGGAAATGTTTAAACCTGTACAATGCTCTCAGGGTATTTGTAACTGCGACACACGTCAGAAACCTGCGGCTCCCAAGTTAGGCCCCGATCAATGATCAACCCCAGGTTTCTCACTTGGGATGATAGTGGTATAACGGTACCCTCAAAGAGAATCGGTCTTACATGTGCGAAGTCAGAGAGTGAGACTGAACGTGGGCTCCCAAGAACGATAGCCTGACACTTAGACGGGTTGACAGCGATCCCGAAATCATTCGACCAGGATGCTATGCTAGAAAGGTCGTTATTTAGGCGCAATATCGCCTCGTCTATATCATCGATCTTGACTTGAGTGTATAATTGCAAGTCATCGGCGTACAGGTGATACGAGCAATTTATGAAGGGGGTAATTAAATTACCTATCTTTTTTCTTATTTTCTAATATTGTATACGAAGTTTCAAGTTCCTCATCAAATAAATATTCGTTAATACATCCAAACTTTCATCCCCTGTTAACCCCTTTGAGGGTTGAATTTTCAAAAACGTTTCATAAGCAATATGGATAAGGAATATTATATTTCGTATTTAAAGAACCAGTTTAGGATACGAACTTCGAATCAGAATAAGAATAAGAAAGTTTTTATTGTCCACTGTGTAGGTATACATATAGATAATCTTTACAAATAAATGGTTTCAACAGCTGCCCTAAGAGGGAGTATAATTAATTATCTAGCTTTGCAAAAAGTGCGATATAAATAAATGTTACGTTATGGGACATACAAAAATTAAGTAAGCCGCTCAAGATTGCTTGTGTTGTGAGTATTACTACTTAGACAGCGAAATACATATAACACATAAATAATTAAAATATCTGGGAGACCAAGCTTTGCTCGGGAAACATATAAATACTAAACACAGCTACAGCTGTGTTCTTTTTCTGTATTATTTTTCATTATGTGGTGCGCAATAAAGAATATATTATTATATATTATTATTATTATACTAAAAATACGCGTTTTCCCAGAGATAAGACCTAGCTAGATCGATTTTTCACCCCCGGAAACCCTCATATAGCAAATTTCATCGAAATCGTTAGAGCCGTTTCCGAGATGCCCGAAATATATGAATAAATATATACTTATACAAGAATTGCTCGTTTAAATGATAAGATATAGAAAACTCCCATGATTGAGGAGTCAATTACTCAGCCGGGATTCGAACCCAGGGCTGTCGGCTTCATAAGCAGGGTCACTACACTACCGACTTGGCCAGACCGGTCATCTACATATATAGATCTCTAGGAACTAAAGTGATTAAATTAGCCGCACCTTTCTCTAGCTTTTAGTGTTCGTTCGCACGCAAGCCAATTTAAAGCGTATCAAATGCGCCTCACCATAAACTTGCGTACCTACAGCTCCGAGAATAGGTGTATTTTATCCAAATTGGTTTAATAATAATAGTGTATAAAATATAGCGTCAAATATATTTGTCAGCTAGTGCCAGCTCTAATACCTTCTACTTCTACAGTTCGCGTTAAAATGTACCTGCCACACTTTTCTTATTTTACATTCACATAAAGAGTCTCATGAGCTGAACCCGATGCCAAAAAGCCGCTCCCATACAATCGAAGTTACGCTCCAATTTTAAAACGACATACTTAGGTAGGTATATTAATATGTAACATATATCTACCTATGTCTGGTACCTACTAGTTTTCGTTGCTAAGTGTTAGGTAGGGTAGGCCTATGTATATCCATGTTATGCTGAGTGGCCTAACTTCGCAAAATACAAAACTTTTACAAAATAAATATCTTTGTGACGTTAACATATTGTTATTGTTTTTTAACCAGGATACCTATTCTCAACTCTAATAATTAAAGAAACTCCCAATTGTCCTGCCAATGACGTACATAAGGAGTCGACATTAATTGGTGTACACAATGCCTTATGTACTCAGCTGTCAAATGTCGGCGCGTGCGGCTATTGTTTTCATAATTGAATCAAACACCAAGTTACTTATGCCATCGGCAAATTGGTGTTTAGAAGAAGAGCTCTTTTGGCCTTCCGTTTCGTGGCTGCAAAGTAATTTGTTTAAGAGAGGGCGATGAAATTTGCAACAAGTTTTGTTTTGCGATTAATAAAATTGTGCAACGGCTGCTTTGAGCCTTATGCTTTTACTATGATAGGTTATAATGCAATTCAATAAACTTTTATTGCGTTTGTATTTTTACAAAGTTATCAGTGCGTTTCAAAAATGCTTGTTCTTTAATATAATTGTATTGAAAAGTGGAAAATTGTCCGCATAATCGCTGACAAGGTGCTGAAAGGTGCACAGCTGTGTTTTTCAATTGGTTTATTTGCATTGGTGGTGTTTACTCTTTTTGCGCGTAAATTATAAGTTATGGTAATGGAAAACCACCATATCTTTTACGTTTTCGCTAAAATAGTAAACGCTGAACGCTCATGTCTATAAAAAAAAACCGGGCAAGTGCGAGTCGGATTCGCGCACGAAGGGTTCCGTACCATAATGCAAAAACGGCAAAAAAAAACGGTCACCAATCCAAGTATTATTCACCCCGCCCGACGTTGCTTAACTTTGGTCAAAAATCACGTTTGTTGTATGGGAGCCCCACATAAATCTTTATTTTATTCTGTTTTTAGTATTTGTTGTTATAGCGGCAACAGAAATACATCATCTGTGAAAATTTCCACTGTCTAGCTATCACGGTTCGTGGTTTAGTTCAAAAACTAAAGCCTGCGCCAATTCTAGGGATTAGTTGCTAAGCGGACCCCAGGCTCCCATGACATATTTATATTTGTTCCTACATGAATTGTTTCTCTCCACAAACACTTATATACTTAATAACCATCTCGTGTTTGCAAATGGACCGGCAGTTCTCTGAACAGTGGACGTCAATTGTCACACAATTAATCAACATCTAAATTACCACCAACTTACCAATAACACCTCACCAGTGCCTTCAATCTTTATAATACAGCCTATTTTACCTTGACTTATGTGAACTTGTTATTATCTATCCTCTTATTAAAGCCTATAGCTTGATTAACATGTAATAGCTAAACGCTCCCAAAGGATTCCAAGAAGGAATCTTTATAATTGCTCACGCGCGAATCCTGCCGTTTTTTCTCCTTCAATTATTTCTATTTGCGTACTTTAATTAATAATTACTACTCATTGTTTTGTGGGAACCAGAGATAGTCGGTTGCCGGTTGTCAGTCGGCCGTGTTCTGCCGAGTCTCGCGCTCGTGGGTGCGTGTACACGAATGTGTCGTATATCGTAGAACAGCGGGGGATAGCAGCGGTTTTAGAGTGTAGTGAAAGTTATATGGAGTTTGTTTAGTATTGGTAAGATTGTAGCTCTTAAAAATGCAAAGCAAAGATGCTTTCGAAAATATTCATGAACATGTATTCGCATTTATCTTAAGAGTTCACAGTATTAGCTCGTATAACCTATGTATTATCTTTAAATACATTTCAGTTAGTGGTAGTTACTAATTTGAAGTACCTTAATCATGGAAACCTTACTTATTTTAAGGCATACGGGCACATATATGCTCTCTACGCTATGATTGTATAGCCACTATCAAAAAGTTAAAAAGGAAAATTAGCTACAATGAAAGTAGGTACTCCTTATATAAATTTAGGTATATCTGACGCACTAAGTACGTAGTACGTCATACTTTTACGTGGGTATGACGGTAAAGCTAGATTAGAGGTCAAAGAAAGCGAGGGTTCAAGGCTTCGTACTAGAATTAGAAATAGAAGTCATTATATGTATTCGTTATTCAACTCTATGTCAATTGGATAAGGTAGAAAGATGTGTACATAATTTGTGTGCAGTTTGCATGTCTTGGGACGTAGCCAGAAGTTTCCGGTGTTTTATCTGATAAGAGTTAAGCCTAAATAACACCTTATTTCATGTTCAATGCTATTTTTAAACACTAATTTGATGTGTTTTATATGTAAAATGTTATCGTTATTTTTATTCGAATGTTAATGTACTTGCCTACACGAGGAATGAAAACTATTACCTACTCAGCGTATGATTTTTTTACTTACAATAGGTAACAATCGTAACAATCAATACACGTGAGGTCAATATATACACATTGGTAATTATTCACTAGCTCGTTATATGAGTCTACTGTATTCAATCTAATATATTTTACTAAATAAGTATTGAAACAATTCGCGTAAGGCTTGTTTCAAGAGAAAGTACCACGTTTCGATTCTCTCGAAAGCTAGCTATTTACCTTAACTTGGCGCACTAAGATTCTTTAACTCATCTATTGGCCTCGAACGTGAATGTATCTATGTATATAAAAATATACACAAACAAATTCCTATTTCTTTCCTTATGTTGTGGTAAACTTTACCTATTTATATGTGTACAATATTTCAGTATAATTGCCTCATTTGTTTGGGTATTCCTTCATCCTTATGTGTCATCTTCTCTTCTAGATGTGATTGGCCACACAATGACCAATGAATGATGATGAATGATTTTTACCGTTGAGGACGTTACTGCATGGTGCGCTATTTGGTGACTGATATAGTCAATCGTCGATTTATTTAGTATTAAACAGAAATGTACTAATGTTTTTATGGTGTGAAATTATTTTATAGTCTTACTAATTACATAAATGGTTGTTTAGACCATCCCACCATTTAGTTAGTACTCTAATTAGTAATAAAACTGTCCGAAGTAACATCATTTGACTATTAAAGCTTAATTGTTTGGCATTTTTTAGGGTTCCGTACCCAAAGGGTAAAACGGGACCCTATTACTAAGACTTCGCTGTCCGTCCGTCCGTCCGTCCGTCCGTCTGTCACCAGGCTGTATCTCACGAACCGTGATAGCTAGACTGTTGAAATTTTCACAGGTGATGTATTTCTGTTGCCGCTATACCAACAAATACTAAAAACAGAATAAAATAAAGATTTAAATGGGGCTCCCATACAACAAACGTGATTTTTGACCAAAGTTAAGCAACGTCGGGAGTGGTCAGTACTTGGATGGGTGACCGTTTTTTTTTCTTTTTTTTTGTTTTTTTTTTGCATTATGGTAAGGAACCCTTCGTGCGCGAGTCCGACTCGCACTTGCCCGGTTTTTTTAAGGTAAGCGTGAAAAGTTCCCCATTTTCAAATCATTTTAAATACATACGAATAGGTTAAGAGATTCGATTCCATAACGTTTGACCTACTTAAAACAACGTAAACAACGAGTAAACAAATAACACTGAATGAACATTTGACTCACGGTTTCCCGAACGAAACAAAAGGTTACGATAAGACACTAACCACATGCATATCAGACGTCGCTGAAATGTATCCTCCGACCACAACATTTCAGCTACATAGTAAAATGCACCTTATTGTACAATACTGAAGTCCTAAAATGGTTTAAATAGACGGACTAAAGCGTTTTTCAGCTGCATAGGAATATAGATCTTATTGTAGGGGATTTAAGTCTTGAAATGTCTCGGTTGGTAGTGGAATGTTGAAAATGTAAGTGTACACCGAGATAATGCTTACGTTCCTGTGATCTCACGTGCTAAGGAATGCGTTAAGGATATACTAAATGGGTCTATGAAATTAGAACTGGGACCCGTTTCTGAAAAGCTTGTAACGTGTAATACAAGTGGAAATCCCTTTCTAACAGAAGCTGTCAAAAAGTGACATCCGCTTGTATTAAAAGTTACAAGCTTTTGAGAAAAGGTCTCCTGTGGGCCTGACAAACGGCCATATGATAAAGGTAAATTCACAAAAGCTGGTACGAATGGAACGAATGAGTGAATGAAAATATCTATGTGTGTATCACATTAACCAATAAACTGGTGGCTCTGACTGTATACCGATACAGGTGTCACTCATACAATGAAATTTAGTTCATTCCATTCGCGCTACCTTTCGTGACCTGTATGTTCGGTCTAAGTAGGTACCTAATGTCAAAATTGTGGCTCAAGTTGAACTTAATGCACTAAGAACATCAATGAGCTAGTTCGAAGCTTTAAACTCCTAACATTGAATATTGAAACTTTGTAAGCTTACTTATTACCGTTATCTTTGGTCTTGGCATATACATAAGTATTGTATGAGAGTTATGACCGAAGGTGACATAGAAAATGGTCCGGTTTTCTCGAGTGGCCACGTGGGCACCTTGACATAAATCTACACAGTATTTGCCCTACTGATCAACGGAACAGTCGTATTTGTACTTTATGCAGGTGTAATTAGGACTGTTTTACAATGAACGGTTTGTCAAATACAAGTCATAAATTTATTATAGGGCTTAGAATATGTAGCTATATGTGTCTACGAATATCATAAACACGAAATTAAGTTTGATTCGTTCTTATATTTTTATGACGAAATTTGAAGAAACTAACATACCTAAATCTACTCTAAAATTAATAACACCAAAAACGTTCGACCTTAGTTTCACCCCCTTGAAAAAATAATTTCTTAGGAACTACAATATTTGAAGAATAATATATGTATGTATTTCGTATTGTCAGGTCCTATTTTCAACGGTTTAAGCTGTGCGTTGTATATACTTATATGACTGGCCTGTTTATTGATTATAGACCGAAGATAAACAATAATTTCTTGTCTGAATACAATATTTGTACAATCATAGCTGAAAAACAAGATCATCGTGACTGATAAAAATAACTATCACTTTATAATATCAAAATACACACAGAATCTACTACTAAACATCCTATTGCGAGAGGATAATCTTTGAGATAAAACCGCCTAGTAATAACCAAAATTACTATTTTGGTGGATTTGTGACGTCACAATACGCCAGATAAGCGTTCACCAAAACACTTGACAGTTATATCTCATTACTCTTTTATAATAGAGAACGGTATTAAATAAATATTGGTATACTATAATTTTGCGCCATGGTGTTGAGTAGAAACCGAGACGCTGTAGACTTAGCACGGGAGCGCCGCCGTGACAGTCAGTATCTCGCCCGCGAGAGACTACCCAACTTTTTCTATATGTATTAAAAAAAGAGAGACGGGACGAGTACATTTATCTTCTCCTCCAGACGGGACGCCGTGCTCCTGTGCTAAGCTAAGCCTAATGCTAAGAGACGTAAATACACAACAATTAGTTACGCGGTATTGCACTATCCCCGACGATATGGCTTCGACTGTCTTTATAGTGATTGATCTCTGCAAATACAAAGCATTACACGTCACGTGCTACTCTTCAAACAGGTTATGAACCAGACAGGCAGGGAGATAAAAGATATAGTGGGGTTAGGATTAGGACTTTTAGGGTATTTTGTTTACCTTCGAGAGTGCACATGTACCAACAACAACTCAAGAAACTAAGCCAGGAAACTAGATGAAAACAAAAGATATGACGCGCCGCTAAACATGGGGTAACCATGAGAGGCCCAACGTTTCCTTTTTTTCCAAAAATATCTTACCCCCGTACTTCTAGAGTTGCGCACTGGATGGGACCTTCCCCTTGAAAGCTAGGACAAAGGAAAACCACACGCTATCTGTTGACTAGCTCTTGAGATTTTCAACTGTACACTACAGTTTATTTCACGTCACTTCTGAAGAATTCCAAGATCGTCTGTAAACCCTCGTCAGGCAAGGTCTAGAGGCTAAAAACATCCACTGTTATCTTTCCACTTGATTAATCTAGGAATGTTTTCTGTAACTGTACAATGTGCAAAACAAAATAAAGGTCAGTTATTATACTTTCTATAAAAGCAAGGTACTTAGGTACTTTCAGGAAATCTTCATTATTACCACTTGTGATTATTACTACTCACAGTTTATTAGTAACTTTTGTTTCTATATTGAATCTACCTCGTACCATTGTTATTGTACCTTTAAGATTTCAGTTCCAATCCATTGTCTTAGTAAAAAAACCGGGCAAGTGCGAGTCGGACTCGCGCACGAAGGGTTCCGTACCATAATGCAAAAAAAAAAAGCAAAAAAAACGGTCACCCATCCAAGTACTGACCCCTCCCGACGTTGCTTAACTTTGGTCAAAAATCACGTTTGTTGTATGGGAGCCCCATTTAAATCTTTATTTTATTCTGTTTTTAGTATTTGTTGTTATAGCGGAAACAGAAATACATCATCTGTGAAAATTTCAACTGTCTAGCTATCACGGTTCGTGAGATACAGCCTGGTGACAGACGGGCGGACGGACGGACGGACGGACGGACGGACGGACGGACGGACGGACGGACGGACGGACGGACGGACAGCGAAGTCTTAGTAATAGGGTCCCGTTTTACCCTTTGGGTACGGAACCCTAAAAAACTAAACTGCGGCACACTCTTTGTTTATGAAAGACCAAAACAAGATGAGCTTGGAACTTAATTGCTCTATTTCTGAAGACAAACGCACTTGTCGGTCAGACAATACGACTTAATGCAGTATAATTTTATAGTACCATAAATTTATAATGTCAAATCATTATGTTATTCGCTCGAGATAAGATTGCGAACCTATATTTGTGGAATTTATGATTGGGATCGGTTTGTTTTTATTTGGCGTATTTGGCATTGGGTTCGTGGAATGTGTCATTACCCACAGACAAGACATCCTCCAGACTTAGCATAGTCACGCTGCCCCCTCTGCCACGCATACGGTAATTTTTTTTACTCCATGTTCGAGTCGAAAGTGTCTTTGTGGGACTTCCGTGTCTTTGAACGGACCAATCATGGCACGGGACTTCGCTCACCTCGTCCCGCGCACCCCCGCATTTTTGGCATCATCGGTTGCATGAAATAATTGCTCTAAACTCGGTCTAGAGGATTCCTAGTCTATGGTCATTACCATTTATCATAGAAACAGAATCAGACATTTATTGGCAACTTAATATTATTTGACATGTCCGGAGATAAGTGGGTATATACTTACATTTCGACTTAGGTTTAAACTATCCCAAACGTTGACAGTAGGCACTCGATAAAAGCTTGACTAGGCGAGTAGCACACTATAACTAGTACAGATAATTCGTTTCATACGATTGTTTTTAAATTGGCCCCAATTGGGGCTATAAACGGCTTTCGGGCCGTATTTGCGATGGTAATATTTCCCGATTGCTGGATATTGCTATCATATTTACATTTGAAACTGTGACTTGACATCATTCAAGGGATTTCTTGACCTGAATGCAAGGAGGAAAACAATACGTTTTACCTAAATCCACTTGTATCAATATCAATATGATACGCTCTGCGTGACGAATGAACTTTACTTTGTATTATTATTCAGGTAAGTACCTATACCTAATATGTAGTTTTTATTAATATTATAATTTGGTATAAGCAGTAAGAAAAATACTATTAAATTAATTTAATAATTTAAAATAAAATTGTGAACGCTATGGAGTTCATTAAGGCCGTTCCCGTACCCAAATGAAATCTACAATCGAGCCTCCCCTCACGCCATCCGTCCCGCCCCTAGATACAATGACGATTCAACAGCGCCACGCAAGAAGTAGCGACTTAAATGAACTAACAGGACACTGATTTGTAAAACGTATTACTAAATACTGAAAAAAGCATGCTGCATCTCATAGATGGCGTTAAAGTTAAAATGGAAAAATAAATGAAACATAGTGTAAATTAAATATTCATTTTAATGAAGTCAACTCTTATTTCAAGTATATTTAATTATAAGGGTAAATACAGTTTATATTTAAACAAATTAATGACTTGATATTTGTTTTGGGGACACGTAGTACAGGTCCGTCTGGCACGAGCGCTCAGCCATCACTGTCTCATTTCGAAAGACGGACGGAGATAGAGCTTGCAGGCTGAACTCGATATTTTGTTACGATAGAATTAGTTGATGTTTATTTATTTTAAAAATATTGCCTTTAATTATCGTTTTTCTAAAGCTGTCAAATTATTGTTATAGTTATGATTGATTTTTCTCCTTTTTTTGTTTCATAGTGTCACATAGTAAAGAAACAAGTAAAGTTCGAGTATAAATTCGAATTGGAGGTTACTTTGGGAATAAATTGTATCGAGCGAAGTGTTATGAATCGTGTATCGAAAGCTGTGTTATTAAAGATAATATAATCAAGAATTATATTTATTTTTCCCACGTCTACAAATATCAACGTTTCTTAGAAAAATAGGATAATTATTGGGGTATTTTTACATTTCTGGCTCAAGGGAACGGCCTTAATACCCATTTAATACATCTACTTTTAACGTTTAATTTAAAAAACAGCTCTACATTCATCTATAATCGATATAATTATGTTTAAATATATAATATATTTAAGTATGTTTGATAAGAAGGAATTGTATTCTTCCACATGTATTTTTTAATGCGCAAAAATAAAACGCCGATATTGTTTCGGTGTATTATCGATTGATAAAAAAACTAATAAAAAGCAAATTATACGAGAGCCGGATGTGCCCACAAAACAGATTAGTACAGATTATCTATAATTGTTATTTTAATTTACTCTTCTAATTTAGTTTTTGCGACTTCATCAGATGTTCATTAGCTACTATTATATAGCCGGCCAAACGACTTTATCAGAAGGCGCGAAATTCAAATTTTCTATGGGAGGATTACCGTCATTACCGTTCGCACTTACTTTTTTTTTAAATTTGCCGTTTTTTTTCTACTGACAGACTGGCTTCACAGACTTATTACAGAAAACAGTACCAACAATTTACTTAATGTTTTTGCTAGTCTCATTTGGAACATGAACTATCGGCGCGATTCGGGAAATGATTTAGAGATTCACTAGATATGAAATAGTAAAGATATGTGACGTTCCGCGGCAAAAGGTACCTTATGGCGGCTGGCGCTTAGGCTATAACGCCGGTCCAATATTCAGCCGCGGCAATGGTACCTTTTGCCGTGGAACGTCACATATTTTTACCATTTCATATCTAGTGAATCTCTAATTCATTTCCTGAATCGCGCCGTATATATTGTGTGTCGTATGCACATTTGTAAGTAAAACCGATGTAAGTTACATTAACATAAAATATAAAGTTTATTCTAAAAAATTGCTAGCTTATGTAGTTTAGCTACAATAATCTCTATCTATAGTTATAAGAATTAATTTTATTTATGACCTAACTCCTTAAGACAACATTAATTAGCTTCGTCTAAAAATATATGTAATCTCCAGTTGTAATTTACTAAGATAAAATCACTATCATAATCCCAGCTTCAGACACACCCATTCAAACAGCTACACCCACCTAGGGTTACCAGATGACAGGAATTTTCCTGACATATCAGGAATTTTTGCCTATTGTCAGGAATGGGGACGGAACACGAAAATGTCAGGATTTTTTTGAATTGATACACTTTTTTTATAAAGTACCTTTTTATTTACGTAAATTAATACAAATAATAAATTTAATAAATTAATTCATAAAACGCAGCTGTAGGGTGGCCATCGCTTACGGCGGCCAGTCATAAATATGAATGTCAGGAAAAATATTCGGAAATCAGGAATTATGTCAGGAAATTCTACATTTGTATCTGGTAACCCTACACCCACCATTATTTCATCCCACAGATCTACAAACTAATCAATTCTAGTTTTAGTTCCTCGATCTGTTACCGATATGATACAGATCAGTCAATGTCAAAAGTGACGGGTCAGTGTCAGATCGGAAACAAATCGGATAACTAAAACTCGAATTGGCCTGAAAAATCAACTCAAATATCGAATAACAAAGTCCACGCTTCCCGCT
Organism: Cydia fagiglandana; assembly: GCF_963556715.1. Lineage (NCBI taxonomy): Eukaryota > Metazoa > Arthropoda > Insecta > Lepidoptera > Tortricidae > Cydia > Cydia fagiglandana. The sequence continues at coordinate 29,883,961 of NC_085932.1, read as the reverse complement.
CGTGGCGATAACAGATGCCAGATACGGCTGATAATGATAACGTAATTAAGAAGCAGGTACCTAATACGGCCCCGACAGGCCGACACTATCATTAGCAATGACATCAAATTTCATGACGCTCCAGCGTTTGGTCCAGTCAGGTCATGACATTCTTAAATCTCCCCACACACTTATCAGTATTTCTATCAGTATTTTCATCATTACTTGTCACGGGGATTTTAAGTTATTTTCCTAACCGTTTAACAACCGAACTCCGCGGTGCGCCGCGGTGCGATACGCCCAGTATCATCATAGTCTCTACGCGAAACGCACGCGCCCGGGCGCCTACTATTCGCGGAGGAAATTTTTGTGTATATCTTCGTAAACGTCTTCGTCAGTTTTAATATTTATAGTGTTTTTGGAGCGTTAAATTGAAGTTGAATTTGTAAATTAACGGATATTGAGTGTTGTGGCTTCCTTAGAAATGCCGTCGGTTAAGTTTGAGAAGTTTATGGCCAAGCTTTCGTTGCCTTTTGTTGTAAGTTTCTTTTTTTATTTACTTTTTTTTCAGCGTTTACTACTGACTGTCTTTTTAAGTCTCTTTGTATAAGAGAGTTTGGATTATAGATAGTTTTCAGGCCAGCTCAATGCGGATTGGGAGTTTAACACGTTGAAATGTATTTTTAGTACCAATATTAACGTAAGTATTTATACTTATACATAAATGATAACTACCAATTTTTTTTTATTTTTACTAGCCTATTTGAGTGTCCCACTGCTGGGCAAAGGCCTCTCCCGTTAATTTCCACGTATAGGGGTCTTAAAATTAAAATAGTCAAATTATAATATGTTATTTAACTACAACAACTATGTAATAACCCTCTTGAAAATTCTAAACTACCTGCTCAATTATATGTAGTAGAGACCGTTTTGGGATAGTTTACAAACTAACTTTTTTCAAAACGACAACAGACGATTAACTATTGTATTCTTTTGTATTATATACAGGCAGTATAAAAAACGGAATAGCAAAGAGAATTTGTGACACTGACATACGTAAGGAAGTACATATATTACTATGCATACATAGTTACGTTCAGGATATACATATGTTATGTATGTGTAGATTATGCAGATTACACGCGTGTTTGCGAAAGCTGTAGGATAACGGACGTCATGTTCATATTCTTTGTACTTGTAGCCGTCGAGTAATGACCATATTCATAAAGACACTTACTGGTCAGAAATGTGTAGTTTTCTAAATATTGTTTGAATGTGTATTATTTATTAAACTTTTATTTCGTAAGTATAGCTTCTGCCCGCGACTTCGCCTACGTAGAATGTAGAATGATGATTTCTGTGTGTGATGTAAACAATCCTGTGCACTTGTCTAAGCCTCATATTATCTCCATACCAATTTGATCTTAAATGGAGACGACAGACAGTACTTTCGTATTTATACGAGTATAATAGGAAGGATTTAAATAATATAAAACACTATATAAAATAATATTGGCACACTTTTACAGCATAATAACACATCAAATGTATGTTACTATGCCGTTTAAAATGGTCATGTGCTAAAATAATTCCATCCGCCGTGAATAACTGTAGTGAGGCGCTCAGTGAATGGGTCCATAAATCATTCAATCAAACCCTATCAGCCAATGATTGGCAAATTAGCCTATTAACACATGTTATTGGCTTTTATCTGTGCTCATTATTCAATTCGTTTCAACGAATGACTCATTTGTGTGTGAAAACAAACAATGTAAATGTATTGATTATAAACATTAAGTATCTAACAATGTATGTTTAAGATACAACTACCTATCGGCGATGTTATCTGTGGATTAGGACTTTCTTTTTTTATCACAGCGGTAATAAAAATACATGTTTTAAGGTTCATGTTTGTTTGTAAGTTCCATTGCAACTAAGTTTTAGTTACATACCTCAGTCTGAGAAGAATCTATATCTAAGAAGTTTCTCTCTCACTAAATTTTAACGTTTCTTAAACATTGAATCGACTTTTTTTATTTTTACCAGACCAATGACAAAATTAATATGAACTATTCCTTAAACTTGTTTACATATTATTCGATCCCTGAAACGCTAATAATACTAATAATATTACCTGTTGACCGACTTAGTCCCCGTTTCCGAGTTTTGTATGACCCCTATGACAGACTCAGACTGGACGATCGCCAACCGCCATTGTTCGAGCTATGCCACTTCGGCGCCTGAGACACAAGCTGTAGCGGTTTTAGAAAAAAAATACTCTTATGCGGGACTTTTCTTTTCTTTTTATATTTCTAATATCTAATATAAAATTATAATAATAAAATCGAAATTTTATCATTAAATCAGCCGTGACAGGATATAAATGTTCGGTTGCATTGCAAGTGAGAGTTTCCTACTTTTGACGCTGTTATTTATATTGAAGTACAAAAAAAATACTTATCATAGATACCTAGTATAGATTAAACAAAGTTTATCTTATAATATCTTACTTATCTGTAGATTCTTCAAGGCGATAAATATTTCCATTATCTGTCAATCGGTTGTTATGCTGATTGATCACTTGCATGCCTTGAACATGCACTTCTGTCTGATAAAATGAGTCAGTATGATTGATGAATGCCGTCTGTTTTGATTTATACATATAATACACAATACCTACACTTATATTTTTAAAACTCCGATAAGCGCGTTAAAATTGGCCGATTATTTTTTTTAAATATTTTAAGACTATGGTCACCGTCAAATTGTTTAAATGAGACTTTATCATAATCGCTTAGACCTCAACAATCGCCCTCCGCCGGAAACCCTACTGTTTCGTTAGCAATGTGTATTGTTATTATAATTTAGTATTGTCCCTCGGCGATGACTATAATGACTGACGTCTAAACGCTCAGTATGGAACGAAGCATCGAGCGCGAAGCACATTTAATTAAAAATCATATTCAATTTTGCCCCTACTGCAAACTGGCAGCATTATCGCTCTACGTATTAAAAAAAAGAGTAATTGTTTATGGTTCATACTTTTTTTTTAATTTTACAGTTTCAAAACTTTCAAATCATTCATTCAATTAGTGATGGGAAAGTGATGTAATATTTTTTTCGATTAAATATTCTTATGGACCATTTGAATCGTTGTTGGTTGTGCATAGTGAAAATGGTTGTGTGGTACACCGAGGACCCGTTCGACGAGGTACTAATTAGATTTTAATTCGACATTTATAATTAGATTTAAAATTGATAAGTGTTGTACGTACCTGTCCGCATTTTCGAAAAAAAAAACATTTAAAATTTTGCTTTGAAAGTAAATCTTAAATTGCAAACAAATATTTATATTTAATATGGACCATTTGATATTAATATCTTTCGAGCGTCATTTCCTTCCTGCTGAACAATTCAGAAGTTATTTTAATCAGTTTGTAAGTGAGATGAATAATAATGATTTCATAAGTTCCCGTAGGCCGTCAATTACTCATACAGTTTTTATAAATTGTATTTCATATCTGTTCCGGCAAATCGTTGTTATCTATATTTTAGTGTCCAAGTGTCCATCTATATACAGATTTATTTATTTTTTAAGGTGGTTCTCCTTGCTCGATTTTCATACAACTTTCTTGGCACCCTAGCTCCTATTATATAGGGTTTCTTCACTTGTATATGTAATGTTTGGGTAATATATATATTTCTGTCTTCGCTTAACGTAAAAAAATACTAGATTTTGATTAAAATTATTAAGAAAAAAGCCTTTGAATATTGGTAAAATTTTGCCTCATTGCTTGTTTGTGTGAGTGATGCTTATAGTATCGGTGTAATTCTAACATGGCGACTTCATTTGACAAGTAATCATTTTTAATTTGTCAAAGGTGTAACAGATGGCACTTTAAAACCGCAACACAGATTACCTGTGTATTTTGTTTTATTTTCACTCAATAGAGGGAGGTATATTTAATGCACAAAGCATGTTACGACTTACGAGTATACCTCCTACTCATTTAAGAATCTCCTTTCTGATATAATTTCATTCCCAGATTTAATATAACTTAATAACTATTATGATTATTACACAATAAAATACATTTATATATTTATAGAAAGGTCAGTCCAAACAATCATTCGCGTTACGGTCGTCCACCGAAAACCCTTGTGAATTCTGCGTTCGTTTCGGTAAATGTTCTCTGGAAAAGCCTATATTTATTGTAACAATGATTTTTAAACTAAAATACCTAGCTATATTTTTCTCAAAAATATATAGGTATGTGGAGAAAAATGTCATCTTCTTGTAAATAAACAAGATTCTATAATATCTTCTGCTTGTGCATAACAATAACATTAGTAGATGATATTTTTAGGGTTCCGTACCCAAAGGGTAAAACGGGACCCTATTACTAAGACTTCGCTGTCCGTCCGTCTGTCCGTCTGTCTGTCACCAGGCTGTATCTCACGAACCGTGATAGCTAGACAGTTGAAATTTTCACAGATGATGTATTTCTGTTGCCGCTATAACAACAAATACTAAAAACAGAATAAAATAAAGATTTAAATGGGGCTCCCATACAACAAACGTCATTTTTGACCAAAGTTAAGCAACGTCGGGAGTGGTCAGTACTTGGATGGGTGACCATTTTTTTTTGCTTTTTTTTTGTTTTTTTTTGCATTATGGTACGGAACCCTTCGTGCGCGAGTCCGACTCGCACTTGCCTGATTTTTTTTCAAAAATGCTGCCTTTCACCCGAGTTAAAACACTCTACTTTTCATTTCGCATACGAGGAAAGTAAAATGCATGTGTTTTTTTAAATACATTTTTATAGTAGGTATTTTTGAGAGTAGGTATTTTCAATTAACAATTTGGCCAAAAGTAATTTGTGGAATGGGGAGTCAAATATCAGAATGGAAATTGTATAACAAATCCATTTATACCCAAATTTCAATTGCTTATTGTAAAAAGAATAATAAAATCGTACTTGGAATTGGAACCTAAACTGCTCTAGTGCAGAAACGTATCATTTCCTGCACACCTTTTACAACAACAATGACCCTCTTTCATATATTCGGTCAAATTGTGCTTTTTGAAAAACTAATTATAGCCAGCCTTTTATGAATGGATGGATGCTAGGTGCTCAACTGTTCCAATATAATTTGTCAAATGTAATGTGCTATTATTGTTGTTGTTAAAATAATTGTTGCTTTTATAAGTACTTATTGTTATTGTTTTTAGTCTAAGTTTCGTGACGCATTGGTTTAACTGTAATGTCATGTAAACATTTTTATCAATAAAAATAAAATAAAATAAAAATAAAATGAATGTAGTATGATACCTTAGGGTATGGTGCTTTACGCACACTAGCGTCCCTTCCCCTCCCCCTGACGCAACCCACCCTTTTTGCATGAAATATGTCCCGGTTCACAGTTTTTTAAATTTTTTGAGGAAAGTATACATTTTAGGAAAAAAGTGTCAATGAAAGAAATAATCCTTAATAAATTCTTAATAAAAAAGGTCATATTCATTTTTTTATATGATGCACCTAATTCATGTATTAGCTTGTGAAAATTCGAAATAACATAGTTATTACTTAGGGTTCGAAACTCATTTATTATACACGGTGTAACATGAGGAAACCGAATAATTTTAACAGCGTATTCCTGATCACATTTAGAGACAAAAATGTCCTATAAACTTTTTTGAAATTCGCCTAGTTTCAGAGTTAATACCAATAAAAAAAAAAACAAGTTTCTATTGTTACATAGTTCAAAACGCCTTTTTGATGGCGATGTTGCTACTATGGGATTTAGTGTAAATATCCTTATTGATATGTCAAAAAGTGACAAGTAACACTTTGCAAAAACTAAGTTTTACGAAAAAAAAACCATTTTAAGTGACAAGTTTACCAATAGCATTTAATTTTTATATACAAATTCATTCATAAAATTAAAAAAAAAAAACCAAACAAAATTTTTTTTTTGGCGAATATGACCTAAACACATATTACATCTTTTCCTTTTTTTTGACCTCATGTATACATTTTAGGATAAAAGTGTCAATGAAAGAAATAGTTCCTTATTAAATTCTTAGTAAAAAAGGTTATATTCATTTTATAACACTTATTATACAAGGTGTCCTCAAGAAATGCGAAAGATTTTATCTCTGAGGTCAAATTAAAAGGAAAAAATGTTTGTATGAGTTTAGGTCAATTTCGCCGAAAACAATTTTTTTTATTGTTTTTAGGGTTCCGTACCTCAAAAGGAAAAAACGGAACCCTTATAGGATCACTCGTGCGTCTGTCTGTCTGTCCGTCTGTCACAGCCGATTTTCTCGGGAACTACTGGACCAATCAAGTTGAAATCTGGTACACATATGTAAGTTTGTAAACAAATGAATTTTAAACATGGGGGCCACTTTTGGGGGGTAAATGAAAAAATTAAAAAATAAAAATTTTCAAACTATATCATGTTACATATCAAATGAAAGAGCTTATTGTAAGGATCTCAAATATATATTTTTTATAATTTTCGAATAAACAGTTTAGAAGTTATTCAAGAAAATAGGCAAAAAATGACTATTCCCCCCTCCCCCTTTATCTCCGAAACTACTAGGTTTAAAATTTTGAAAAAATACATAAAATAGGTCTATACCTATAGATGACAGGAAAACCTATTAGAAATGTACAGTTTTTGATCCGACTCCTACGGATTTTTTAAAGATTTCACTCACGTTTCGCATAAATAATGTTTAGTTTTAAGTTTATAGAATACATATGTATGTTAGTCTGTAAGGTATTTGTAATATGGGCCTTGTTCCCTGAATTAAATATCTAAATAAATAAAAAATACATTGTTAAAAATTGTGTAATATACGGAATCCTTGGAACGCGAGTCCGACTCGCACTTGGCCGCCATTTTTTAATTTTTTGAATATATATGTATGTACATAAAACGTAAATGTTATTGGTAAACTTGTCAGTTAACATGGATTTTTACTTTTTTTTCGTAAAACATAGTTTTTGCAACGTGTTACTTAATTGTCACTTTTTGACATATCAATAAGGATATTTAGACTAAATCCCATAGTAACAACATCGCCATCAAAAAGGCGTTTTGAACTATGTAACAATAAAAACTTGTTTTATTTTTTTAAATTGGTATTAACTCTGAAACTAGCCGCATTTCAAAAAAGTTTATAGGACATTTTTGTCTCTAAATATGATCAGGAATACGCTGTCAAAATTATTCGGTTTCCTCGTGTTACACCGTGTATAATAAATGAGTTTCGAATCCTAAGTAAAAACTATGTTATTTCGAATTTTAACAAGCTAATACATGAATGTGCATCATGTAAAAAAATCAATATGACCTTTTTTATTAAGAATTTAAAGGATTATTTCTTTCATTGACACTTTTTTCCTAAAATATATTCTTTCCTCAAAAAATGTAAAAAACTGTGAACCGGGGCATATTTCATGCAAAAAGGGGGGGTTGCGTCAGGGGGAGGGGAAGGGACGCTAGTGTGCGTAAAGCACCATACCCTATGGTATCATACTACATTCATAAAAGGCAGGCTATAATTAGTTTGTCTTCCCCATGCATTAGAACACAATTTAACCGAATCAATAGCATGAGAAATGAAACGGATATTTCTTGTTTTCTTTGCATTAGCATTTTTCTCTCGATAATTTAATCAATTCGCAACATAAGTAGAAGAATCCTCATATATCCATAAATATAAAAATATAAAAGGACATACATTTTCAGAAGAATTCCCCGTGCGACGTTGCCAAATGGTTTAAAGTACAACATGCTCGCAACGTTTGGATGTCAATAAGTCGACAATGAAAAATTATATTTCAAATCAATTCAAACTTGATATTTTTGACAGTAATGGGTTACTTAAATAAGAAGGCATTTTTCGCCCGGGTCTACTATGGTCAAATGGTCTAGTGGCTTTTAGCTACTGAGTATAAGTCTAACAAGTTGAACAGCATGACAGGGTTCAAACCACGAACAAAGACTCATTTATTTTGTATTTATTTATTTATTTTGTTTCATCTTTTTGGTAATTTTATATGCCTTATTTTAAAAGTTATTTTAAGTAAATGTGTTGTATTTGATTATTTCATGTAGGTATATCATTTCAATAAAATTTTGGAAACTTTTATTTTATACCTGGTCAAGCAAATCTTGTCAGTAAAAAAACCGGGCAAGTGCGAGTCGGACTCGCGCACGAAGGGTTCCGTACCATAATGCAAAAAAAAAACGGTCACCCATCCAAGTACTGACCACTCCCGACGTTGCTTAACTTTGGTCAAAAATCACGTTTGTTGTATGGGAGCCCCATTTAAATCTTTATTTTATTCTGTTTTTAGTATTTGTTGTTATAGCGGCAACAGAAATACATCATCTGTGAAAATTTCAACTGTCTAGCTATCACGGTTCGTGAGATACAGCCTGGTGACAGACGGACGGACGGACGGACGGACGGACGGACAGCGAAGTCTTAGTAATAGGGTCCCGTTTTACCCTTTGGGTACGGAACCCTAAAAAGGCGCGAAATCCAAATGTTCTATGAACGATATCCCTTCGCGCCTACATTTTTCAAATTTGCCGCCTTTTTCTACTGACAAGATCTGCTTGACCAGCTATACTTCGTCGATAGTTGACTTCTTATGTACCTATTCTGCGATCCTAATTAGCCTCATGCATGACTTTTTTTTAATTATTTTAATCATTATTTATATCCTTTGAAAACCGGAAAATAAAAATACTTTTATAAATCTTCCCATAATATTATTAAAAAATAATTAAAATACTGAAAATATTTTACTCACGTAAGTTTAGTTTCGAAGAATAACATACGCTTAAAATAATTCAAAAGAGAATGCTAAAATTATAAAATAAAAAAAAACTGGCATTGTCGGGGTTTGAACCATGTATCTTAGCTACAATCTGATTTTTTTCAAAATAGAGGCTACGGGTGCCACGAGCACATGACAGTTGATGGTCGAAAACATTAGTTGCTTCTGAATGCCTTGTAATTCTTAATCGTTGCTCAAACAAGAATTTATTATTTAATTTCCAATCTTTTTTCAACAATAAACATTTCATCCGCTGCGCCCTCTAGGTTACTTTACTGTAACATTACGAATCTGCTGACATTTGACACTGACTTTAAGGTGACTTTAAGTACGTAAGTGTGCGTGAATGCAAGAAATTGCAATATTTTGCAGTTGGATTCCGGTAATAACGAAATGAGACAATGTTGACTTGAACATGTCTCGATTTGGATGTAGTATTTTTTATAGTTTTCGCACATATCAACACATCTTATGAAACTTTGTATTTTGGGAGAAATAGTGAAAATCCACAATTCGTGCACAGTGACGCCATCTTTTGGCTGATAATCGGCATCCCATCCCTAGACATCCACCTTAAATGAAATGTAGGTACTAATGAACTTCATGTACAGTCGCCATCAGATATATAGGAGCGGCCAAGGTGCTCACAATCATCTGAACACGCCTCTATTGTCAAGGCGTTAGAGTGCGTGTTCAGATTTTGTGAACAGCTTGGCCGCTCCGATATATCTGATGGCGACTATACATAAAGTTCAAAGTGAGTTCATAATTCAGTTCGTTTTTAATTAAAATCCCCGACTATACGCTCCTTTCATTGCCTTCCTGTCATCATAGAGAAGGCTGAGAAGGAAAATTCTTATAACTAATACTTAACAGCCCGTGTGATGGGATATTCCCAAACGTATCAATGATCTTCACATGACCTAAGCTCCTTGAAAATCTTAGTGTCACTATTCAAAATCAAGTGCTATTGAAATATTGTAATTTTTTTTTACTTTGAATGATTTTTGACGCACATTCTATATTTAAAATACACTTAACTAGACGCAATCGAAAATTCGTAAAAGAGAAAGCTGGGCCAAGTAAAATGTTTAGTTTACTGTCTTTTTAATGCCCCTAATAGTGCCCCTAATCAATGGAATTTAGCGAATTAATATTCTTGCATAAATTTTAATAATTTCCTTAATACGCAGTGTCTTCTTAAATCGCAGTTTCACGATTAGATAGATAGGTATAGTTTATATATTTTCACGACACCAGCTGGTAAAGACTCCGAAATTGTTCGAAAATTGATTATAAGAAAGGTGCATTTTATTCACAGAGTAATCAAATGCAAATTTTGAGTTTTCTTATGTTTGCTGGTAGGATTGACTTTTAAATTATGGTTTTGAATGATATAGTATTTTATGCAACAGTTTTATAAGAGGGGTCAAAAAATGTGAGTGGCGTGGGTAACAATGTGAGCCGAAGGCGAACATTGTTAATAAATACGCCATGAGCATTTTTTGACTACTTATACAACGTTGCATACAATGCTTTTTCTATGAGTAGGCAATATTAAATAAAATACAAAAAAATATAAACAAAATTTTATTTATGAAAATGTCAATGTAAATTTTGGATAGTAGGTATTACTATATGTATGTAGCTCTTGTCTGCGACAAGCACCCATAATACCAAATATTACTGCAACCTGTAACAAGAAAAAGGAGAATTAAATAATATTCAGTTTCAATGCAAAAATATAAAATGTACATAAATATAGCTCGTTGTACTGTGTACCCTAAAAATGTGTATCAAAAATTTTTATAACATATACCAACCTTGCTTAAAAGATAGATCTGATCCGGTGCTTCCAATTAGTCTTTGAAAATACACCAAAGACGTTTTCAGAGAATGACGAAGTTTTGTGCTCCAATCTCCACGCCATGCACTTCTCATAAGATTTGTCGTATAGGTGCTGAGATTTAGTACTTAGGCAACAAATTTTCGGTCGTTGCTTGTGCTGCAGCGGATATTTCTTCAGGTGTAGAAACAATGTAGTCCTCTTTGTCCATTTTCAACACTTTTTATGAACGCAAAACAAATAGTAACGCAAAGTACTCAAAGAACAAGAAATTACCGGGAAAGGCGGGAAACGAGAAACAAACGAGTAATGTCTATGGTTATGTTTTTTTTTAAAGCCGTTACACACTACCGCACCGCACAAGGGTCGTAGTGCTGTAGGGTATAAAAGTATTTTTTATTATGTTGGTAGCAATGAACTCAGTACAAATTTGTTTCTTTTTTAATAAAAACCGTATGCATTCAATCGTTTGTCACGTTGGTAGCAATATACCGGTATGTGCCACCTGCTACCCTGCACTAGCTTACCGTATCGTAATGTCTCTAAAACGATACAAGTGCTTTTTTGGGCAATAGACTATAGACTTTTAAGGAGTATTAATAATGTACGCCCTTATATGTTCGTTCGTGACTATGTAAATGACAGATAAAAGTACCCGAGTGGAAAAAATATTTAATAACATTCATTTTGAATCGATTTGCTTTGATTATGTTTGATATTTTACAGTTAGAATTTCCCTTGTTGGCGTTGTGAAAAATTTTGTATTTCACTCGGTGGCAAAATTTGTTTAACCCTCGCGCCTTAAAATAAAACCGTCGCAACGCTTAAGATTCCATTTTTCAATTCTGGAATCTTTCGCTTGCTCGGGTATCAATATTAGCTCGAGAGGTTAAACAACAACTTTGCCCCCTTGTCAAACAAATAACTATTAACGAATGATTGACACCGGTGAGATCACCTGGGTGCCTCTCTATTTGCGTAAACACTGCATTTTCTCTTGTTGAATGTCTCGTAATACCTACCAATTCTTTTAAGGCGTAAAACGAAATCGAAAACTTATAAATATTAAAATCACGGTTGTTGGCTCCCACGGTCTGATAACCGTACTAAACATATTTGAGTTGACTCATTCGGATTTCCCTTTCTTTACAATACCATCGTTGTGATAAGAGAACAATATAATATAAAGCATTTTATAATTACCAGCATTGTGCTTTGTAATTTTTTTATCGTTGGTAATAACGCACGTATAAAAAATTAAAAATGATATATATAAATCCCAGTATGTCATACTCTACGACGAATCGCTATAATACATAATAATGTATTATGTACTCTATTATGTCATGACTTTACTATGTATGTTTACTATTTTCAGATGTACATGTATACATATAATAATTTATACGAACCGAGGACTAAGTTTATTAATTTAACTTGGGCTTGCAAAACTTTTTCATTTATTCTTATTTTTACTATATGTTTACTAACTATACTATATTACTATATTTTTTCAAATTTTTAATTACCTATTATAAGAGTTAGCTTTTAAATTTTTTTAGGATATCTGTTGTTGATCCAAATTTCTACAATAATACTACAATTTCTATAATAAAAATAATTTTCCATAATGTCAATATCCAGAGAGGAAACGTATACTGAAGACTACGTTTGTATATAGAAGCGGGTGTCCCCTTTCCTCTGAAATGTTAAAAAGATTGCGGTTCACCAATTTAATGACCGTCTCCAATGTCTCCATTTCTTTGTTTGTTATGATGAGATGTGGTTACATGCAAATATGATTGATGATTGCACCTATTAACAAAATTAAGCCGGGAAATAAAAAGCCGATTAAATACAATAATAATGACGCCGGAAAATTACCACACGTCAATGAACTAGTAGTTGATAGTTTATCACACTATCCTATTTATTACTAGTAAATATTTGACTATTGTTATTCGTTCTTGGAATCCATAAATTTCCACACACTGGTGTTTAATAGGTTGCTTACACTGGAAAATGTAACCACAGGATAATATAAGTACCTGCAATTATTTGTACACTAAACCACTTCTTCTTCCTGGCGTTATCCCGGCATTTTGCCACGGCTCATGGGAGCCTGGGGTCCGCTTGACAACTAATCCCATGATTTGACGTAGGCACTAGTTTTTACGAAAGCGACTGCCATCTGACCTTCCAACCCAGAGGGGAAACTAGGCCTTATTGGATTAGTCCGGTTTCCTCACGATGTTTTCCTTCACCGAAAAGCGACTGGCAAATATCAAATGATATTTCGTACATAAGTTCCGAAAAACTTATTGGTACGAGCCGGGGTTTGAACCCGCGACCTCCGGATTGAAAGTCGCACGCTCTTACCGCTAGGCCACCAGCGCTTAACCACTAAACCACAAAGAGGTAAATAAAAGCTCAATGGGGCGAGAAATCGCTATGGTCACTTCTAACTATACCATAAAACTATAAAAGGGTCCATAATTGGGTTGTATACCCGACTTACAGTAGACTATGCACGTAGTATAGGGTTGCCATACGTCCCGGTACGCCGGGACATGTCCTGGTTTGAAGCATGATGTCCCGGTGTCCCGGCCCATAAGCAAATTGTCCCGGTTTATAAATCATAGTTATTTAGTAGGGGGCATTGAGACAGACAGATGGCCGGACGGTCAACAAAGTGATCCTATTTGGGCTCCGTTTTTTTCCTTTTGAAGTAGACAAAAAATTACCACTTCCTCTCTTTATCTCCGAAACTACTAAAATTTAAAAAAATAAACTATATAGTTCCTTACCTATAGATGACAGAAAAACCTATTAGAAATATGCAGTCAAGCGTGCGTCGGACTTATTACTTAGTTTTTGATCGTCCCTTACGGGTCTTTTTTAAACATTTCACTCACGTTTCACATCAAAATATACATTGTTGAAAATTGTGTAATGTACGGAACCCTTGGAAGGCGAGTCCGACTCGCACTTGGCCGGTTTTCGTTAAATGTCCCGGTCTGAGCCGGTCTGCCACACTTATGGCAACCCTAACGTAGTACAACTGTACTTTTCAGTACTTTGGAGCACAATTTCTTCCAATCCAATAGGTTGAGTTTGGGCAGTTAAAAAAATACGTATCTGTTATTTTAGAGTTTTAGACTACTGACTACAAATCAAATCGGAGCCGGACAGTTGGGTAGGTTTCCTTGTAAGCTTAGGTACTTATCTGACATCTCCTACGCCTTCCCTAGGAGCTGCGTTGTTATATTTTCTCTTTCAATCCCTAAAAGATCCCTGCTATCTTTTAAACGCGCAACTCCCAGTAGTCTAAAGCAAACCAAAAGACGACCTTAAAGTTTTTTAGAATTGAACTTTGATTGTTTTTTGTTATAGATGTATTGTGTGCGTCATTTTATGTTTACTAAACATGTTGTATTGTCAACAGAGCGAGCAGACGTCACCGTTCCGGCGCTGGACGACGGGCAGCGGCGCCGGCAGCTCCTACCGCCACCATCACGACCCGCGCGCCATGTATAATAAGGTACGTCGCCATAACCAATGGTACCTATAACCTCTACTCTATTGTTTGGCGTGCTCGGCCACAGAATAAATAATAGGAATAGGTACAGAAGGTTAAATCTCTAACAAAACGCGTCTATTACAACAGATATGACCGCTAGGTGGCGCAAGCGCGAGCAAGCGTCCGTTCCGTAGCGGTGCGCGGCAACTACTATGGCTATACGACACCAAAATTGGTGTGGGCCGCATGTACTTGTAGCCACGCGACGAAATCGCGGAGTGAGCCACGCCTGGCTCGGCTCACCACTGCTCCATGCAGTCATTAGTGTTATGAATGTTAATGATTCGCTGTCAAACATGCGTTTTATTAGACAATGAGAATTATCTATACCTATTCTGTGCCATAACCTTTCAAGGTGCGTTCAGACCGTCTATAGTTCGTTTTTTTAACCGACTTCCATTTCATAGAAGGAGGAGGTTCTGTATTCGGTTGTGGCTATTTTTTTTTTCTATGTACGTTCACCGATTACTCCGACATCCGTAGTCCGATTTGAGTAATTATTTTTTTGTTTGAAAGGAGCTACCTCCGAGTTGGTCCCATTTTAATTTGGTTCTGTTCTGATGATGGGATCCATGAGGAATTGAGGGAACTCCTCAATTTTTAAAGGCACATGCATGGTGATTTGGGTGTTTTCTTAAGCAACTCGAGCATTTTCTCTCGAAAACCACCACTTTGATGAAGTAGACCTGATGATGATGATTGTTTTGATGATAATGATGATGATTTTTTAAATGTAGTATGTTCAGCAATTACTCCGGCACCTGTGATCCGATTTGAGTAATTCTTTTTTTGTTTGGAAGGAGTTACCTCCACGGTGTTTCCGTATTATTTTTGGTTCTGGTCTGATGATGGAATCCATGAGGAATTGAGGGAACTCCTCAATTTTTAAAGGCACATGCATGGTGATTTGGGTGTTTTCTTAAGCAACTCGAGCATTTTCTCCCGAAAACCACCACTTTGATGAAGTAGACCTGATGATGATGATTGTTTTGATGATAATGATGATGATTTTTTAAATGTACTATGTTCAGCAATTACTCCGGCACCTGTGATCCGATTTGAGTAATTCTTTTTTTGTTTGGAAGGAGTTACCTCCAAGGTGTTCCCGTATTATTTTTGGTTCTGGTCTGATGATGGAATCCATGAGGAATTGAGGGAACTCCTCAGTTTTTAAAGGCACGTGTAAAGTGATTTCGGTGTTTTCTAAAGTAACTCGAGCATTTGCTTCCGAAAACCGCCAATTTGATGTAGTTCAAGTGTAGCCAAGTGTAGCCTTACCACGAGTTTGACATTGACATATTCGCTAAGTTAGCGACGCTAACGTCTTCGTAACTTACTATTTATGCATCTCGCTCGCACTAATATGCCAGTACGAGCGAGATGCAAAGAAAGTAAGTTACACACACGCTAGCGAATAAATCAATGTCAAACTCTTGGTAAGCTGGTAAGGCTACTGATCGGGGGTTAGGGTTAGGAGTTAAGGCGAAGCGAAGTTAAGGGAATGGCGGTTGAAGGGCTGCTGGTTCAGGGTCGAGGGGTTCATGGATCAGGGGTTGATGCGCTGTGAGGTAGAGTGATCGGGGAGTTGAGGGATTGGGTCAGCGGCGGGGCGGAGGATGGATTTAGTGTAGTGACAGGAATTATAATTTCCCAGACGGACTCGAAAAAATTCCTGATTAAGTACATATTTATTAAAGTAGGTACACGAATTTAGTGTTAATCATGATGTTGTTTTTCATTCATGCGTCGCGCACTTAACAATGCGTTAAAAACAAAAAATGGAAAAATAAAAACTTTTTACAAAAAAAAAGAAAACCGACTTCAAAAAGGATGAAATAAAATATTATCCTTTTTAAGTCTATGCGTTACCAACTGATATGTTTGAAGTCGGTGCCAAGCCAAGTAGTAACAATACCCGTCAAAAATAATCAGCTTTAAACCCCATTAGAACTGTACTAATGAGTATTATAAATGTGTAAGTAATTCTGTCTGCCTCTTTGTCGCCTTTTCATGGCTAAACAACTGAACCGCTTTAGGTGAAATTTGGCAAGAACGTAAATTCCTTGATTTGTTTTATATTTTGAAATGTAGTCCTCTGAATAAGGGACGGGAAATAACTCAGTAACAGTAACTCTTTTTTTTTCGGCCGGAGTCATTCAGAGCGATAGCACGCGTTTATTATCTCCGTTTAAAAATCTTAAATAAAAATAAAGTGCATTATTTCGGCAACAACACAGAGTGAACCTTAAGTGCAGTGTTAAGCGTCTGTTTTAGCGTAACGATCTCAGTGCAAAATATTTTAAGATTCGATACCGTGCACGGCTATTTGTTTCACATCGACATTCAACCCAAGCTCTCGCTTACGCGCGGCACTAATGAGCGGGCTGAACGATAATACACACCTTGTCGACCCCGATATCGAATCGAACAAGGCACTTGCGCCTACCGCCAGCATTATGCATACAACACCGCCGCACAAATTTTCATCAAATCCAGATCTTTCCTCGGAAACTCGGAAGCGTAAGTTTGACAACATGCAAGCCTCAAACTTACCTGATGAAATCGCAGAAGTTATTGATCGAAAGTTCTCGGACATACAGACCAGTATAACCGCGACCATAAACACGGCGTTGGCAGCTTGCTTGACAACAGAACTCTCAAAAATTACGGCGACATTAACTGACATTAAAACGGATATTAACAAACTTAATCGAGATAACACCACTATCAATCAAACACTAGCGGAGGTAAAAACTCGATTAGACGATATTGATAACTCCTTGCAGTTTACCAGCTCGCGTCAGGACTCGCAAGAAACCCGACTCGAAGCTATAGAATCGAATGTGTCAACATATAAAGAACAAGCCAGCCGTATACATGTGCTCGAATGTACTATAGACAAGATGGAACAACAGGCAAGAATGAGCAATCTGGAAATATGAAACATACCGGAGAAACGGGGCGAAAACCTAGTTACTATTTTTAATAACATCGGAACCGCAATAAGGATCACATTTACGCCAGGCGATATCGTGTCAATTCACCGGGTTCCGCACGCTAACCCTAATTCGAGTCTGCCTAAAAACATTATCGTACGTCTCACATCGGTTATGTTACGCGACAACATTTTAGCTGCATTCCGCACCGCCAAGGGAATAAATACGACTCAATTGGCACTAAGCGGCCCCACACAAAAAATATACCTTAACGAGCATCTAACGCTCAAAAATAAATTGCTGCTAAGACGGACTCGTGAGGCCGCCTCGAAACCCAACTATAAGTACGTCTGGGTGAGGCATGCCTCCATCTTAGTGCGGAAAGAAGACACATCTCCAGTACTCGCCATACGAAGTGACCTTGACCTACTTAAGTTATCAGCGACGAGTTCCTGACACAATAAGACGCGTGCACGTTTATTATTTTTATGGAAATTCAATGCAATTTCGTAATTGCCGTGTAATTACCAAATTCTCATGTCTACTGATGAGTATGTTATACGTATTCTTTACTAACTTTTTACCTATGCCTACAGTACGACATTGTCAGAGCGGTCTATTATATAAGTACCTATACTATGCGGGACACGACATATACTCGTGTATTGTAAATAAAATGCCTTTAAGTTTAATGCATATTAAGAACATTTATAATGTATCACAATTTCATAATGGATAGTAATTATTCTGTATATTACCAGAACTGTCGGGGCCTTCGTACAAAATTAAATACTCTGTATATGAATATTCTTTCTCATGACTATGACGTAATTATTTTAACGGAAACCTGGTTATGCCCAGATATAGCTAATAATGAATTTATGGATTCACGTTATGCAGTGTTCCATTGCGATAGGGATTGCGCGGGCAGCGGGCGCGGCATCGGTGGCGGCGTGCTCGTGGCCGTGCTGCGCCAGCACCGCGCCGCCGCGCGCGCGCCGCTGCCCGCGCCGCCCGGTCGACCTGCGCTTCCGCCTCTTGTAGATAACATAATCGTCGAAATATTGGTTGGTCAAAATAGGAAACACGTCATTAGTGCAGTGTATATTCCACCGCAGCAACCTTCCTTAACGTATGAAATACATTTTGAACAGTTACACGAACTGCTATCAGAAGCCGAAATAAGTAGTTACTGGATTGTTGGAGATTATAATTACTCCTCGCTCGCTTGGCAAGATCAAGGAAACCATTTAAGTATAATTTCAAACGAACATATATCCCTTCGCGAAAAGTGCCTTATTGATTTTATCGAGATATATAACCTTACTCAGTATAATATATTCTACAACAGAGGGGGGAAGATTTTAGATTTATTCCTCACCGCCGATTCCAATTGTACGTGTTTCCGAGCTCCCGTCACCCTTGTACCTCCTGATGACCACCACCCCCCGTTTTACGTTTTAGTACCATTTAAGAATCAAAATAAAACCATTTCCCCGCCGCCAAAATATAAATATTGTTTCGACAAAGCTGACTACACAGTTATTAGTAAAGAACTTGAATCAATTCCATGGGCTGACCTCTTCAACAACTTATCAGCTGATTGTGCGGTAACCCAGTTTTACGAACGTATTTACACAATAGTAAAAAAATATTTTCCATATAAAAAAGCATATTCCGCTAAATTTCCCCGTTGGTTTTCCCCTGCATTAATACACATATACAAAAATAAAAAACAAGCGTGGGTAAAATGGAAAAAATACAAAAATTTTGTCGATTATGAGACCTTTTCCAAGCTAAGGAGTCGATTTAAAGCGGAATCAATTAAATGTTATAATAAATACTTAAATGTAGTAGAGAATAGCATACAAGGCAATGTAAAATACTTTTGGACTTACATTTCGAATCGTAAACATTCTTCACAGATTCCTAACACTATGTCATATCAAAATGTACAATCCAGTGACTTAGTAGAAATTTGCAATATGTTTTCGGTATTTTTTCTCTCAGTCTTCGAACCTTCGACAGTAACTGACGATCTTGATATCACCGAAAATAATCCGACTTCTCATATAAACATACACAATATACATATATCTACAAATAATATTACCCATGAACTAAACCAACTAGACGTATCTAAAGGTAAAGGCCCCGACAATATCCCTCCTATATTCCTTAAAAAAGTTGCAAAATCAATAAGTGTACCGCTTACTATTTTATATAACAAATGCCTAAATGATGGAGTTTTCCCATCTATATGGAAAACGGCAAACATTGTACCAGTACATAAGGGAGGATCCAAACAATTGATCGAGAATTACAGACCGATATCTATTTTATCCACCCTGTCAAAGGTTTTCAAAAAATTAGTGCATAAAAAAATTTACCCCAATATACATAATCAACTAATTTCAAATCAGCACGGTTTCGTTCAACGTCGTTCAACAACTACGAATCTTCTTGTCTATACAACGTACTTATTCGAAAGCCTAGATAATAACATACAGGTAGACAGTGTTTACACTGACTTCAGAAAGGCCTTTGACAGGGTGGACCACCAATTGCTTCTGGAAAAGATAGCTTTTAATGGGATACGTGGAAACTTATGGCGTTGGTTCAAATCTTATATTACAAACCGCACTCAAAAAATTACTATAAAGGGATATGAGTCACATGCTACTACAATCAGCTCCGGAGTCCCACAGGGATCCATT
Organism: Cydia fagiglandana; assembly: GCF_963556715.1. Lineage (NCBI taxonomy): Eukaryota > Metazoa > Arthropoda > Insecta > Lepidoptera > Tortricidae > Cydia > Cydia fagiglandana. The sequence goes on along the minus strand of NC_085932.1, from coordinate 29,864,039 downwards.
TTAGGTCCACTGCTATTCGCAATATTCATAAACGATATAAGTTCCTGCTTTAACTATTGTAATATCCTACTCTATGCAGATGACCTCAAAATATATCATACTGTTAGCAATTACAACGACTGTGAGAAATTTCAGCAGGATTTAAACCGCTTCTCGGACTATTGTCATGCCAATAAACTTAGACTCAATATGGATAAATGTAAACTTATCAAATTTACAAAAAAAAGATTAACTTTAGATGACTCATATTACTTATGTAACACCAAACTAACCATAGCCCATTCAATAAGAGATCTTGGAATTACATTAGATTCAAAGTTACATCTTGATCAACATGTAAATAATGTAATCAGTAAAGCGTTTAAAATGTATGGGTTTGTAATGCGCTCTAGTACCGAATTTCGTCATCCGAACACATATTTGCACCTATTCAAGTCACTAATTCGCTCTCAACTAGAACACAATGTATCTGTTTGGAACCCTTATTACAATAAATATAATGAGGCCCTCGAGACCGTTCAAAAAAAATTTCTAAATACTATGTACTATCGTTGTCATCGCAGTAGATTATCTTATCCAGAGTTACTTAACAAATACTGTATGTTAGATCTTAGTTCTAGGCGCTCATTACTTGAAGCATTAGTACTATACGGCATCTGTAATAATCAGTTTGACTGTATTGCTCTCAATAACAAACTTTGCTATAGAGTACCCAGCCGCAGTAGACAGCGAGAGGCGCGCCCTCACCAGCTGTTTGTAACCGGCCGCTGCCGCACGCACGCTGGTGAGCGCGCTCCTCTGCGCAGACTTGTCAGTACATACAATAAAAAATTTAATCACATAGATATTTTTGGTTGTAGTTTAAGTGTTTATAAAAAACATATTATTGAGACTTTAACACGCCCTACAGACTAAGTAGTTCTTCTAGTTTCTCACACTGTATTTCATAATAAATGTATATTTATATAACTACCTCACCATTCTATGTTGTTGTTGACACCGGGAGTCCGGTGATTAGTTCGGCTCTGAATGAACATTACATTATCTATAGTAATAAGTGGTAAGCGGTGTGGGCCACACATATTGTAGATATTATAGCAATTATAGTTAAATAAGTATAACTTGTAGTGGTTGTTTGTTTACCTAAATAAATGAAAAAAAAAAAAAAAAAAGTTGGCTTGGCACCGACTTCAAACATATCAGTTGGTAACGCATAGACTTAAAAAGGATAATATTTTATTTCATCCTTTTTGAAGTCGGTTTTCTTTTTTTTGTAAAAAGTTTTTATTTAGCATTAGAAATAAGGTACCTAAACAATCTTGATGTGTCTTTTAATTGAAAAACACATTTTTTTAAATAAGCTACGGCAAATATGTACATAACAATACTGAATCTAATACGATCATTTATATTCTTCTGCTTTCATAAGTAATAGTTTTTGATTTTTAACCGACTTCCAAATCTCAAAGAAGGAGGTTATCAATTCGGTTGTATGTTTTTTTTTATTTTTTTTATTTTTTTTTATGTTTGTTACTCCATATCTCCGTCATTACTAGACCGATTTTGAAAATTCTTTTTTTGATTGAATGTATATGCATACAGATTGGTCCCGTTTTTATCAAAACCCAGTTCTGATGATGGGATCCATGAGGAATCGAGGGAACTCCTCAAATCTTAAAGGCATAAATATAGTGATTGTTGGGTTTTTATCAACAAATCAAGCATATACATCCAAAAAAGTGACATTTGATGAAGTGGAACTGCTGATGATGATCAGAACAGAACTCTTCAACGACGCATAGTTCACGTTTGTCGATTTTTCCTTTTCGTTATGTTTGTTAAACAAGTTAAGTTTTTAAGCCACATTTTTGTCAAGCTCGAGTTCTGATGATGGGATCCATAAGGAATCGAGGGAACTCCTCAAATATTAAAGGCATGCGTATAAAGATTTTTGTATTTACATCAGAAAATCAAGCATTTTCATTGAAAACTGTCGCATTTGATGAAGTGGAACTGCTGATGATGATCAGAACAGAACTCTTCAACGACGCATAGTTTACGTTTGGCGATTTTTTCTCTTCGTTGTGTTCGTTAAGCAAGTTAAGTTTTTAAGCCACATTTTTGTCAAGCTCGAGTTCTGATGATGGGATCCATAAGGAATCGAGGGAACTCCTCAAATATTAATGGCATACGTATAGATTTTTTTTGTATTTTCATCATAAAAACAAGCATTTACATTAAAAGCTGTCGCATTTGATGAAGTGGAACTGCTGATGATGACCAGAACAAAACTCTTCAACGACGCATGGTACACGTTTGGTGATTACGAATTTTGGTTTTGACTTGGACTGGGACCCGGACTCGGGCTCATACCCGGATCCGGTTCGGACCCGGACCCGGACCCGGACCTAGAGTCGGATCCGGATTTGAACCCGGACTCGGACCCGGACTCGGAACCGGACTCGGAACCGGACTCGGATCCGGACTCGGACCCGGTCTCGGACCCGGACACGGACCCGGACTCGGACCCGGACTCAGACCCGGACTCGGACCCAGACTCGGACCCGGACCTTGACCCGGAAAACCACTATGATACCTTAACTAAATAAACCACTATGATTACCTATCTTAAAATGTAGGTATAAAGTATGATGCTGCCAATCTTACTAACCCTTCCCGCTTAAACCCCCGTACACCGCACCGCCTGCGCCGTTAAGTGGGTTAGGTTAGGTTTGAACTGCGATCCTCACAGAATCGAACAAAAGTGGGTTAGGTTAGGTTTGAACTGCGATCCTCACAGAACCGAACTGCTATCTGAGAAGTGGGTTAGGTTAGGCTAGAACTACGACCCTTATGGCTCCTCTACACGATGGGCCAACGCCGGCCACTCCAAGGGACGCATTTATGCGTTAGAGGGAGCAAGTGATATTGCTATCTCATTCTACTGCATGGCTGCGTCCCTTGGAGTGGCCGGCGTTGGCGCATCCTGTAGAGGAGCCATTACAGAAGCGAAATGCTAGTAGAAAAGTGGGTGGTTTTACGTCCTTTTCTACGTAGTGTACCATCTACAATAATCTTTCACCGGCCCCCATGGAAGTCGGTTTTTTTTTCTTAAAAATTATTATAAAGCATTTTTCAATTAAAAGACATGTCAAGATCGCTTACCTTCTTGCAAGTTCTTTCTAATGTTAAAAAAAACGAACTATAGCATGAGTTGCGTTCTCGCGCGCGCGTCCATACTTGAAGTCGCGCAAGATGTATGGAGTCGCGCGCGAGAACGCAACTAATGCTAGCAGGTCAGATCTGTTAAATTAACGTTCTTGTAACGCAGATGCTCTGAACATAGCTTTAAATCTCAAGCCCTGTTTTAAGGTTATTTTAGTTGTTTTGATTATAATTGAATTTGGACCCACCTCGTCCGTATCGACCTCAATTTATACAAAATACAAAAATACTTCATTTCATAAAATGCAAAGCAAAGAATTTATTCTCAAGTTATTCCCGTTAATACAAGGTTCATCCTTTTTTTGCAGCAAATAAGCGAAGGCGCCGCGCCAGCGGTGCCCGGTGCGGGCGGCGTGGCGCGCTGGTCTTTAGGTCTTGAACAGTTGCTGGCCGACCCAGCGGGTGCTGCGGCATTCGCGCACTTCCTCTCCAAGGAGTTTGCAGCTGAGAACATCAGGTGAGACTTTATAATGGAAAGGGTACAGTCGCCATCGCGCAGGGAGCGGCCGAGGTGTTCAAAAATATCTGAACACGCACTCTAACGCCTTGACAATAGAGGCGTGTTCAGATATTTGTGAACACTTTGGCCGCTCCGATGTATCTGATGGCGACTGTACAATTAGAAGTATTTTTAACATTTTTTTTTTCAGAAAAATATTTAGGTACCCTTTAGGTCTTGAACAATTACTGGCAGACCCAGGTCACCCAGGTCCTGCAGCATTTGCGCATTTCTTGTCTAAAGAGTTAGCAGCTGAGAACATCAGGTGAATAAATTGAATAATGAGTAAAGCTTTGGATCTAACTTGTGTAGCATTTTGGCAAATTGACGAACTAAATCAGAATGGAAGAAAAATCCAGAGCACCCTTGCATCGCCAACTGTCATCCCACAGAGAACTTTTCATACAAGCAAATTTTAGCGAACTACGTTTACGTTGATAGGCAGTTGAGTACAACCGGCTTTTTCTGTAAAATTGAGTCAGAGCGCGGCGCGCTCATTCATTCTTCCGTGAAAATTGATCATATATTCTATTTTATTTCCTGTGTTTTAACCCTTTGAACGTCACGCCTATCGTGAGCGCGTGATCATGAACCTTGTCGGAATGCACGAAGGTTGATATTGGGCTGCCAAAGGTCTGCTTTAGCGGCCAAAGGGTTAACCTTAGAACATTTGCACATCCTACGTAAATACTGAAATGTCATTGTTGTCCAGATTCTGGTGGTCCTGCGAGCAGTACGCCGCGGCCCCTGAGTCCGGGCGCGCGGCGCTCGCCCAAGAGATCTGGTCGCGACATCTCGCGGAAAAGGCCCCTGAACCCGTCAACGTGGACGCCGCCGCGAGGAGAGCTACTGAATTAAGGATGCATCAGACACCGGCACCTCAGGACTTGTTCCAACAGGTGTGTATGAAGACAGGGGTCAAATGATCTGGTCCGTTAGCCCTGATCTTGAATGTGAACCGGCCCAGCGAGTGCCAAACTTGGCTTAATCAATAGTATCAACGTAACCCCGGCATTTACAGTACTTTGTTATGATTTGCGACATTTACAAATCTTTCTGAGAAATTATACGTCAAACAAAAGTAACGATGCAATTCAATAACCATGAAATGATTTGCGGTTTTAGAAAGTTGCATGGATAGCTAAATAAACATTGTTATCAATAAAAAATACAACTCTCTTAAACTCTGCATTTTATCTTTTCAGTGCCAATACTTCCATCTACTGACCATCTAGTATGAGTTGAGTTCTCGCGCGCGAGTCTATATTAGAAGTCGCGCAAGATGTGTGGTGTCGCGCGCGAGAATGCATCTCTGAGAGCGAGCAGGTCTAATAACTCTAAAGAAGAGTTATAATTCGAATTTAAAATTAACTTAATTATTTGTCCAACAGGCCCAAAAGCAGATCTTCAACGTGATGAAGTTCGACTCTTATCCTCGCTTTTTACGCTCCGGGGTTCACGCTGAATGCGCAAGAGCAGATCTGCGTGGTTTGCCAGCTCCGTACGCGCCGAGAGCGACGCAGCCGGACCCCCCAACGCCTACAAAAGTAAGGGTTTTAATATTTTTCATTCATTTTTCATTTAAGTCACATGAATGTCATGATAATGATCTCATCGGAAGATCAGCTCTGGAACTCGTCAGCAACATGCTGAGATGAGGTCATTTCGTGGCACTTTATTCATTCTATGTTTTCTTTATTATGTTAAATTGATTGTTTGTGTTTACGATAAAAATATTTCTATTTCTTTCATGATGGCCTACAGCCGAATACATAATTTGAGGTATAAAGTAACCTAAAGCTATATAAATGAAAATGCTAAAGCTATATGGTTTTGCACAAATCACCCGAGGTGTTTTCGGCTAGTTTTTGACCCCCCCTCCTCCTTGGTGATATTTGGTGAGGTTTTTAGCTATCCCCCTCCCTCACATAACCTCACGTGTATTTTTTTTTAATTTTGCCATCCGGCCGGTCTTCTATAGAAAGCACCACGTGATCACCGGTCACCTTTCATAGAAAACGAATTGTCAGTGCCGAAGTTTCGTAGCGTGCGTCATGCTTTATACTAGTGCTTTATATAAATCAGACGCATTAAGCAAAATCTTTAAATACACTAAGCTATAGTTGAGTACATATAGTACACAAGTAATTCCTGGCCAACCGTCTGAATAAAATGTACTAACATTTTGTAGTAAAATAGCAAAATAAATTAAGTTTTTTACCTGCTTTGCACCTAATGCAATCCCTTTGATTAGTCGTAGATCCAGTTATAGTTTCAAATCCGAATGATTACCAGTACTTATACCACATTCACCGACAGCCACCGGGCTCTCTGCTCTCTTTTCGCTACAAAGCGGACAAAATATACCGACTACGAACGAAGCACGTATAGCTCGCGCTGACGGTGAATGCGAATATTTTAAGTGACCACACTTCTCACGGCCTCACTCATCACCGGCACCCCGCACCCGTCCCACCCCCAGCCGAGCCCTAATAACCGTCCGTTGACAGTGTTTTGACGTTGAACAGCTGAAGAAGTCGGCCTCCAACGCGTCGGAGCGGCGCCGCAGCGGCGGCTCGCTGCTGCCGTGGCGCCTGCGCGCCGCCTCCCGCGACCGCGCCCCGGACCAAGCGCCTATCACTGATGTGAGTCCACTTTTTGCGTATCATTTTTGAAGTGAAAACTTCTTTAGTAGTAGGGTTAGTAAGGAACACAAATGTATGGAAGTGCATGCACTTTAGTCTCAGGCGATGCCGCTTGGCACGATTGTTCCTTAGGTCAAACAAAGTTGATCTGGCCCGGTAGCCAGGAGATCGTACCATGCAGACCCCCCAAAAAGGGGGGGGGGCGGTGAAAGGGTCGGCTCCCAGGTCCAATCTATGCTATATTCCTTCCTAGTCTTAGCAACTAGGGCAAGTTATATATCATTTTCGTATAAATTAGGGACGAGGAATTCATTTTTGAAATAATTATTATGCCTTTCCATACAAAAAAGAATGATTTTTGTACAAAACATGAAAATGTTATGTAATTATTTGTGAGAATCTTGGATGTTACAATCACAGTGTGGCGATTTGCACGAGATAAAAAATTGGACGATGTAGCCCATGTATTCTTTATTTTGGAAAATATCACTTTAAAGTAGGCATTCATACATTTTTATGTAATAACAAAATAAATTATAGCGCATGGCGGTAACGATTTCCATACAAATGGAACTATGCCCAAAATCAAAGATTAAAAATGTTTACTAAAACACTGTTTTTGACATTTTAAAAGTTTATATATAGTGTTTTAATAATTTTTCCATGCGTTTTTGCCCTTTTTTGGTACAAATGTGTTGTTTATATTTTTCTTCCATACAAACTTTCTCCCCCCTATTTGCCCCCCTTAAGCGTTGATTTTATAAAATTTTATTTTATCTTAAACTTAAACCTGTTGCATTTAATTGATGTTGAAAATTTCAGCTTTATATCTTCAGGGGTTTAGATTGTATGATGTCTGAAAGTAAGCAGAGTTTTGTTAGATATTATGAAATAAAATGTCTTTAGCTCAAACACATGTAGATCCTAAACTACTGAACATTTTAACCTGAAAGTTTGGACATCGATTAATTACAAAAGGTATAAGTTAGTTATAAAAACAAATTTAAAAATATCTACCCTTAAGGGGGGAAATCGGGGGGAGAAAGTTTGTATGGAAGAAAAATAAAAACAACAAATTTGTACCAAAAAAGGGCAAAAACGCATGGAAAAATTATTCAAACATTATATTTAAACTTTTAAAATGCCAAATTCAGTGTTTTAGTAAACATTTTTAATCTTTGACTTTGGGCATAGTTCCATTTGTATGGAAATCGTTACCGCCACGCGCTATAAATTATTTTTTTACTACAAAAAAATGTATGAATGCCTACTTTAAAGTGATATTTTCCAGAATAAAGAATACATGGGCTACATCGTCCAATTTTTTATTTAGTGCAAATCGTCACACTGTGATTGTACCATCCAAAATTGTCACAAAAAATTACATAGCATTTTCATGTTTTATACGAAAATATTTTTTTTTGTATGGAAAGGCATAATAATTCTTTCGAAAATGAATTCCTCGTCCCTAATTTATACGAAAATTATATATAACTTGACCTAGTTGCTAAGACTAGGAAGGAATATAGCATAGATTGGACCTGGGGAGCTGACACTTTCACCCCCCCTTTTTGGGGGGTCTGCATGGTACGATCTCCTGTCTACCGGGCCAGATCAACTTTGTTTGACCTAAGGAACAATCGTGCCAAGCGGCATCGCCTGAGACTAAAGTGCATGCTAAATGACCTTACTGACCCTACTATAGCGGCGCTGTGTACTTTTGAGGTGGGGAAAAAATGTTAAACTCGACCGTAAGGCGTAACCCTCTCTTTCTACCGCGCGGCGAAAATGTATGCCTGACCCTGCTGTTTCGTTTAGGCGGCGCAGGGCGCTTGTGTGACGTCCCGTGTGACGGACAATGTCATTTTGTTTTTTGATTTAAATGCCATCTAGTGAGTTTCCCTCAAACTGGTATTAATATAACTGTAGTACTCACAGTGATGTGCTTAGGGGTTTCAAGTAATGCGACGAAATAACGCTAGATGGCGTTAACCTCAATCATTTATTTATTTATTTATTAGTCAAATAAGTAACACAGCATTACAGTAAAGCCAAGGCACTGTGAAACTACAAAATAAAATACAATATAACGAAACTACAATTAAAAACCAAAGACAAATTAAACATTAGATTTGGGCGACGACGTAACAGCGTGGCTCCATTGCGTCGTCTGACATACATCGTGCTGGACATTTTGCACTAAATGGCGCTGTTATTAATATTATGAGTTACAATGTCGTTGAGCTTTCACTTCTGCCGGCACTCCCGGAGTGCAACCCGTTGTTTTTTTAATAGCCTATTTTGTGTCCCACGGTTTGGTGCAAGTTCCCGCCAGTCGCTGCAAAAAGCGCCAAGGTCATCCCGCAATCTCTTTTTTGGTCTACCTCTGCCCCGGCTAATCTGCGGTGTCCATTCATGGGCCTTGTTGCCTGATTTTAATTTCTATATAAACACTGATATCACAGTTCATTGTCTAATTATTATAATTATTGCGAAATCAATGAACACGAGATGTGTACTAACATTAAACAGCCGTGGAAAATCACGATAACCAACACAAATATTTGCCTCACCACGTTTCCGCGCGTATTAAATATAGAACGCGAAGAAAACGGATGCCTAGCACAACATACACAATAATACACATGCAAACAACAATAACGTGGGATTATTGAGTTTAAAATAGATTTCTATAAGGACAATGATTCTATGAATATAACCACAATAAGACGGATAGAACGAATTATACTGTGACTCATTATTATATTAGGTCTATAAGATTTTTTTAAATAGCCTGTTGTAGTGTCCCACTGCTGGGCAAAGGCCTCTCCCCCTGGTTTCCACAACTCCCGTTGTAGTACCTTCTCCGGCCAGCCACTATAAGAGATAACGAAATAAATTCGTGGGTTCATACCTCGGTTGTGCTGCTGCTGTATGGAGCAGAAACATGCAAAAAATTACTAAAATTACTCTTATTTGCTGTTTATTTCTTTTACAACAACTTAGATTAAACATGCGTTTTGTTAGAAAATACTTAAAATCAAATTGTTTTATTAGTTCATAATATCGCATGTCTGCACCCCTGAGGCGTAGTTCCTTAAACGACCTATCATAATGATATTCAGTTTTCAGAGTGTGCACCTTACATCATCCATCATCTTATCAAGCCATTGTCTGAACAATGTGAACCGTAATCCCTTATGACAAGGCTCATAAATCGCACTATTTATTTTTACCATTTACCTTATATTTATAGATTTGATTAGCGAACTTTTATTAGGTTTTTATTCGCTTTGTTTTCTGGTTTTTACGTTTTCATGGGGCATTGTTTGCTTTATGAATTTACGTGCTTACGTTTATTTTGGGAATATGCTACTTTAATTGCCTAATTTTCCAGTCTAGTGACTAGCCAACATGATTTTTTTTATTGACATTGAGACGGATTGGCTTTTTTTCCATTGTTATAACTGGTGCAGTTCAAACTAGATTTATTAGTAAAGGGATATAATTTTATTTCCAGTACTTATTCGTTAAACGTAGGTAACGTTTGTATCAGACTGCAAAATACTTAAACGTTTTTCTACTTAATTCCAAATACCTGTTTTCCGCACTTGTTAAAAAATTACGGTATTCTGTTTAGTCATATTTTAATGCCTTTATTATAAGCTGTTTTGTCGAGTGGGCAATTCGTATTCAATAAACCCTTCTTTATTTCCAGCTCGTAAAATCCAACATGTCCGGCCAATGCTCGCTGTGTCGGGTGGTGCTGCCCGACGGCGCGTCGTCGGTGGTCGGCGTCGACGCCGCGCTCACGGTGCGGCGGCTGGTCGAGAGGCTGCTGCAGCGGCTCAACCTGCCATGCCCCAACTATGACGTCATCGTGAGGGACGATCAGGTATAACTCATCGACATAACCTTATCTTTATATCCCAAATGCTAAATTAGAATAACAGGTCATAATTGTCTCCTAATTTATCTAACAAATTTTACATTTTAGCACGAAATTAGTTCAAAGGCAGGATGATTGAGTTGTACTTAAATTCGGCAAGCTGTCATTTTACTATCTGGGACAACATAACACAGTTTAGTAACTAAAATTCATAATAAATATAACATTTGTAAACATCAACATCTCCATTTTGCCACAGCGTAATGGTCTCATAGAGCGGCCAGAGCGGGTGAATAGAATATTACTTGATGATGATCATGATAAGCCATTTTATTCTGAACTTCTCTGTTTTGTGTGAGCCATGTTCTTGTTTATTATAATATGTCTCGAAGCTCAGTTTGCCTCTTGACATAGGCCTCCTCTAACATTTTCCACTGGGACCTGTCACGTGACAGAACATTACTTACGATACCTCAAAGACTCAAAAGGTTTTCATGCAACATATTCTGACAACTGGCTAAATCTTAAAAACAGTACTATACTAAATGCAATGTATGTTTGTGTTCAGGGTGAATGCTCAACCATCGACCCCTCCCAGCCGTCCACGGTCCTGAGCGGGCGCGAGGCGGTCGTCGAGCGGCGCTGCGTGGTGCGCGTGGAGGTCGCGGGGAAGGTGGTCGCCGTGCGCTGTCGGCCTCAGCGCCGCGCCGCGCACGTGCTGAGGCCGGTGTTGAGGAGGTACCTGCCGAGGGCCTCGCGGTACAGACTGTTGAGGGACGCTGCGCCGTTACCATTGGATACACCTGTTCAGGTTAGCATCTTGAGTTTCTAAGGCCCACTTGCATCATCCCACTAACCCGAAGTTAAGCGGTTATACTGTTAACCCCGTGTGAAATTATACTGGTAACCATGGGAACTCCAGGTTTAAACGGTTAACCCCGAGTTAGTGGGATGGTGCAAGGGGCCCTAACATGGGCCCCCTGTGATATGTTAGGGAAATCTTTGAACTGTGAGGTTCCAATTTAAAATCATTTAAGCTAAATAACACAAACAAATAATACATTTTTTAGGAGCCGATTTTGTTACCTCCGTAGACCAGCTGGGGTAATACCTGGGTTGAAAACAGAACGTTTTAGCTCTAACGTCCACTGAAGCGGAGTATATGCCCACTGCTAGTTTTATTTATTTCCTTTACTGCCTGTGCAGAATTAGCTTGGTCTGACTCTACACCGCGTTTTTATTGAATTCCGTTAACTTCGGGGTATGGTTAAGTACGTTTAAGAGAACCAAATGGCATAGTTAATTTAAAAAAAATTGTTTTCTTTTTTGGAATTATTTTGTTTAAAAAGTAATTAAATGTACCATATAGCGTTGTTGTAACACGGGCATTACATTTAACTCAACCAAACAATTGAAATCTGTGACATATCAATGTCATTTCGTACATCAATCGACCGAGATTGTACTTAAGTTTAGTAGTAAATATATGAACTCATTCTAAACACTAATCAATATGTAAACCGGCCCTAAGGCAAGTGTACACGCTTGTAGAGGCCTTATAGGAAAAAAAAAAATTATTGATTATCTCCGAAATGGACTTAATTAGAATATCGGTGTCTTTGTGAAAGTTACTTGATTTAAGTTTAGGAATGCACCCTTGAAATTAACGGAAATAAAAAAAAACACGGTGTATAAACTTTCTAAGGTCTATTATATGTTAATATGTGACGTTATCTATGAAAAGGGATCTTATTGTCGATGGCGCTTACGCCATTTTTAGCGATGCTCCGATATAAATGCAGGGTAAGCGCCGTCGACAATAAGGCCCCTTTTCATAGATAATGCCCTATATGTATATACTTAAAGTTTTATACAATTTATTACATTGTTACAGGAGTTAGATGGCGCGCGACTCCTCATACTAGAAATACCGGGGGGTGAAGAAGTAACCGAGGTGGAGTGCGAGTTGAGTGCCGACGACGAGTTGGACTCGCTCAGCGAGATGGCGCTGCGGCTGCACGATGATAACGCCGATGCTCAGGTAACATACTAGAAATACCGGGGGGTGAAGAAGTAACCGAGGTGGAGTGCGAGTTGAGTGCCGATGACGAGTTGGACTCGCTCAGCGAGATGGCGCTGCGGCTGCACGATGATAACGCCGATGCTCAGGTAACATATTACAAATACCGGGGGGTGAAGAAGTAACCGAGGTGGCGTGCGAGTTGAGTGCCAATGACGAGTTGGACTCGCTCAGCGAGATGGCGCTGCGGCTGCACGATGATAACGCCGATGCTCAGGTAACATACTAGAAATACCGGGGGGTGAAGAAGTAACCGAGGTGGAGTGCGAGTTGAGTGCCGACGACGAGTTGGACTCGCTCAGCGAGATGGCGCTGCGGCTGCACGATGATAACGCCGATGCTCAGGTAACATACTAGAAATACCGGGGGGTGAAGAAGTAACCGAGGTGGAGTGCGAGTTGAGTGCCGACGACGAGTTGGACTCGCTCAGCGAGATGGCGCTGCGGCTGCACGATGATAACGCCGATGCTCAGGTAACATACTAGAAATACCGGGGGGTGAAGAAGTAACAGAGGTAGAGTGCGAGTTGAATGCCGATGAGTTGGACTTGCTCAGCGAGATGGCGCTGCGGCTGCACTTAATATTGAACTAATGTCTAATGGGTAACGCATTCCCCAGCGTGAGCTATACGACGGACACTTGTATTTAATAACGCGTTTTTCCGCTTTGTGTTGGAAAGCACTTATGAACGGGGAATTCGTCTAGCGAGTCGCTCGCATTGTAATTGTTAATATCAACGTAAATGCCTAGGTAATGATTTTTGTAATCCATTTAAATTATGTGAAACATCACTCCGTATGTTTCGTTGGTAGTAATTAATTTTCATATTTGATTAGAATGTAACGTTGTATGTTGTATTGCCACAGAGCGGCGCTTGCAGCACGAGCCGCGGCGACGCGAGCGGCCTAGTGCGCGCCGCGCTGCGCCCCGGCCCGCCGCTGCACCACCACCCGCCCGGTACGTGGACGTTATATAAATCATTCATACCGGTTTTAAGGGTCGCAGACGATAAAAGAGTACATTATGCACTCGCGGAAGCAAACGCGGTGGTCGGCCAAAACTTTGATTTTAGTATATGTAGGTAGGTAGATACATGCATCTGCGCGTGGTGGGGCACAGTTGCCAACTCACAGCATCAGCGGTATAAAGCTTCGATGAAACGCTTCGGTTTTTATATCTAGCTGTAACAATATTATTTGATTCCAGATTTCCTAAATAATCTGCAAGCGGCACAACGGCTGCGGCTGCACAGCGGTAACGGTGCGGGTGCTGGTGCAGGAGCGGTTCGCGAACCGCCTCCGCTGCCGCCCAAGCCTTCTGCACGCCCCGCCGCACCCACACTCGTGTGAACACGCCGCTATCTAATGGTGGAGCCGAGCAACACCAGGTACGGTATCGAATACACTATCTTTTATTTTTTCAATAATATTCTTGGTAAACCCCATATTATGATTAAAATTGTAAACTGTTTTCGAAATATAATTTGAGATTTAATTCCTTCCTTTGCGTGAGAAAAATCGCTTCAGTGGCAAACCCTGCCGCACGTACGTTAACTTTTAATTATTTTAAAGTCACAGAATAAAATTCCCGATTTTAACTCTTTTTATTTAACCCGATTCAGCTCCCCTGACGTCTGAATCTCACTTTAATGGACCTTATACTTTACATGAAAATGTAACCTAATCTTAATTTTCTTCTTATTGCAGGAACGACGAAAATGTTCAATCCAAAATTAAATTGAGTCAGAAGATATGACGTCAAACCGCAGTTGCGGGTCGCCTTAGTGGAGACAAACTATTGAAGATTTATTGTAATCAAAATAAAGTGTATAAGTGACTCTTCAATAAGATATGACGTCAAACCGCAAGAAGGATACGGTTTGACGGTGTAAATGACTCTTCATTTAGAAGATATGACATCAATCCGCAAGGTTTGCGGGTCGCCTCAGTGCACACGTACTGTTGAAGATTACTTGTAACTAAAAAGTATATAGTTACTCTTCAATTAGAAAATGTGACATCAAATCGCAAAAGGTCACCCTCATTGTTAAGATTTGAAAATAAATTATAGTAAAAATCTTAGTGTGACTCAATTTGAAAATATGATGCCATCAACCGCAAAGTTTGCTGCAGAGACTGTTAAGGATTAAAAATATCTTAAAGTGTATATTCTAGGGAACAAACGAGTGAGTTTAAAATTAAAAATGTAAAATTACGCTTAAATTGACTTAGATATAGCAATAACTTGAAAAGTAATAAAACGGGAACAATACAACATGTTCTTTTATAGTCATCGATTGTTTTTCAAATTATCACCACTACTTAGACATCAGGTATAATAACATGATCACAATTCTGCACCAAGTATATTTTGACACTTGTGTTTTTAGTAACTAGAAAAACACCGATTACTATTAAGAATGTGTGAGTATTCGTTATTATTATCCATTATAAATATTATAAAATCCATACAAAGTCGTATAAAATATTGATATTAATTAACCTACCTAAATAATATATTGTACAACTAAAATATTCCTAATAAGCACGAGTGTACAAATGCATGCCATGAGATCATTCCACTAGAATGATTGTTATCATCTGTATGTATAAATCTCTCGTTATTTTATCGATGTCCAGAGTTCAGAATGGGATCATATTGTACAAAAAAGTATTATAGTTGTAAATAGTTACTAATATTTGGTGCCTTCCATAGACATAAGACTGCACTAACATTACTTTTATCGAATTGTGGAGCGGACCCTAATATTATAGAACCTAATTTTAAGATCTGGTAACAAATTGTAAGTTTTTTATACATTTCTCCTTCTGTCCCAAGATATTATAAAACTCTTTTCTTAAAAAATCAGGTCATGGATATAGTCAGACCGTAAAAAGTCTGCAGCGATTTTGATAGCCCACGCAGTGCAAGTGTCATTTTAAACGTCAAACTTCTATGAAATTATGACGTACACATAACACTTACACTGTGTGGGCTATCAAATCCGCTGCAGACTTTGTTAGGTGCGACTATAAATATCTTGTTGTTATAAACATAAATAACTTAGAAGTCTTATTTTATTCTGGCAACCACTTATGTGGTAAAAAAAGGTTGTATTTGACTTACATTCATGACATACACAAAATTATACATACATTAACAGCACCCCTATGTGTAGCTTTAGCATTTGATTTGTCGAATTTTGTGTTAAATTAGTCAATAGTAATTTATTATTAAAAATATTGTAAAGCAAATGATTTATGCTCGGAGAGTATATGAAATAAAATAGTGTTATTAACTTGTCTGGTTTTATTTATTACTTCCATAAAAACAAAGAACTAGGAATTTGTTTTAGATGTTCGTGTCAATGTCAAGATAAAAAGTATGATGACTGAACCAGTTAGTGGCAGATGAAACATTTGATTTTGTACCTTATTGCAATAACCATAAAGTCAATACTACAAACATACAGGGCAGTATGATGTACGATTGAAATCATTGAAATAGGGTGCATTGGGATGGGATAAATGCGAATTAACTTTGGTCAAAAATCACGTTTGTTGTATGGGAGCCCCACTTAAATCTTTATTTTATTCTGTTTTTAGTATTTGTTGTTATAGCGGCAACAGAAATACATCATCTGTGAAAATTTCAACTGTCTAGCTATCACGGTTCGTGAGATACAGCCTGGTGACAGACGGACGGACGGACGGACAGCGAAGTCTTAGTAATAGGGTCCCGTTTTACCCTTTGGGTACGGAACCCTAAAAAACAAGTTGACCAATATAGTTTGTTATTTACCTAAAACGATAAATGTTACATATGATAGCAAGGAATTATGGACGCCTTTTCCTACTGACACTAACAGACTATATAAATTAACTTGCAAGACTTGCCTTGAATGTATATACATTTTTAGCAGTTAATCATGGACAAGGTTCAGACCAGCTCATTTAATAAGATTATTTGGGATATCGATGACAAAAAGGCCAAAGTAATCTAAGAACAATTTTCCCGTGTTTTTCAAGCTACAGACGAGTAATTCGTATATTTTCCGTTAATAAATGCAAATCATATCTTAGGGTGGTATATTCCACCTGTCCAATTTCTTTGTTCAATGTCAGTGTGTCTCACTCTCTCATTAAAGCAAAATGGAAGATGCAACGCAACACACATTGGATAAAGAAATTGGATTGGATAGGTAAAATACCAACCTTAGACACATTTCGCGCCTTTTTACCAGCGTTTTTTAACCATAGACAAATAACTTTTTCTATGTCACTGGCAATAAAAAAAAAACAAAGTAATCTAACAACTATTTTATTGAATATAAATCACTTATTAGCTACAACGGCCGTTTCAGTTTCATTCGTTTCCGCTGGCAACGACACAATTTCCTCCTCCAACACCCTAGTAAGTTTCGAAGGCTCTTTAGGCGGCGTCCAATCTGGTATAATCTTGTGGTGGATCCTCCAAGTCCCGTACATGTTGGAGAGATGCTTCTCGAAGACGATGTACTCGAGCACGTCCTTGGCGAGGATCTCGCTGCCGTGTAACAGACGACCGAACCGGTCGTACACGGCGAGCTGCTGCTGGGTGTGGAAGCGGACTGTCACCTGGAAAAGATTAAGGGTCGGTTGCACCAAACTGTTACGAACGTTAAAGAGTTCGCTAAATTTTTATGTATGGAAAGTTTCATAGTAAAGGCGCGGGGCGCGCCGGCTGACGATGATCAGTCTGTCAAATGTGGTTGGTGCAACTGGCACTAAGTATGGGGGTCATTTTAATAACAACAAATCATTGTTGTCATTTTAAAAAATGTGCCAAATGGCAGTCGCAATTTAGATAGCGCTATATTACTCTAGACATTACTAACAACTATAATATCAATTTCATTGAACTGAAAAAGTTAAGACCGCAAACCTTAGGAGGTTATGTTATGACACTAAAAGTTATTTTAACTGAAAGGATGCCAAATTTTGCAATAAAACTCCCCAGATAAACCAATCTACGGTAAAAATCTTAAAACAAGTCGCCTTAATAGAAAGGTGGGAAGGAGGGGGGAAGGGAGGGGCAGAAACCCCCCCTCTAAGTTTCCCCCCGCGGAAATGCTTGGTTTCTAAATTATTCATAATTTCATAGTTAAAATTTGAGGTATATGGCAGTGCCAAATATTGGGTTATTTGCAGATGGTCTAGAACGCAAAATGACTAGTGTAATTTTGCCTATATCACTTTTAGTCTACATCCCGAACAGTCCAGAACGCAAAATGCCTACATCATATTCGTCGTTTTATCTTTACGTTAGCGAAGTCGACGGAGCCCCGCTATCGCGGGGCTCCTATTCTGGGCTGTTTGGCCTTCGGCCATTTGAAGATAACGAACGAACCTAACCTACCTACCTTACTAAAAACCGTTCGCGATGTAGACTATAAGGGATATAGGCAAAATATTACACTAGTCATTTTGCGTTCTAGAGTTCTAGACCGTCTTAATATTCAATGATCACCCAAAAAAAAATTTTTTGCGGCAGCTAAAAATGTTTTAAATCAATTAAAAACATCCCAAAACAACCCCTCACAGCGTCAGTTATTTATTTTATTATTATTTATTATTTATTTATTGGAAAACCAACAGCACATGAAACATATTAGCACTATGTATAAAAATCGAAGGCCAATTATAGGTTTTCACAGATAGAAATTACATAGAAGATAACTTCGCTAAGTAAGTATATATAGTTTACAATTCTGCGTAGACTAAGCAAGTACATACATAAATTAAGAATAAAAACTATTGAGGACAAAAATCATTACAGACAAGATAGAAAGGTCAAGCTCACTCAAAGAATTTAAGCGTTAAAATACGTCGTATAGACTGCGTCAAATAAGGCGACTTGTTTTAAGATCCAACCCCAATCTACTGTTACCACATGAATTTTCAGTCAGTCATTGTCATTACACACTAAGTCTTAAAAATAAATGAAAATTTACCTGTCCAAATATATTCTCCTTACTAACAACATCCGTACACCTCGCATGGCACACCCTCGGCGGCTCCAGCGACTGAAGAAACTTCCACCGAATCGTCTTTAAGTGTGAATTATGTCTGAACTCCCCATAAGCCTTCTCCGTAACATATATCTGCAGCGCCCTTTTGTCATTATTAGATAAAGCTTCATGGGCTTTTATATAAATGTCTTGTGCTTGTTGGCAGAAGATTTTGGAGTCGAAATCTTCTTCGAAGGACTTTATTTTGCGGATGGCCATCATGGATTTGGATTTTTTCTCAAGGAGTTCGGCGGCCTGTTTGACGCGGGTTGTGGACGCGAGGGAGGCCTTGCCGTCGCCTTCTGGGGGCACGTAGGGCTCGAAGGCACCGCCTGAAAAATGGACTAAATTTAGAGGATGGATATGTTTGCATTTCCTGTATGAACCATTGATTTAGTTATTCATTTTATCATTCATCAAGCTGTTTCTATAATAGTAGGAGATCCCACATATATGGTCGACCATCACCAATCTGTCTGACGGATGAAACTATGAAAATATGAAATAAAATATGTTCCAGAACATAAATATTTTTTTTCGTGTCGATCCTATGGTGTGGGATGTTGTTGGAAAGGTCTTTCAAAATGAATAGGGGTTTTAAAACAACATTTTTTTTTAAATTGAATATTTTCGTAAATAATCGCTTTGAAAGAATCAAAATGTGTGTGACAATTTTTTTATTGTTTCTACCTTATAGTGTGGGGTGTTGTTGGATAGGCCTTTCAAAATAAATAGGGGTCTTTAAACAACATTTCTAGATAAAGTGAATCATTTCGGAAATAATCGTTTAGAAAAAAATAAAAAAGGTTTTTCCTTCTAACTTTTGAACCATCTGTCCAAAAAATATGGAAAAAATCATGAAAATAGTGCTTAAAAAACTCAATCAAATAAAATTAAAACAAACTTGATCAGTTAAGCCGTTTATGAGTTATCACTAAAAGTCTTCCCTTCTTATTTTAATTAAAAGCCTGGCAACCCTTATTTGTGACCGGATTTTCGCAGGCAACCCATTGTATTTGCAATAAAATTACCATCTTTTTGATGTATAATTCAAGCGTCAGACAGATGAGTGCAATTATCGATATAAAATCACATCTTTAAACACGGCAACCACATAATAGTGACCGAAAAAGATAGGCAACCTAGTTGATTTATGTTGTACAAGTTGTATACTTTCCATTGAAACTTTTTACAAAACAAAAAAATTTTTTTTTCGTAAATTTATTAAAAATAGCCTTGACCATATTTCTTTAGGCAACCCTATTTATTTATGTTCTGGAACATATTTTCTTTCATATTTTCATAGTTTCATCGGTCAGACAGATTGATGAAGGTCCCATATATGGGGGATCTCCTACTATACTTCACTAGTTCATGTCAATGCCTGAACTATGAGTATGTAACTAATAAGTAGTAGTAGTAGATAGTAGTAAGTATTAAGTTACTTAGTTTAGGTATTGATGTGAAATATTTTTTATGATTACTTAGAAGTAATAAAAAAAAATAACCAGATTATGTTTGTTTTAATTTCTGAATAATTTTCAATGTTATAATTTTTATGTACCAACAAACTAGGCGCCTAGGTTTTTCATTCTATAATAGGTAATATAAATTTCTAATTATCATTTTATCTGCGAATGAAAACTCATGGTTACCACCAAAGATTTTAAAACTAAACACAGGCCCCTTCATATAATTCTGACCGAACATTCTCGTTTGGTGTGCCTTGGTGGAATGCAAAAAATCATCTCGAAAATATACAAAGAGAGAAGAAAAATTTTGTCAAGATCCTTATATACAAGAGATTAACGACTGTCCATATAATTATACATTTTAAACCTGATTTAATCAATTACAAGCCAGCTAGGTACATACTACTTGGAGGAATAAAAGATTATAATATACCTGTAGCTGAGATGTAAAACGGGCGCTCGATCCACGGGCGCGGCGGCATGAGCCCGCGCTCCTTCATCTTTTGCCTCAGCTTCTCCTTGGGAAGCGCGTTCGTGTCCTCATTGTAATCCGGCAGTTCCACCTTCAAATATTTTTCGCGGCGGAGCTTCTTGAATTTAGGGTTCCAGTGCTTGCTTGTCGTCGTACGTGACGATTGCACCAGGATCGCGGCAGGGAGTAATCGTAGGTTGCCCAACTGGAATGTTTAATTTATGTAAGTATTTGGACAGGTGAACAATTAAATGTAAATAATTAATGATAATGCCGCGACTTACTTTGGATAGTACGCATTGTGCCATCTTATATTGAAATGAAACGTATGCCCATTAATTTAATTATTATTTTTACTTGAACTAAACAGCAAAAATTACAAATTGTATTTATTTCTATAACCTAAAAACAGCTGGATGAGAGAACTGTCATTTCTGCGTTTGGTTATCTTATCTATATTTTATGATACAGTTACAATACAATTATGTCCAGTTGTAACAAAACGCAATTCGTACGCCTGGTTGACACGATCTGACAAACTTAGAAAAAAATGTTAGCGTGTTATCACAGCTTTAAAACAAACTTCATCTCTATTGCTGTTTATGGTATTTTGTTGGTTCTGCCATTTTTAGTCAAATATTTTCCGTTCATACAGGTTTTTGTAATTTAGTGTTACAAATCCAATCAAATTTACTGTGTGGTCTTGTAAAATAAAATAATACATATTAGTCCATGATTGGGCTTATATACTGTGACTTGAGGTTTCTTTTAATTTGTTCTACGTAAACGTTCGATTGTGGTTGAACTATCTTTTGCAAATTTTATTTTCTACTCATCGCGTGTAGAATTATATTTTTATAACCGAAATCGTTGTACACTCCAGTAGAACATTATATTTAGGCCGTTGGTCAAAATTTGTTTCGCGCAGATTTGAATCGATCACAGCAGAATATTAGCGGATATCCGGCGCCTCCATACACGTTGTCTCTACCGCTCTAGGGAATAGAGCCCGTCGCAGCGTTTCTTTCTTTTCTGAACAGGCGCAGTCCGAGACAACTCGCAAAAGGAGTAGAAGGCTCCTACATAACCTGTCACTACGTAAGTATCAGTGCATACATAACTGTCTGCTCCGTGCTTTGTTCGATTGGGGTGTATCACGAGACTTTCGCTGAGTCATAAGGGTTGAGTGATATCGGCTCGCGTAACTGGGGTCAAAGGCGTCGTGGTGTGATTTCTTGGCAGTTTCCGTGTTCAGAGTAGTAAGTAGAGCGTGAGGGGCTCCGCCATGAGCGCTGGGGTGTCGGGGGTGTAAATTATGAGTGAGATTTCTGAATGGTGTGGCACGGCGGACGATGACCCCTCGGCCGCGAGCCCGCTGCCTTTCCCTCGCACCACTAATTGCCACGTGTGTTTCTGTTTCAGCAATAAATTGTATGAGTCAGAAGGTAGAAAAACCAGTATTATCGGGTCAACGGATCAAGACCAGAAAAAGAGGTGAGCTTTTAAACTTTTTTTTAATATTCTCCCAAAAATGGTAATTATTGATTGAAAATGATGTCATTAAGATTTGACTTATCAACAGTTCATTGAACTAAATTTGTTCAAATTATGATTTGATATGAGATAATGATTAGTGTCCTAAAATATGAAACTATCAGTAATTGCTTGGGGATTTCATCATGTTTTCATTGTTATTATTCTGCAACAAAAACACAATTACCACACTCTTATAAAAACTGCACAACCAAATGATTCATAATGATACTTGTTCCAAATAACATGACTCAATGCTTGTATTACTTAAAAATTATAACTCCGAATAACTTATAACCAGGAAACTAACGTTCCTCCTTATGCCGAGGCTGAAGAGGATAAGGTAGCATTATTATTTGACTGTTTGAAAATAGGCCTATATACACGCTATAGTATTATTATTTATTTATTTAAACTTTATTGCACAAACACAGGAAAAATGTACAAATGGCGGACTTAATGCCTAAAGGCATTCTTACCAATCAACCATTGGGTCAAACAGAGACAAATGTTGGTGCAGGAGATAAATAATTTATAAAGTGAAATGTAACCGAGTATTATGTCCAAGATGTGGAAATACAACTTGTACCATTGGATTTAAGATAACATTAAATGGGTTATCACTATACTTGGTTGAGCAGATCTTGTCAGTAGAAAAAGGCGGCAAATTTGAAAAATGTAGGCGCGAAGGGATATCGTCTCAGAAAATTAGAATTTCGCGACTTTTTCGACTGACAAGGTTTGTTTGACCCACTATATCAGAACAACTTCCTTGCCTTTAAAGCTAAACTACTGGCCTGGTTTTTATAAAATGTAATACATGGGAAAAGTGTGAACCCATTTTATTATTTTAAATTGTTATCTTAAGTGGTATTAAGTAATACCCAGAAGAGTAAATAAACAGAAATTAGGAATAATATTTTTAGGGTTCCGTACCCAAAGGGTAAAACGGGACCCTATTACTAAGACTTCGCTGTCCGTCCGTCCGTCCGTCTGTCACCAGGCTGTATCTCACGAACCGTGATAGCTAGACAGTTGAAATTTTCACAGATGATGTATTTCTGTTGCCGCTATAACAACAAATACTAAAAACAGAATAAAATAAAGATTTAAATGGGGCTCCCATACAACAAACGTGATTTTTGACCAAAGTTAAGCAACGTCGGGAGTGGTCAGTACTTGGATGGGTGACCATTTTTTTTGCTTTTTTTTTGTTTTTTTTGCATTATGGTACGGAACCCTTCGTGCGCGAGTCCGACTCGCACTTGCCCGGTTTTATATTTTGCAGTGTAGATATTTTTTCACAACAGGGCAGCAAACTTCACTATTTTGAGGATTTTCATTGCCTTTAGTTATAATTTAGAGTTTCTTATCATCTAAATATAATAAGAAATCATATCATTTGTCATCATTTGTGTTTGGGCTAGTGTGGGGACTATAACCCAAGCCCTATCGCGCTCGAGAGGAGGCCTGTGCCCAGCAGTGGGACATATTTATAGGCTGAATTATTATTTATTATTATTATATCATTTGTATGAAAGGATACAAACTGGGTAATATTAAATCATTTCAAAATGTTCTTTCTACTTTGATATAAAAAGTAGTATCACCTAATAGATAGTTTGTCGGCACCTTCACAACATTACATAACACTTGTTGACACCAACAGCCGTGACATTGAGTTTCTCTGGCACTTCTCGTGAACAAGTAATCATGTTCAAGGATGTCATCTTGTTAATTTGTTTGACAACTAGTTGTTTATTTATTGGGTCTGTTTAGGAAATTTATATCACAAAGCATCTCTGTTGAATTAATGGTTATTGATTATCACAACTAATTTTAAATAAAACAAGTTATAACTGGCCCAACATGTATTAAAAAAAATATTAAATACAGACGGATGTGGAGTAATATTGACTCTCTGCATAATATTGACATTGAGACATGATACCTATTAACCACTTTAAATGTTATTTCTTCTTGTACTTGACATTAAAATCAGAAACATTCAATTTCGTTCATTTGAGACATTCAATATAAGTTTAATAATACATAGGCAAATTGATACATTTAGATTTAGAACATTATTATAAAATTATTTTAATGGTAAGTTAATGGAATTTAACTTAATTTCTGAAACAGTGTATGCAAATTTTTGTTATTTATCACTAGTCAGTTTAATTTATGATCATCAAAGACTGAATACATTGTTTTCTATATACCTGGCTTCTTTAAATGTATAAATTGCTTTATAGGAACAGATAAATTAGATATGGCCTTGGAATATAGTTAATTATGTAAATAAATGTATTCTAGCTTGGACTTTGAACACCAATATTTTTATACAGTCTTATTTTAGAATAAACACCCCAAAAATATCTATAACGTCTTGAAATCGTATTTCATCAGTACTTCGCTTACTATTTGAACTGATTTAAGTACAAAAAGAATGCCGTTATCAACATACAGATACTCTCAGTTCACTATCTCGCCGCCGGTGTGGCCAAGGTTAAGATTTAGCACGCGCGATTAGGTACAGTCGTGTACAGTTAGCAGATTAGTGACACACTTACAGACAAGTAGATGTGGCATTAATTTTGATAAGGCCCACTTGCACCATTCCACCAACCCGGGATTAACCGGTTAAACCTGGAGTTAGCATGGTTACCAGTACAATTTGGCACTAGGTTAATGTATTGACCGCTTAACCATGGGTTAGTGGGATGGTGCAAGTGGCCCTTACTGCTGTTAATGTTTAAAATAGCATGATTGCCTTTTCCCTTATCATACTGATTGTTGTATCATCGTCCATCTATTTAAAGCAAAAAAAAAAACTAAATTTAGGTTCCTAAAGCCCATTTGCACCATCCCTCCCAGAGTCTAATTGTACTGCTAGCCATGGTAAGGTTTAACCGGTTAACCCCGGGTTAATGGGATGGTGCAAGTGGCGCTAAGAATCTCATAAGGTTACTGTAGTCCCAATATTCACTGTTCTATATTGCTAGTATGTCATTAAGTTATTATTGCATTGTTGGAATGTGGCAGTACCAATTCAGACCAGATTCTGCACATACGTGAGAATCTAGCCGGCATAATTGGGACACGTACGCGTAATGTAAACACTGACGTCAACGTATTGATTGTATTACAATTAATTGAAACGTAGGACATGTCGACACGTGAATTACGTCAATTTATAGCTTAATATAGACTAAAACCAAGGTTAGGTATAGAAACAACACGCGCGACTCGATGGATTTGTGAAACAATATGTTGTGTTATCTGTATCCATTTTAATACAATTTTGCAGTAATGGCCGTTAGATATTTTGAGAGATAGCAGTTCAGATGGCCCAGCATATTTAAGGCTTGGGCAAACTAGAAACAGGTGAAACCTGCGCTGCATGCTGCATGGCGCGCTCTGTAAAAACCTTTGGCATTTGCCATCCCCATTAGATATTACATATAAATAAATTTCTGGTTGAGGTCTGATAATTCATTCATTTATTGCATCCACGGTTGTTACATAGTAATAGTAAGTTTCACATACTCTGACCCAACTTTACACCCTACCCTGCACAGACCCTGGTAGGGCACAGCGATAGGAATAGGTAGCGGTCTCAGTTTTTTTTTAAATTTATTTATTCAGAAAATAAACAGCCTTTTACAAATAAGTCTTACAAAAATTATTAAAAATAGGCCTAAAGTTTCATATGTTACTAGGTTGACTATTACCTATACAATAAAATTATAAATAGTTGTGAATACTACACGCAAATAAAGTAAGAAAACAATGCAAAATATAATTAGAAACAATTTTTCAATTACTAGAAAACAAAATATGCCGAACTTTGTTCGGACGGACTATACGGACAAACTATAAACAAAAATGTATGAACAGTTCTGGGCGAGCTACTAGCTAATGGAATCGACCGGTCGTCAATGAATCTGTAATAAATAAATGTGCACTAATTAGAGCCAGGCCGCGTGCACTGCGCTGCTCGGTGTCGGAATGTGCGACAGTGACTGCGCGGGCCGTCTTTGTGGCGCGACTCTTGTCGCATCACCGCGGCCCGCTCCACAGTTTAAATCTATATAAAATTTGCATGAAATCTGAACTAACATTTTCCTTTGAAATAAATTCAGGTTCATGCTGATGCGATGAATGCTAAAATAGGAATTCAAGGTCCTATTTTAGCATTCATCGTATCAGCATCTCATAAAACGATGAATTCATATTTGCAACTGCTAAATTGTAGTTTAAATGTAAAGATGATAGTGCGATGGCCATGCCCAATTAGTTCTGTACTAAAATGAGAATGTAATTGATAAATTATGATACAAAATAGTCTGGATTAATGGTTCCTAAAGTTGAATGGGCTCTGACTCACCTAACAAATATTGCTAAATTCGGGACCGACTTCTTGGCCGTCTTCAAAAGGGGCATAAAATATCATTAGTACAGGTTTCCTAGTAGTTTCAGGGCCCACTCAATATTCGCTCGTGACCCACCAATGGGTCGCGACCCATAGTTAGGGAAATGCTGGTTGGATGATAAATTTATTAAATCTGACTGTCTTTTTAGTATCCGCGACATAAAAGTCTACTTTAAACGTTCACATTCCTTATAAAGAATGCACAATGATCGCTGGAATCGACTCATTATTAACTCACATATGACTCCTTACCGCCACATATTAAACCTTCCTCGTTTGTGAGTAAAGTTTAAAACGGAATGGAACGAGCAGTGGTTTCTCATTGGATATGAAGCGATGATTACAGTAAGTTTGGCAAGCGGGTCGAGGGACCGTTAGGTGACCGTTACACCGAATGCTGATGTCACTTTAATATATAGGTTGTATTTCAACGTTGAGCGGAACTGCGATGTGAACACAACATCCTAAAAACTGGCTGCCCCATCGGTATTCGTCGACATTTCATATAGAACTAGCGACCCGCCGGGGCTTCGCACGGGTCAAAATGCATTTTTCCGACATCTTTATCAAACATCGTCATATTCATTAGACTTGGCGTCTCGGGCCAGGTAGATTTGCCGCCCCATTAAGTGATGAAAATGTATCTCATATAAGGAAAAAAGCATTCCGTTACCAAAATGAAAATTTCCTTTATTTTCTGTAATATTTTCCTGAAATTTTCGAAAACTTTCCTACTTCTTGTGAACCGTTGTTGGCAACTTGATCATGGACATAATGATAAAAGTGCGACCATCTTAGACTCGCCACACAGAAGCTGATCTATCAATTTACTCATTTAAAAGAGATTAAAAAAACCGGGCAAGTGCGAGTCGGACTCGCGCACGAAGGGTTCCGTACCATAATGCAAAAAAAGGCAAAAAAAAACGGTCACCCGTCCAAGTACTGACCCCGCCCGACGTTGCTTAACTTCAGTCAAAAATCAAGTTTGTTGTATGGGAGCCCCACTTAAATCTTTATTTTATTCTGTTTTTAGTATTTGTTATAGCGGCAACAGAAATACATCATCTGTGAAAATTTCAACTGTCTAGCTATCACGGTTCGTGAGATACAGCCTGGTGACAGACGGACGGACGGACAGCAGTCTTAGTAATAGGGTCCCGTTTTACCCTTTGGGCACGGAACCCTAACAATTATGCACACAAGCGTCACATAGATCATTAACACCGCGTGAAAACAGGCTAATTAGAAAGTGAGTGTTATCACACGCACGCATTGCATTGGAGATACTGCACCGTAATGATAGCGAACGTCGAATGTGTGTCACTCCCTTGATAGTGACGAATGTGTGTCAGCGGCTGTGTGTGGGTAATTGACATTGCAATTAAGTCAAGGGAACTGAGAAAACATTGGTGTTTTATTGATGTTGTACAGTCGCTGTCAGATATATCGGAGCTGCCGAGGTGCTCAGAAATATCTGAACACGCTATTTATAGCTAAATTAAATTTAAAATAAAATCTTACGCCAGAATGTTGTTATTATCTACTTATGGTTTTGAATGTGTCGACGCGGCAAAAAAATCAAGAAGCCTTAGTTTGATCGAGGATTCTTCTATTGAAAATCGCGAATAGTATTTGTTATTATGGCTCTACAACAAGCAGAAATACATGCAATTGCATGTATTTCATTGTAGATCATTTGATATATTTGCTTAAACAGTGTTTTCCCATTTTACACCTCGGTATGCAATGCTAATTGAACTACCATACTTCCCGATGGCTACTTAATTCAGACGCGACGAAGGTTAATTTGCATTTATTACTCTTAGGGCCGTGGTATCTATACATTTCCTAGGTCATTAAAAGAGAAACAGGTACATTATTTATTTGTTTACCTTCTAAAACTTCAGTCTACTCACGACTCAAATGAGTTTTGTATCTATTATGATCCTTACATTATTAAAACTACACTTCTTGACCTGAAGTTTAACTGATGTGATGATTTTCTTTTCTGTGGATTTGATCTCTTTTAATTGCAGTTCTAATAAATATATATAAATGAAAAATATACGGTTGAATACGTTTATTATGGGAGTCATATAAGTAGAAAATGCAGGCACATTTAGCCTAAAAGTGGACACTTCTCTAGCTCATTAATTCAGTTCAGATGTGGCAAATAAGGCCATCGATGTAATTCCAATTGACCACGTCGAGCTCAATTAATGTGGAACGATTCGTGACATTAGGCAATAAAATCTTTCATCTAGGTCTCTTACCTTTCAATAATTGATCACTAGAAAGAGAAATTGGCTTGTAAAATACGGATCGAAAAGTCGAACATTGTGAAGGCGAATTAGTAACGGGCCGTGGAATGTATAGATTGTCGCACCGTTGCCAATAGTGATTCATGTTGAGTAAGCGTCTAAGGGAGGTACTCCACATGTCCAATATATTTGCCCAATGCATGAATCTAGGATATACCTGGATCTGGCATGAGTGGTGGGGGTAACTGACAGAACGGGATAGTCTTATGTATCTTTCAGTAGGAGTAGCAGAGAAAGCGGTATTATTGCTTGTCCTTGTCACAGTCTCACTTTTTGTTTGTTCCCCACCTTTTTATTAGCATGGAGAATGGTGGGCAACAAATGAATTCGACCAATAACAGTGTCGCATTTGCGTATGTTTTGTCCCTCACGGAGACACGCGTATACCACTTCTATGCGATCCTACCTTCTATGGCCCAATGTGTATTGCGTCTCACATTTTGCTTAACGAGAGAGTGAGACGCAATGACATTGGACTAGATATTGGATAGGTATAACATAAAGTTTCAACACTTACAACAGATAATAATTATTGGGTTGATGTCATGGTCAGGTTATCATTTTGGCAACAATCACATTTACTTTTTGCAGTTATGGCTGATAGTCTCGGCAATCTTCTTCCGGTAAATAAAGTTAAGATTGTAAACATATTTTTAAACCTTGCTCCATTTCATGAGCGCATAATAGCGCCAATCGCCTGGCAGGTCAATTTTCCTAAGGAACTAGGCTTAAATTTGACTTGTTGATTGATCTTCTACATTTGATTTGCGATATACGCTTAAATAGTATTAATTTTGGACGTTATAATTAAATAAAAACAGCCTTCATTTAAAAAAAGCTTACCCCAAATAATCTAGAAATTTCCACCACATGATGAGTAACGTAGCCCACACATGTGGTACGCTTACAACATGTCATTGCCATATGGCGACAACCAGTTAGCAACGTCTTGTACTCGCGCGATTACTTCCTGCTTTAGATAAAATTACTATTCTTATTGATTCTTCGACACATGTTATCTAAATGGCATTGATGATAAATATCACAATGGTGTCGATTGTAAAAAACGCTTAAATAATGGCATTGTAGGTTGTGTTTAAATATTCTTTTTGCCAAAGATTGCTTAGTGTCTAGCTGTCTAAACTCTAAAATCGATATAGTCACAGACTGTGTTTGTATTTGTACTGTGACTCACAGTACAAAACGCGGAAATATTTTAATTAATTAATTAACAATTTCTCGGTTTCCATACGGCTACCAATAATTATAAGACGAATAAAATCAACGTTTTTCGAGCTCATCTGCCTTATGTAAGAGCAGGATTCCACATTCGGTACAATAATGCTTTTGCCGCTTACTGGTATAATCCCACCTTGACGCTTTATCTCGACTATACATTAAAATGGCATTGACAATGGCTCAGAGCGCGCACAGATAAGAACAAAAACCATTGTTTAGTTCTTACCTGAGTTTAGGGTATCGCTTTAATATTTCCCCCCGGCCCCTTCATATTTTCCCTTATTGTTAGAAATTGTAAAGAGACTATACTCTATAGAGCTACATATTCTAATTTGTACACGCTACGAGTATGTTATGTTAAATGTAGGGATGTACCGACTAGTCGCCGACTAGTCGGGAAAGCCGACTATCCGGCCTCATTTGTAGTCGGCGATTAGTCGGCGATAGTCGGGGAAAATGGCCGATTAGTCGGCACTTTATAAATGACGGGAAAACAGGTAAAAAAAAAATAAACAGCACATATTTTATAAGCTATTCACCTATTTTACCCAAATTAAATTTAGCGTGCTTACGAAAACTTTTGTTCGAAATTATTGACCGTGTGGTCGCTTTCTTATGTCTAAGTGTCCGGTCGTCGTATGAGATAATATATTAGGATTTTTTTAATTATTTTATTTAATTTTTTAGCGGTTCGATATGATAAATAGCGCGACGAAAGGGTTAAAACGATAGTTTTTTGGTACATTTGAACCGAACTCAGAGCAAACTAATGATCTAGCCGACTAGTCGGCTGACTAATCGGCCATCCGAGCGCCGATTAGTCGGCTAGTCGTAGGGTTTCTGGTTTCTCGACCTTTTTAATTTCTCGTGGCACGGGAATTCTCGACCAAGATTTCTCGAGTTTCTCGAGTATCTCGAGAGATTTCGAAAGCTCCAAAAAACACCATTTTATTTAAATGTTTTTGCTTTTTTACAAATCAGACTCGTAAGAATCGTAGGTGAGATCAATAATCAAACATATGGTACGTTTTTTAGTCACCATAAATTGCACTGAACAATCAAAAATACGAGTAGAACAACAAAAAAAAAACTATAGGTGCAGGCGTGCGCACCGGCGATGTGTTATGCTATAGGTAGTGTATTTCTTTAGGTATTCAACAAAATGTAAACAAACCACAATATGGTATTTTATTAGGCAGCAATATTCAAGTCAATATATTTAACTCGATGTGACAAAACTTACAGAAGTTTTACTACGTAAGTTACTAAACTTTACGAGTAATTCATAATTACTCGTACTTACTCAACGTAACAATAAAGCTGCTAAAATTGTAATATTTTGCTAATAGGAATATATCGGGATGATTTGATTTATCAATAGTAATTTAGTTTTGTAATTTTTGTTAATTACACTTATTACATGGTCCTATAATTCGTTACAAAAAAATTTAAAGCGTTTTTCAATAATTTATTTAACAACCTAAATAAATATATTATAGACACATCATGTGTTATACGCGTGT
The DNA here is from genome assembly GCF_963556715.1 of Cydia fagiglandana. Classification (NCBI taxonomy): domain Eukaryota; kingdom Metazoa; phylum Arthropoda; class Insecta; order Lepidoptera; family Tortricidae; genus Cydia; species Cydia fagiglandana. Next base: position 29,832,657 of record NC_085932.1, on the reverse strand, counting down.
TTTCTTTTTACTGATCACATGAGATTTATTTCTCGAGTTCTCGAGGCATTGAATATTTTTTTCCCGTCTCGACTTAGGACAAATTTCTCGAGATTTCTCGCCTCGGGAATTCTTGAGCAGAAACCCTAGCTAGTCGGCCAAATCAATAGTCGGTACATCACTAGTTAAATGCAGAGTACTACAATAAACTCTTTGTTAATGTATGTATGTATATTCAAACTGGAACTAGTGTACAATTCGTCGTCTATTATCTTAAGCCAGTTATGATAGTTATGATATAAACTTAAGCATTAACACAAAAGTAGGTCAAATTTGAAATCTAAAGCCTTTCAGGGGTGATCAGGGTTCTCAGCAGCTGGCTGTATGTAATGAGACAGACTATACGACTTTTTGATTCAGAAACGATAGTTAAAAGTCGTTTCGACATTGCGTGAGGCAAACAGCGGTTTGATCATAAACAATTAGGGCCAGTTGCACCAACCACATTTGACAGACTGATCAACGTCAGCCGGCGCGCCCCGGCGCTTTACTATGAAACTTTCCATACATAAAAATTTGGCGAACTCTTTAACGATACGAACAGTTTGGTGCAACCGACCCTTAGTGTATTTCCCACAAAATCCTTAACAACTGTAGTTGTTACTGTACAATTTCGGACATAAATATATCGATGAATTTACTAAGGATCCTTCATGATCGAGGGTTGGTGTTGAGCTCAATATACTGATCTCTTTCTATTTCATTGTCCTACAGATGAGAAAGAGAAGTACGACCCGAACGGGTTCCGTGACGCGCTCGTGCAGGGTCTTGAGCGCGCGGGTGGCGACCTCGAGGCGGCGTACAAGTTTCTAGACGCCGCCGGCTCCAAGCTCGACTACCGGCGCTATGGCGAGGTCATCTTCGACGTGCTCATCGCCGGCGGCTTACTGCGTGAGTATACCATCCGACTACACCGCCTCAACTAGACTTCGGACCGGCGTACTAGTTGCTAGACGACGGCTCCAAGCTCGACTACCGGCGCTATGGCGAGGTCATCTTCGACGTGCTCATCGCCGGCGGCTTACTGCGTGAGTACACCATCTGACTACACCGCCTCAACTAGACTTCGGACCGGCGTACTAGTTGCTAGACGACGGCTCCAAGCTCGACTACCGGCGCTATGGCGAGGTCATCTTCGACGTGCTCATCGCCGGCGGCTTACTGCGTGAGTACACCATCTGACTACACCGCCTCAACTAGACTTCGGACCGGCGTACTAGTTGCTAGACGACGGCTCCAAGCTCGACTACCGGCGCTATGGCGAGGTCATCTTCGACGTGCTCATCGCCGGCGGCTTGCTGCGTGAGTACATCCCACATACTAGTTAGAGTAGCTAGATGAAACAAAGATGAGGGCCCATATTCACTTGCGGTTGAAAAACACCGGGATGAAAAAAGAAACACCTGGCAAATGATTCACGTTAGCCGCAAGCTATGCGAGATTTCTTTGTTTATAAGATATAATCTAGAATACACACCAGGCTTAGTTTTCACTCGCGTATTACTAATAAGGTGACTTGAGTGACCTTTCTGTGAGCTGTCTAGACGGAATTATCTATTCTAACGCGTCTAGCCGTGCGAGATTAAACAGGACCCGATTAAATTCGGCTTGGGCGAGGAGTTATTGATCTTTTAGATCCTTATCTTATCATAGAATAATTATTTCATACAGAATGGACACGATTACACATTGATCCGTGTGCAGACATGTCGTTCGCATATAATGTACAGTCGCCATCAGATATATCGGAGCGGCCAAGGTGTTCACAATATCTGAACACGCACCCTAACGCCCTAACAACAGAGGCGTGTTCAGATATTTGTGAGCACCTTGGCCGCTCCGATATATCTGATGGCGACTGTACACTAAACAATTTCTGTACTATGGCGTATCCGCCCTGTGTCCTCGTGTTGGTCAGCAATATTAGTATTTATGTGTTGTATCTAACGTGAGGGTTAACGAACCCAGATTTCTAAACCTGTTTACCCAAAGTTACTTTGTAATATTGGACTTAAGTTGCATCATCCAAAATAAGACAAAATCTTCAAGCAGTTATAATAATATTAACTAACGCAAGCAACAGATTTTACGAGAGCTAAGAAAGCTATAAAGATAAAGACCATATCTCTCTCTGAAGCGCGAACAAATATCTGACATATTTAGGTTGTTTATGATATTATTGCAGATGACTGTACGAATGTAACGGACATACAGGTAGAACCATCAAAGACGCACCACGTTAAAACAGGAACTGTAATGCATATGTTCAAATGATGAAACAACTGGCTAGAGATCTGAACAAACTGTGTCGATAAACACATCTCGTTCGTTATATCTGACATCCCTCTCCCACCACCATGTCTCTCCCTCGCCCCTGTACGCAATACTGATGTTGTATGTTTGTCTGTCAGTGCCCGGCGGTGGCGTGTCGATGGACGGCGAGAGTCCCAAGACGAACACTTGCATCTTCAACGCCAGTGAGGACATGGAATCCATGCGCAATTTCGAACAGGTAACTTCAATTTAACCAGTATCGTCTTGAGTCGTCCCATTCGTTTTTCGTCAAGTTCTTAAATTAGTCCTATTCTGCTTTCGTCACTCATGCTACATTCGTCACAATCGTCAGTGGCTTTCAATGTAGAATGAGTGACGAAAGCAGAATAGGACTAATTTAAGAACTTGACGAAAAACGAATGGGACGACCCAAAACAATACCATTAAACCATATTTGAACCATAATATTTACTTTTTAGGGTTCCGTACCCAAAGGGTAAAAACGGGACCCTGTTACTAAGACTCCGCTGTCCGTCTGTGTGTCACCAGGCTGTATCTCATGAACCTTGACAGCTAGACAGTTGAAATTTCACAGATGATATATTTCTGTTGCCGCTATAACAAAAATACTAAAAAGTACGGAACCCTCAGTGGGCGATTCCGAGTTGCACTTTTCCGGTTTTTGTAATTTGATGTGCTTTAATTTTATGTTAGTTACAACTTTACAAGCACCTCAAAGACGCTATGGAACTCATTGGTTCCAAACAGTGGAGGTAGTTATCTTCATAGATGGCATGTTTGCTAGAAATAATGTGGAATTAATGCTTATTTAACACTGATTTAAACTTTCACGATTATTTAACATTATGAAACTACACAACGGGACTTAATCGCGTATTTAAGTTTTAAGATTTACCTCCAACGTTTCGAGGACGGCGTTGTCCCCGTGGTCTCGGAGAAGACTGGCTTAAGTTGACATCAACATCTTCTAGCCGCGCGAGTTTGTCGAACTACCCGCACTTGGTCTTGTTTATCAGTTTGAACGTTTTGCGCACTAGGGATGTCACTCTGTCGACACACAACACTAACGATATTTGATTTATCGACTGTCGATATTCTTTTCCGCTTACATTTACTAATGACTAAAACTTAAATACTTGATTAAGTCCCGTTGTGTAGTTTCAGAATGCTTATTTAGTTTCTCGAATAGCTCTTTTGTAATGAAATCTTTGACGCTTTAAATGATGAAAAACACGGCTAGAGTCCTGAACACAAGTGTTGAGAAACCCTTTCTCGTTCAATTACTTCTGAAGAAATCCATAATAATCTACAACTTTGGCATATTTTTGACTTTGCTAACGTTATTTTTTTATATTTCAAGGTATTTGTGAAGCTGATGCGCCGATACAAATATCTGGAGAAAATGTTTGAAGAGGAGATGAAAAAGGTAAATAATGTAGTTCATTAATTGCACGAATTTTCACACAGAATTTTACATGATACCTATTCAACAACAATAAATAGTGCATTCAGATCTGGTGAATCCGCAGCTATAGACGGAAATTCAAATTTTCTATGGGACGATTATCCTTCGTGCCTACATTTTTTAAATTTGCTACTTTTTCTACTGACGGAAATGATTCGACAGACTATATTAAAAAAAGGATCGCTGCTGACGCTAATTTCGGAGCATGATTTAGAGTGCGCGAATGGTTGGCAAAATAGCACTACATTCAAACAGAACGACCTGCCTCGCGTGGAAATAGCCGCGCGACACATTTTGGTCTGTGTAGATATCCTTTTCCGTGGCTAACTAACGCGTGGCTGCGATGCCTCGGGCGAGCCATGTTATACTGAGAGCTGCCTCGCGCGGCAATTTTCTTACAAGGCAACTTGTTCCGTGTAAACTTTGCTTCTCGTGTGGCGCATTTATCAAATCTGAAAGTATTTTTAGTGTCCACAAGCCTATTATTTACTATTGCCAGAAGCTTATATTGTATGTTGTTCACAGGTGCTCGTGTACTTGAAGGGTTTCGAGCCAGCCCAGCGCATCAAGCTGGCCCGCATGACCGCGCTCTGGATCGGTATGTACCTGAACTGCTAATTTAAACACGAAACTGGTTGTAATGAAGTGTTGAAGATGAGAAAATCGTGCTGTGAACACTTTGAAACGCGGCACATAAACTTAGGAAAATACTTTTGTCTATCCTCTTTGAGAAACCATTAATTGACTCTTTAATCCAGTTTTAGTGACCCACAATATGATAGAATGCCCTTGTTGTTTTCATGGAACGATTTTATCATTTAATCACAAATAGATGCACTAATTAGAGCCAGGCAACGCGTATTACGTTGCTCGGTGTCGGAATGTGCGAAATAATATGTGCGTGTGTTGTGTTGTGGCATCAAACTGGTTTTGTTACTACATATAATGTACGCTCGACAGTTATTTACTATTAAATTAATTATCATTTCCTGATAAATAAACTATTAAGACCAGCAACGTCTATTTCTCTAAAATCGTACGTAATCGTGTACCATTTCGTACCATATATGACATACTGTCGAGGGATTGTTTAGTTCTCTTGGCTGGCTAGGTTCCAAGAAATTCGGATGTCATTTTTACTTATAAGTTTTTGTCGATAACATTACTATTTTTTGCTATATGGGAAAGGTACATAGTTCACTGCTGAGTGACGTTGATTAGTCTTCAATTGGCGCAACTATCACTAAATCTGTATTAACCCTTTGTTCGCCCCGCCTATTTGCCCTTGAACCTTGTCAGAATGCGCGTAGGTTGATATTGGGCTGCAGCCGCGCACGTCAGTTGAAGTTTTTAGGCGGATCCACACAGAGCAAAAGTTGTCGGTGAAGCCGTGCCACGCCCGAGCCACGTCTACACAGAGCAAGCTGCTTCACGCGGCAATTTCTTCAAGAGGCGGCTCGTTTTGTGTAGACCCGCTTTTTGGCGTTCAAAACGCTAATATGTATATGTTTTTATTGTGATTTTTTTTACACAATTGTTTATGATGTCAGGCAACGGGTGCGTGCCGCCGTCGGTGCTGCTCGTGATGCTGAACGAGCACATCGTGAAGGACAACCTCGCGCTCGACTTCGTGCTCGAGGTGTTCGCCTGCATCAAGCAGGAGCGCGGCACCGCCTCGCTCGTCACCGCGCTCAAGAAGGGCCAGCTCGAGGGCAGGTCGGTACCATCGCCCACACTGTTGACTGTCCATTGGTGGGCCTTGTGCCTTTTGTAATAAGGTCCACCAATGGACAGTTAAGAGTGTTGCTGTTTGTATTCTGTACATATACACTACAGGTGACGGGTTCGTACCGTATCCCCTTGTGTGATGATTGGACAATGGATCCCATGGTATGAAACCAGGTTTTACACTGAGGTAAAATTTGTATGAAGCCATGGGAGATTACCGCGACATGTACTGGTTCTCTGCATTGTTGTGGCAGAATCATAAATGGCGCTACATTTTATTGTCGAAGAGAGCTTTTGCTCTCAGAAATAAAATATTATCCTCTTCGTCTTCTCACTCATTTACATACTCGCCAATAGTCAGGTTCATATTCATACAGAACCAATCGCCGCGCAACGAAATCGCCTCGCTCGAGGCATCGCGCCCGCGCGTGTTTGCCTCGGGTGAGACACGGCAAAACAAAATCGCATCGTAGATTCCTCGCAAGGCGGTTCCTTCCGTGTGGACCAGTCTCAGTAGCGAACACTGTCAGGCAGTACTCAAATACCTAAGTGAATCTTCCCCAAAGTATTTGTGTGATGAAAGACAGTGTAGTAATCAGTTATGTTGCGCTTGCAGGTTGCTGGAGTTCCTGCCGCTGAACCGGCGCACGGAGGAGGTGCTGGCGGCCGCGTTCGCGTCGCGCGGGCTCGCCGAGCTGCTGCGGCTGCACCGCGCGCAGGCCTCGCAGGTAACCACTACTATAACGGCTCATTTACACGATGCGAGTTTCATTACATTGCGGGTTTTGCTCCGTTTGTTGAATTGGACGTAGCATATGCAATGTAACTTGAATTGAAAATTGAAATTACACACAGCTCATACTAACACGTATACACTTCACGTACACACGTACGTGTCGTGTATGTATTGCACTTCAGAAAGCAATAGCAGCATGATCAATACAATATTTACATGCTGTCCTGTCCCTGTCCTTTACCCTGCCACAATGGCTAAGTATTAACGACGTATCATTGTGGCGTCCGTTGTTGTTATGAAATTAAATTTTGTCAAGCGAAGACGTTTCTATAACGTCCCTGTCAACATGAACTGCAAGGTATTTGAATTAGCAACCTAATAGGTTTACTGCTTTAGCTGACTATGGTGAGCCAGCATACTTTAAAATTAGTTAATCAACTTTACCTCTCAAATTCCTCACAATGTCCTGAAATGATGAAACCCGATGACGAGTCGGAGCGGCGTTGCGTGAGCTGCGAGCGCGCGTCGAGTGAGTCTTTCACGAGACGCGATGCGACCGGCCTCCTCGCTTCGCTGCTTTGTCGACATGGCTATCTGATTATATTTCCCTTCAGTTCCTTGCTTCTATATAGACCAAAGAGAACGTAAATTTCCGAATTAGATGCCGCTATACGTTTTGTGTTAACTAGATTTGCATCGTCGCGGATTGAACGCAAGTGGCGCGGCGAGCGGCAAATCGAGGCCATTCATACTTTACGCTCGATCAAATGTATCGTTCGACGTTCATACAATTTGATCGACCAAATGTATGAACGGCCTTAAATTGTCGCGCGCGTGCGCGTCCGTGACATTAGCGTTTGATCTAGCAAGCATTGGCGCGACAGTATCACATATTATTGACATAAAAAAGACGGGCAATTTATCTCGCTGCGAGATACTGTTGCGCCAATCATATTCTGGCCCGGTAGGTACCGCTTAATGTAGCAAGGGTCGCACAGCGCCACGTGATTCAACTTTTTTTTAAATTTATTTTAACAAAAGTTCATACACAATTACAATGATATGGTTTCGCCAAACTGCTTGACAGTTTGTTGGCGAAATATACAGCACTCTTTACTTAAAAAAACTGTAACTTATATCTATGTATAAACGTACTTACAAATTTTGGTTCGTTTCCGACATCTCAGTTCTTTTGTCTCCTCCCTCCTGAATGACATCATTAGCTTGTACCATACTGTTACACTTGATATTGAACCCCTTGTGTGTGTGTGTGCGTGCAGGAGGCGCGGCGGGAGCTGACGCGCGCGCTGGAGGACGAGCTGGCGGACGACAAGCCGGTGCGCGACCTCATCCAGGAGCTGCGCGACATGGCCGTCAAGCACGCCATCCCCGACCACGAGGTCGTCGCCATCGTGAGTACTACCACAGAATAAATAATAGTACTAGGTACAGAAGACTCACTCTCTAACAAAACGCATCTGTCGAGATCAGCACAGATATGGCCGCTAGGTGGTGACAGCGCAACGCGCGGCTTATGGCAAACCCCAGAATTGGGGTCGAACGTATGGACTTTTAGTTACCTGTAGCAAAGCGACGAAATCGCGGAGTGAGCCACGCCTGGTACCACCTACACCTTACTCATATTCACGGATTTCACGCTAAACTCAATTCAAGTCAATCTTAAAATTCTATGGACCATTAACCTTTTCGACGCCGTGTCAAACACAAAAGCGGTCACCCGGACGCCACGTCACCGAACTGACAAAACTGAAATTCAACTGCATATGCCGATTAATCAGTCTTTGGCGTTGGATAAATCGGTCATTGGCGTCCAAAAGAAAGCCAGGGCCATTCGTGGTTTAGGGAGATGAATTGTGAAGCCTTGTAAATGTCAGCTGTTGCTCCGTTGGGATATCGAAGAAAGGTAGTCATACAGTCAGCATCAGATATACCTGAGCGGGCAAGGTGTCCAAGAAAACATATACACTCCAATCGTCACAAAACTAAGGACATCTAAGTTGTCATTTTCACGTAGGCTTTCAGTTCGTCACATATATCTTAACTTCTGAGTTTTTCTTTAACACATACACCCTTATTTAATCACAATGACAACAACGGTTAAAAATTCAGTGGTAACTAAACACTCAAATTCAAGCTGCTGTCATTAATACCTACACTCACTGCCAATCACGTACGTCAGCAGCCAGGGTGCCACCAGTTGCTAAGCAGTTGTTATTTCAATGGTAACTAAGCATCAACATTTTATCTGTTTAACTTTAAAAAAAATACTGTAGCAGCTACGAATTGACACCTCCTTTCTTAAAGAAGTATTTTATCGTCAAGTGTCAAACTTAGACAATAAATAAGTAGGTTTAACGAGAATTATCGGTTTTTTATTTTAACTGTCATAGGCGGCCGTTCTTCCAAATCGTAGAGCATATTATATGTTAATATATTTATTTAGCCCGCTTATTGTACTAAATTATACTATATAGTACTAAAATACGATGCTCCGAATCGATCAAAGAACGAAGGAGAAAATAATAGAATTGAAACTTTACACGTTCACTGTCCCAATCTGACATGTAAACCTTATGGCTTTGTAATAGAGGCTAGCCGTTAAAACCATCACTGCCATGCATATACCTACGTAATATGCTAACTGTTGACCATAGGAATGACGAATTTTGTTTTTACAACTTAGCAGAAAGGATAGAGTATACGGAGTTATTACAGTATGTATCAGACCGAAAGGCCAAGAAAGAGACCCATTAATGTTTAGGTCATACTGAGCAACTTATACTATGGGACCAACCCCGAAACCCCGAAAAAAATTTACTCTCCCATAGAAAATTTCAACATCAGACCAGCAAAATGTATGAAACTTCCAATTATTTTTCCGCGTTTTCGGGGTTGGTCCCATAGTAAAAATTGTTCAGTATGACCTTAACAATAATGGGTCTCTTTCTTGGCCTTTCGTTCTGATACATACTGTATATCTTTGAACTTATTGTTAGTATAACCTAGCAGTAAACATCAAATGGCATTTCGCACAGGAGTAATCTAAGAAAAGCTTACTGCGGGTTCAAACCTTCAACGTCCTGTTAGAAAGTCGTACATACTCTACATGTGACATATCTTCAAAAAACATATAAACTTATGCGAAATTAATATAAAACCTCAAATTAAGTAATAGGTACCTAATAGAAATGAAACCCAAAAAAAAGCTGTAATCTCTAGGTGCATCCCGACTGAGATTTGAACCCGCGGTCTCTGCTTTGAAAAGCAAACGCCTTAGTAACAAGACCACAACGTGCCTTGACAATTGGCTCTAAATTCGGCTTCAGTTAGCTTTCGCTATGTGTCATTCGTTTTGATGATTCTATTAAATAAAAGAAATAGTTTGCAGTAAGCTGACTGACAGGCCTCTGTCAATGGTTGAAGGGCAAAACGTGAGATAGATGTATGTGATGACAAGACTGTACTGCTTTCGATGATTGTCAAAACGCTTTACCTGAAATTAGCATAGCTATTATACATTCAATATACGACCATACATGTATGCTTTAAACGTCTATTTTTCGATATTGTTCAGATATATTCGACACGTTGACCGCTTAGATACCAGTGGTTTTTTGACAGCTAAGGTATCAATGATTTGTTGTAAGTGTAGAAATTAATGAATAGCGACTGTTAAGATATTTGTGACATGTTGAGCGCTCACAAGTAAATGCTACCATGACAGTCAACAACTTTTTGACAGTTTAAACGTTTACCTCTCTTTGAGCACCTGGAGTGTATAGCGACTTCTGCTGCTGACTGTACAAACGGGTAGTTCTCAGGGATTAAACGAAAGAAATAACGAAATTGTGTGTGATTAATCTATTTGTTATATGTGATAGTTTGTGAAAAATCCAAATAAGCTTTAATAACTGACACATCGTTGACCGAAATTGCAAACCTCATTACCATTTGAAGAAGGCACAAAGGCTTTAGCTGACAATACCTAAAGTTAAAAACCCTTTAATTCCATTCGAAAGAGATATGTATATGACATACTTCACATGATGAAACTCGATGACGAGTCGGAGTAGCATTACAAAACGGCGCGAGCTCGTTACAATCGAGTCTTTCGAGCGTCTCGACGCTCGCGTCGCTAGTTTTACTACGTTGTCGACATGGCACTCTGATCCAACGTAAAACCCACCTTAAAACTAAGTGTATAAAGTGTAGTTTGTATGAAGTGAGTGTTTGTTGTCAGATTTGGACGTGCGTGATGAACCGCGGCGAGTGGAACAAGAAGGAGGAGCTGCTGCCGGAGCAGGCGGCCAAGCACCTGCGGCACTACACACCGCTGCTGGCCGCCTTCGCCCAGTCGGCCAAGGCGGAGATCGCGCTGCTCACGAAGGTGACATATAAGATTTCATTTGTTTAGCATTGTGTATTACTATTGGTCCCCGCCAGGCACATATGGGAATAGATGCTGCGTATAAACCATTCCCGTTTGTCCTCGCCTCATGCATGGTGGCGGTCACGTGGGTCTGGGACTTATGGGAATACAGCAATACACTGTTTAGTAGCATGAAAGAAAATACGTAAAATTGCTTTTATGCTGTAATCTTATCCCGATATTAATTAAAGTACTAATTAAGGCGGGATTTCTAAAGTACTCTTAAATATCAGGACTTAGTATGAGAAAACTGAATGATGCCAGTTAATGTTTGTATAAATAGAACACACCTGATTTAGATTTCGTTTTTGAAATTTTATTCGTCCAGTGATATATAACTAAAGTCAAGGCCCCGCTAGGTCAACCTATTTATAAAAGGGAGGTTCAACCCAGTTATGGAAGGAATGTGGTCCTGAAATGATGAAACCTGATGACGAGTCGGAGCGGCGTTGCGTGAGCTGCGAGCGCGCGTCGAGTAAGTCTTTCACGAAACGCGATGCGACCGGCCTCCTCGCTTCGCTGCTTTGTCGACATGGCACTCTGATCTCACACTCATTCCCTTTCCATTATACTACACAGAAATAAGGATACTACAAAACATTGTAACTGTCAATTTGGCAATTGCAATAGATGGTGCCCTACGTTGTTAAAAGTTAGTAAGGGCCCTCCCACATCTGGCGTCTTTCGAGCGTCGGCGTCTGTCGGCGTCGGTCCAGCGCTATGGAAAATGACGTCGCCGCGCAGTTACGTCGACGCTGCGTCAACGTCGGCCATAGAATTGTAGACGCCGACGCTCGAAAGACGCCAGATGTGGAGGGGGCCTAAGTGCCCCAACTTAACTACGTCACCATACTAACTTTATAGATAATAGGATACGAGTTGTAAGGTACAGTTGGTGCCCTAATATAAGTTAGGGCAATATAGTTACCTCGAACCATACCATAAAAATAGAAAACTATGCCCTTTAACATAACTTTACCCACCGCGGCACAATTCAGGCAAAGTTTTATACTTTAACGCTACAGTGTGATTTATTCAGCTGTAAAAATTTTCAGCTACTATGTATGCAGTAGGCCTCTTGTTTTTTTCAATAGAAATATGATTATGCTAGTTCTGTAGACATATAGGCACTTTCCCAAAAATGTATCCAAATCTATTAATATCTAAACTGAAATAAATGTCATATACTAAGAAAAAGTGGCCAAGGCCTCCAGTGTCCTAGACTGGAATCGAACCAGGGTCCTCTGCTATCGCGGCAGGTGCTTGAAATAAAAACAAATTAAAAATATTTACTTCCAATTGTCCAGGTGCAAGAATACTGCTACGAGAACATGAGCTTCATGCGCGCGTTCAGCAAGCTGGTGCTGATGCTGTACAAGAGCAACGTGCTCTCGGAGGAGGCGATCCTCAAGTGGTACCGCGACCCCAACTCCAGCAAGGGCAAGCTCATGTTCCTCGACCAGATGAAGAAGTTCGTCGAGTGGCTGCAGAGCGCTGAGGAAGGTAGCACATTTATTAAACTAATACTTATAAGCGAGCCATTCTTGTATATTTATTTATATATTTTGGGAGTCTCGGAAACGGCTCTAACGATTTCGATGAGATTTGCTATATCGACGGCGAAGTACCATGAACTCCTACCTAACATTTTCAGTAATAAATATTTTCATTCATTTAGTAAACATAGGAGTTCTTGGTACTTCGCCGTCGATATGGGGGTTTTTCTTTTATTTCTTATCTCTGGGAAAACGCGCATTTATGGGTTTTTATACGAATTCCGAGCAAAGCTCGGTCTCCCAGATATTATTTATAAACATACCAACTTCGCGTGACGGTCAATATGCTTATATTTTTGAGCCGATTGCCGCGGAAAAAGTCGCCATTTTGAACTTACGCATTTTTGGTCTGATTGTGTTGAGAACCAACAAGTGGCTCAACTAAAGGTGGTATTCCACCTATCCAATTTCTTTGTCCAATGTGTATTGCGTTTCACATTTTGCTTTGATGAGAGAGTGAGACGCACTGACAAAGAAATTGGATAGGTGGAATACCACCCTAACCCATGACTAAGAATCTGTGACTGTAACCCATGACGAGAAAGGTAAGAAGCAGCAAGCTAATAATGCTGATGCTGTAGAGCAACGGGATCCCTGAGGAGGCCATCCTCAAGTGGTGCCATCACGCTCCGCTATTGTTATGCCATTTAGGGTCATAACTAAATTGATCGTTCTATACTTATGCTGTGGAATGTCCAATTTAGTTAGAACTCTAAATGGCATAACAATCGCGGAGCGTGACTGTACAATCTCGTTCTGACGTAAAGAACGCGGGACATTTTGTACATCTACTGTCCATGCACTGTAATAAATTATGAATTTTCAGTAGTCTTAATAAGCAGTTGTATTGTTGAGAGTTGTGTGTAGTCTGTGACTAACTTTCCCCAATAGCTCCTAGTATCAGTTTTGTCATAATGAATTTGTTTTCAGAATCCGAGAGCGGCGAGGAAGAAGATTAGAGTAAGCGCAGCGTGAGACTGACTCCGACGCGCCGACCGGCGCACACAGATAATAAGCGTACTATGAATAATAACATATAATAATTAAACTAATTGTTGAACACCGGCAGTAGGGGACGATGTTTTCTACACTGTATATTCATTTCTAAAGTAACATGTTGAAATACAATATTTTTTATTCAATTTTTTTAGGAAAATTCCAATAAATGGTGGCAACACTCTGTTTTTGTTTTATTCATGCGTCGAGTGATGGTCCCTAGACAGTTCATTTTCATATGAATTTACTGTCACGTAACACGTTTATAGTCTTTTGTTGGAAGTTAAGCACATTATTTTATTTCGAATTACATTTCTACTACTACTACTTTAATAATCAAATTACGGTAAAACATATTTTATGAACTAAAAGACACTTGAAGGAACTGTCACAGTGACCATCATCGACGCGCGAGGTATAAAAGATTACCGCCTACATAAGGCACATTTGCATCTGGGATTAAAATCTAGATGGCGCTGTTCCTTGGAATTAAAATCCTGAATCGCGCTATCAGAGGCTAGTGAATAGAAAAGACCAACAACCTGCATCTTTGTTGTTCTCTGGAAAGGCTACGAAGAAAAATATAGATGGCGCCTGTAGATGGTCGGGCCCAAATAACATATACTAATCTATGATCGGGCCGCCAAGGGCAAACTCGCTGTACTGTTTATAATATATATATCCTATACATTAACACTGAAAAAGCAGGATATTTACATCAAAAAAAGTTCATAGGTCCGTCGCCTACAGCGCCATAAGATGCTGTTATTATAATTCGGAGTCGATTTTTTTTTATTATACCGGTATAAATAGCTGTAAGGTAACTGCAAAACAACTCTTCTTGTGGGTAAAAGCCCGGATTCGCACGAGAGCTTTTTCAACGCGCATTAAAAAAGCGCTTGAATCTGTCCGCACTAAATTCGGTTCAACGACCAAGGCTTAAAGTCGAAAATGCAACAACGCTTGATAAAAAGCGCCACCACTTTCGTGTGAATACATAATGGTTATCCATTTGTGTCATTCAAACGCTTTTTTAACGCGCGTTGTAAAAGCGCCCGTGGGGATGGGGGTTAAAGGTTTTTATATTTACTAGTCTCTGGCGTTAGAATACAGTGGAACCTGGATAATTGCAATCTCAAGGGACCGGCTAGTTTTTGTCAATTAACCAGGTTTTTCATTTAAGCAGGTCGTGTCAATTAACGAGGTTCAAAAAATCGTTGTGTCAATTATAGAGGTTTTCATTAATAGAGGTTGCGTTCTGACAAATTTCTTTTATGGAGGTGCAAATAACTTTTTAAAGTAGATTTACACGCTTACGTTTTGGGTTTTTGGTCTACGAGTATATATTGCTGCTCTCGGAGTAATTAACAATGGAGCCGCCATTAACAGGCATTCCCCTCTGTCGAAAATAGGCGGCCAATGGTCAACCATATGTATGGACTGACGTTTATCTGACATGACGTACCTATACATTTGATGTGCCCCTCCCCCGCAAAAAACGGCAGACTATTTTGTACCGAAAATTTTAGACATGGCGTCTCCGTTGTTAATTACTCCGAGTTGCTGCTGTCCATACTTGCACTTTTACACTACATTAATTATCACTTTATTTTCTTATCATTTGGGTTTAAAAAATTCCCTTGAATTGCAGAAGAAAGTTTTATTAAAATGTAAAAAGCATACTTTGTTTTTTTTGATCAAAACTATTTCACCTACTACAGGCTGTGATAGATACCCAATAAATAAATTGAATTCTGGATGGAGATATAAATAAAATTATCATTGCTATTAAAATATTGTTTCTGCTGTCTACAACTACATTATTTCAATTACAGAGGTAATAAGTAAGACTCGTTTCGATAGTAGAGGTAAAAACAAGAGCAAAAATAACGGATTTTTTTAGCACAGTGTCAATTATAGAGGTCTTAAGTTGCGATGTGGTCAATTACAGAGGCAAATTTACGAAAAGCACTAAAATCTAAATTGCAATTATAGAGGTTCCAAAATTTCAATTATAGAGGCCTTTTGGTCTCAAGGGACCGGGACCGGACTTATGGTTGCAATTATTGAGGTTTTCCATTTATCCAGGTGCCAATTAACCAGGTTTCACTGTATTAACATTTTTTTGTTTAAATAAATCATCTCTAGCACGTGCGGTTTTCTCCGTAACAGGTACGCCATCTATTGATAAACTAAGTTGAGCTACCTACTCCTTCAACTAGATGTCGTTAGTGTTAGTATCTGCACCATGAAGTAGTCCATGAATCTATGACCGCAGATTTGACAGCTAAATTAGATGGCGCTGTATTACGCCGTGCAGCGCCATGGATTATGTTAGTGTTGATAATGTTGTACGGTTTTAAATTGCGGCTAGAATAGTTTGCACCCGTTTGTCTGTAATTCTATATCCTAATATTCCATTGTATACTCGTGTATAAATGAATGCCACCAAAACAGTCTACCAATTTTGCCACAAGAAGATGGAAATTAATTATATATGAGTGTCTGGGGGCCTAGCCAAGATGACAATCGTTTTCAGAAGATGGAACGGAACGCTATTGTCTCTTTTTACCACTCTTCCTTATAAGTGCGATAGAGACAGACAGCGTTGTCCTGATATGCCTAACTTTTTATGAATTTAATCTTCTATTGAAAAATATAACATCGACATTAATAACCACGCTAGCGGCTAACATACGAACAGTCCATCCACTTGTACAGTAACTTAACTTACCTACTACATACTTGCTTAAGCTTAACAATAACATAGCTGCATTTCCTCTTTAGTTAGTAAATAAATATATCTAGACCCTACGCATGTGTGCATATAACATTAGCGACGATTAAAATTTAACTACCAACATAAACATATTACGCTGTAACGGTAAATCCTTTCGACATATGTAGTTAAGTACTTATGTTCATTGTTCATTAATCAATAGACTTTCCTAACTCACATTTTAGACTAACTCCCCTTCTAATAACTTTGCTGGCTTCATTTAGGGTGCCTGTACATGGGTGCCTAGACGTCTGTGCCCCCAGTCCGGCACAATAACAAATAGGAAAATCGTTAAACCGCCGAGATTACCATTTCGCATAGGCCAGTATTCATATGCATAATAACTCCAATAAAATAAGCAAGGGGACCGTTTCCGGACCATTCATACTCGCTCAACGGCTGTCGGCATTATGCGAACCCCTCGCGGCTCAAGGACAAGCCAATCAAGGTCAAATCTGATCAGGTGCCCCAAATAAAATATCTAAACAACACGTGTTACAAAATAACCGTCTAAAAATAAAACACTTTTTGAGGTTATGTCATTAAATTTCCAAATCATAGTTTCCCGCGCGACCGAACGTTTTTTAACTTTTTAAATTCTTGACAGCTGTGCGGCGTAGGAAATCAGTGCCTACTTACTGAATGCCATTCGAAGATTTTTTTGAATACAGAAGTGCACACCTGCGTTATTGAATTTCACGCACACATAGGTACGTACCTACTCTTATTATCCTGGTTGAATACGACAATCAGTACAGAAATACAAAGAGGGATATAGAATAAAGGTTCGTCTCGGTGTTAGTGATACCTGGCAAGCGCAAAAAATGTCGGGATGTGTCTTTGGTTCTCTCGGAGTATTTTTAAATGTTTGGATTTCAATAGAAGCTGTGTAGGTTATAATTTGGATACAATAAAGTAGCTGAGGGCTTGATTATGTAATGTCTATGTGAACTTTGATACAATGTTCTTCATCACAGGATGAGAGGGATGAGACATTTACAAAAATGTAAACCTTTTCATACTTCCGATCCTTTCATACCATTTTAATACATAAAAAAAAAGTTCAAAAGGCTTTCTACAATAGTGTGAGCTACAGTGAGATATACTTGGTCAAGCAGATCTTGTCAGTAGAAAAAGGCGGCAAATTTGAAAATTGTAGGCGCGAAGGGATATCATCTCATAGAAAATTTGAATTTCGCGCCTTTTTCTACTGACAAGATTTGCTTGACCGTCTATATTTACCTTCGAGCAACACCGGCTTCCAACACGTCGGAAGGGAGGGGCCCAAGCGATATCTTACCGTACAAATCGTTCTGCCATTTTTCGCGGGGGAAAGGTGCACACAGTCGCACTTCTCACACACTTACATACAAAATCCAATCAGAGGCCCTACCGCGAACCACGTTCGACGTGTTGCCTCTCTATGGCACTTGTAAATTCATACGTAAGTGTGACAGGGAGGCAACACGTCAAACGTGGTTCGCGGTAGGCCCTCTGTAATGACGACACAAATACATAGAAAATGACACACGTCAAAGACAAATCTTGCAAACCTCGTTCTCTTTTTGTGTACGGACGAGTGACTAGTGTCACAACACGCACACTAACACATTTTCGTTGAAGTATGTCATTGTATTCTGAGAGATGAGAAGTCGGATTTGTCGCTCGACCGATCCGCAATTTGTACTGAGCGAGCAAAATCGATAAATCCAACAAATACTTGAGACTAAAATATAATAATTGTATTTAAATGTAATTTAACGTATGATATGTAAAAAAAAAATTACATGTGGAATGTAACACTTTATTTTTGTAAATTTGATGTCCCCGACCTCTTTTTATAGCAAAAAACCGAGCAAACAGGCATTTTTGTGCAGCAGTGTTCACGCGCGCGTCTGGACTCGGTCTAGTGAAAAATCCAAGTGCAACTAGTTTTATTACCCGCGGTAGATTATATTGACGCGCTAATCTTGTACCTCGGCAGAGGGGAAATAGTGCGAATGCCGCCTCCCTTCCGTGTTGCTCGAAGATATTTACAGACAAAAGCTTTCTCTGAGAAAGAGGTTTAATCATTTGCCTACCTACTTATCTATAGCAAAGCTTTCCTTTGTCTTTGTCTTTAGCTAGATTATTGGGTAGGTATTTGACTGTGTTTAATAGTACATTACTACAGAGGCCGGGACAAAAGGGGTTGCCGGCCGAAGACATATAGACGGCCGAGCGAAGCGAGGCCGGATAGGTCTGAGCGCGGGCAACCCCATTTCCCGCCGAGGTATGTATAGTGCTTTTCTCAAACATGCAATGAAATAAATAAAATAAAAAATCCACGAAACCCAACTTTTATTTATAGAAAAAACTAAAAGTAAACTACACCCAAAATATAACCAACACGTACCTATATCATTATCACGCGTATGTTTTACACGAATCGTGTATTTTTACTACCCGTATATTTTCATGTATCTTTGATTTTTTCGCCTTGTATCCGTCTGACTGTCGTTTTCGTCACAAAGGTTTACATAGTCTTTCATGTTGATATCATGTTTCACATACATCGTTGCTTTATGCATGGAGTAAATAAGTATAATTTCCACAGTGTTGACGAATTTGTAGTTACATTCATTTAAAATATGCCACAAAACTGTTTCTAATAATTTTTCTTAGTTTCTCAAATAATAAAATTGCCATAAGCAACCATATACATACTTCGTCTTTGACTTGGCGGCAAAGGCAGCAAGTTATTTAAAATCAATTCTGCTTACGCTGCCAATTCCAACACATACGATTACAATTAATATTAATTTCATTATTTCGTCGGAACTCATATTAAAGTCAAAAAATCAACAACGCACCATAAATCCAATAAAACAGAATGAATATTTTTCAACTTTACCTCCATAACAATTTAAAAAAATCACTACGCGTGTTTGAGTAGACCTTTTTACCGCTAACATTTAGATGAAATATTTTAAATATTTTTATTTGTGTAGTTAAATTTATAATTTAAAATTATAGAATGTATTATTTATTAAGTTCATGTTGATTTTATACAAATAAAACTGCAAATTATAGCAAACATTGTTTATTGTTTTTTTTTTATAGGCGTAGTGGCAGAGTGTCATTACGAACCATAAAGCAATAACTGCCTCTAGTTTTTTTTAATGGATGAATGCCACGATGCTGTGTCCTATGGCTGTGTCACAAATATCTGTGAAATGAAAATTAAAAAAGAGGACTTTGCCGGCTTAGGCCTGCAAGATGTGTATGAAATTCCATTAACGACCTTTTGTCCTAGCCGCACCTGAAACGTCATACTTCGCAGCCTATTATAAGGAACATAACATCAATATTTCATTGCATGTTTGAGAAAAATAAATTATTGTACACCATGCATAAAATATAAAGCACCCGAAAATTAATAGAGGAACATAAAAGTAACTTTTTGGCAAAATTTCTATTTTTAAACCCGTATAAAACTATATCTATAGTTTTTAGTAGGTAATTTCAGTAATTTGATCGTGACGTCACAAACTAGTGTTTCATAAATTCCATAGTAGCAAAATCGTTTAGACAGTTAGAAATAAGAAACTGATTTGACTAGTACCTAATCAAATACGCTATTATATAACTATTATACATAGATATAAAGTATGAAGTTAATTAACACCCTTCCATTAAGTATACTACTTAGGCATCTCTTATCGTATTCTCTGATATTTATTTACTGTTAACACACAATTATATATTACATATAATAATAAAACGGCATTGGAACTTACCTAACCGTAAATCTGCTGTCTAAGAATCACTATTATTCAACCATGGAATTTAAACAATCCATGGAGAAAGTCTTTCGCTTGTTTTCTCTTGTTTATGTCGGAAATATTTTCTTAATGATTTGAGCTGTCAGTCACATTAGGGCCAAAGGGCGTAGATTTGTTATGTATATTCACAGTATAGGTAGGATGTATAGTGTAGGCCACACATAATTCACACGATTAGGAAATATTTTTGTAGGTGGGTGTTTTATGTTTTTGGCAAGAAATTATTAAAATGAAAACTATTTAATTAGGTACCTATTAATTAAATGAAGCATGTGCGAAATTAAAAGCGACGATCGCAATTGACATGTCTAAAAGTAGACTTTGGAATGCAAAAAAAAGAGTTAAGTTTAATAGAAATAGCATTTAGAGTTTAGTCCCACCACGCATTTCGTTGTAGAGCTCGTGAGAACCGATTTCTTGAAAACCACCCTGTATGTTGGATGAATATAGGTACATATTCAGAATGAAAGTTTAACAACTTTTAATTCGGATGCGATCACGATTAGATAATAAAGTCTTATATCTATCTACCATGCAAAATGCCTCTGCCAATGAATAGACATGTCAGCAAGGCGTAGGCGTGTAAGTATTGTAATGTAAGTAACCCTACACCTGACCGTTACCGCTCCTCGTTATCGCGCGTCCTGTGGCCATTCCAAGCTTTATTATATGTTAAATACTTCACTAATGTGCTAGCATGTGCAAATAACTATGGTACGGTACTATATATAACTATTTCCTGATCAATTATATCGCAGGTTTTTTCATATGCGTTCACACCTTTTTTTAAAGTAGCATGTCCATAGGTACGCCATGTCAGGATTTCCCCTGGCATGTCAGGATTTTTGGCCCTTTGTCAGGATTGCGGGGGGTTGGCGAGTGTCAGGGTTTTTTAGAAACCGCTACTTACCACTAGAAGTAAGCTCAACGCTTGGAGTGGGCCAGAGGAAAGGGAAGCTGTGGCTGCAGCATATGGCGGCGATTTTTGGATGAAAGGTTTTGGAATAACGGATTTATTTTGGTTAAAAAAAAACCTCCTAAAAGTAATGTCAGGATTTTTAGGGTGATATCAGCTGAAGCTTATATATAGTAGAGTAGTAATTCGATATTTTAACCACTCGTCAGAACTCAGTCCATTTGCTCTGCTCCTACAAAAACGGAATTGGCTATCAAAACTGTTTAAAATTCAACAAACTTCTTTCAACATGATTGATTTTTTTCTCATAATTTTTCTAAAATTTTAATTAGGTAGGTATAATGCACATCGCCAATAAACATGGAAAATAAACACAATTATATAGCATACAAATTATTCATATATGAATATAATAAAACTACAAATCACCAAATTATTAGAAATTTTGTGAATGAATTCATTGATTAGTGTAAAACAAGCTTTCTATAAAACCAAGCTAAGTTTGCAGTCGTATAGCAGTTAACATAGTTAACATTGTATCGTGTATCAAGTTCTGCTAGCGGCAATAATAAGTTTGTGAAGAGTTGAACGTGATATTTCAGATCGCGCGTGTTTTTCCATTCTGCAAATGCTTCAACTTACATTTCATTCACAGTCACACCATGCATTCGTTCGTGTAATATGTAACTCTTTAGGTGGCCATATTTCATAAAGTCTAATAGAAAATAAATAGTAATAGCAGAGACATATATATATCATCTCTGGTAATAGGAAATAGAGCCCGAAAGACGATTCTCTTTATTCTTCAAAAACTGATGAGAAATCGCATTATTATAATATTATTTTAGTAATGCTAGAAGTTCACCCGGAACTGAGAACTCGCGGTTCACCATAAACGATATACCTACTTACTTAGAGTAGGTAGATTCATAGACATCTATTTAATTTTCGACGCAAATGAATAAGAAACTATGGAAATTCAAGATGTCTGCCGTTTTTAAAAATATCGATTAAGGATTTATGTTAAAGAACTTTTCAAATCCTCATATAGCAATTATAATTTTATTATATTTTTACTATTGCTGCCGTTTTTTTACAATTTTACTATTGCTGAAGAGTATACAAAGTATTAAGCCTTAAACGCGGAATGGTTTTGCCACAGGGTTCGGAATCATGGGCAAATTGTATTTTATGAGGTACCTACCTATTATGAATGACAATGAACGAGTCGTGAATGAAACAGGTCGTGCCCCTTCGGTTCGGGTACCGTTGTCGACTATATTGATCTATTAATATGTACTATGAAACCTCCCAACTATATATCGATACTCTAGTTCACACTCGTACTAATTACGCGAAAAATTTGGTTGTAAAATAGACCTTTTGTTTTTCGCCGTAATTAGTAAGTAAGTGTGTACTAGAGTTCGATATGTTTAGTCCAAATGCGCCTTGCTAATATAGCTGTCCAAACGCATTGCATAGATTTTGTGCGGAAAGTGATGAGTCGTGATATGTAAGGGAGCCCATACATTCTACAACTTTTCTCTATTCGAAGAGACTATATCAGATAATTAATAGTTAAATACACGTTTTCAAAGAATAATTATATATATACGAATCTGAGCTGAAGAACATACCGATTACCAATTTCTGTGACTAAATTAATTACTGCCAAGAAAATTGACGACGCATAAAAAATCATAAATCAATTAAAATTCTCCACACACAGGCCTAAAAACAAGCTTTGTTACACCGCCGTTTCTATAATGAATTTGTTTACAGTTTGACAGTTAACCCACATACTTGAGGTTTGTTTATGGCGGGTCAGATGTCTAAGGAGCCGAAACAATGACGCTTATCTCGCCATCAGTTACGAGAGCTTCACTCGTAAATAACTTGAAGTAAATATGAGAAGTTGTGACGTCACTGACGTGTGAGAAGTTGAATACTAGAGTATCCAATACACAAAAATGCGTAGCTAAGCGTGATGATGGGCGAAGTGGGCCGTCGCCTACGGCCTCGCGCCCCAAGGGGGCCTCGCGAGGCCCCTTCGAGGACAGTGAATGAAAAGGGCCTCGCAGATGCGATTTCGCACACGGCTAGATCACGCTACGCCACTGAAAGTGCGTGTAAGAAGGGTAAACTACCCAAAGGTTGGTACTGGGAAGTCAGTCATTGGCACCTGTTTTTGTGGGAATATAACTTCAGCTGTCTAAAAATAAGGTTGAATGTTGAAGGCGCCGACAATATGAGTTAGTTCGGTTGATTATTTTCCGTAATGCGTTAATAACATACATAGGTACATATGGCTTTGGCTTTGCTAACTTACAGCAACAAATAAATAATGAAATATATAATTATGGTTCGATTGTATGGGAGCCACTTTTTGGCGGCGGGAAGTAGGGTAATTGCGTCAGTTTCCGTCCACTTGACGGATTTAAATAATACATTTCATTTATAATTTGCTACTTGCGAAATATATTTTTTATGTATAAATAAATTGTGTAGATATTAAGGATGCAATAAGTCCAAATTCGTAGCAATGAAGGTTTATATTCAATTGTCGTCAAGTGGACTGAATCGGAAACTGACACCGGACGAAAACTGGCACAACGAACCTATTTTAAAGTCGAACTTACCTTTTTTACCTGATATACGACTTTCTAGCAATAAAAGCTAATAACCAAAACACCATGCCTACGATCCTCGTCATTAACAAGCAGATGGTTTTCCTTTAACAACTTTGAGGCTTAGTGCCTCTGCCTCTTACCCGACTTGGGCACAAAAGGTACTGTTTTTACCTGAGGTTTAGGCTCATTGAACCTTTTTCCTGGACCGAATTGCTAAAAGGTTGTTAAGGGAGATTTGTGCATTTAACAATGCAAGTGCATTTGGTTGAGGAAATGAGGTTCCGTTAGATACCTACGCGTGGTATTTATCGAAAGATTTTTTGGATCCCTGTCTCGATTAACTATACCTACTGTTACTTTTAGTGTTTATCTTTTTAGGCTTATGACTCTATGTTATCCATGGTTTTTTTAACAAAATTAGGAAAGTTTACTATGACTAGACTACCTACTGATTACCGACTCTACATTGATAATAATAAACATGTAGAGTGGAATCATGGAATATAATATACATATATATACACAATTTATACAATTAACATTAGGGTAGGATATACCTAAGGTATGTAAGGTGCCTATAAAGTAGGTAGGTACCTATCAAACAACTTACAAGAGACTCAGCCTAAATAAAGTATACATAGAAAATTAGCATGACCGATCGATCATTGACGGTCATATTTCACACCTCAAACATGACTTTTACAACCATTTGTTTGGTTTAAGTCCTATGCACAGCCACGGAACCCTACAAAAATGTAACAGCACTCCCGGATACACGGGAACACAAAGATTGAAATTACGTTCCAAGAACCTTCAGGTAGAAATGTACGGGTCGTTTATGATTTATATTATACCCGAGTTTGAGGGATGGCTCGGAAGGGTGCTTTTGAGGTGCAACGTGGTGTTTGTTTAATTCTTTGTAGTTACAGGAAAACTTGTGGTGCAGTCGCTATCAAATGTATCGGAGCGGCCAAGATGTTCATAATATCTGAACACGCCTCTATTGTCAAGGCGTTAGAGTGCGTGTTCAGATATTATGAACGTCTCTGACGGCGAGACGTGGGGTAATATGCTAAATCCAGGATATAAGTAGGTACATATTAAAAAAAATTACGTCATTTGAAAAAATAATCAAGTTTTAGGAGATACATACCTAATTCAATAGTTTTGCATATTGTGTATACAATTAATCTATTAATTAGTATATACCTATAAATAGTATAGTAGGTATAGTTAGAAAATTATCTGGTGCAAAAACTTCGAACTGAGTTGAGTGAGCCATTATATCCATGGTACTTGCTTGCATTGTTTAATCTGCCTACTGTTGCTGTGTATTAAAAAAATAAGACCCTGAAATAACTGAGTCCATCTGAATGATTCAGTTTCCGTAGTATCATCTTGTTTTAGAGCTAATTCGCTATTAAAAATCAAATTGACTCTTTTGGGATGTCGGAACTCGTAAGGAGATGCTTCGTGGTGTTTATTTAGTTATTTGTAGTTACCTAATGAGATGACAATGATTAAAAAGTCAATTAGATAATTAAATACACATTATTTTATTTGACTTATTCTAAATAGTTACTCAAGTTATTTTATTCTAAAATATCTGGGAGAACGAGTTTTGCTCGGAAAATATATAAAAACTCAAAAATGCGCGTTTTCCCAGAGATAAGACCTAGCTAGTTGGAATTTTCGTCCCCAAAAACCCCCATATAGCAAATTTCATCGAAGCTTGAAAGTCCCGAGAGTTTTAAAACGGAGATACAAATAGTAAATAAATATTATAGGACATTTTTACACAAATTGGCCCCCATGGTAAGCTTAGCAAGAAGGCTTGTGTTGTGGGTACTCAGACAACGATATATACCTACCTATAAGGAGTATATAAATAAGGACCTAAATTCAACCATGACCCAGGAACAAATATCTGTGCTCATTACACAAATAAATGCCCTCTTACCGGGATTCGAACCAAGGACCATTTGCTTCACAGGAAGGGTCACTATACCCACTAGGCCAGACCAGTCGTCAAAATCGTTAAATATTGTAAATACTTACTAACTTTAAATAATCTAAAGTGTAATTCTATGGAACTTGCTAACTATGTAAACAAACCGCCATATTGAAATTGTCTTTGAGTGATGAAACTGATGAATTTTAGGTACTAGTGACTTTTGTTTACATAGTTAGCAAGTTCCATTAACTGATACTTTAATCTGCACAGTATTAGAGTCAGACCAACCTAACCCGTCAGCGATTTTGATAACACAGACCGTGCAAGTGTTCATCACTTACGGAGAAATGGTTATAAGAAATCTGACACAAAGTATTTAGTCAAAGGAACAAGCTAGAAGTATAAGGTTTTATTATTCTTAGTACCTATTTACTCGTAACTAAATACCTGGACCATGGATCGCAATAAATGATTATTATTTTCAAATCAAGCACGCACACCGCACGCCCTATTGTTTCAACTCCCTACTCGCCGCTAGATGTCTCTTTCAAACGTATATAAACCTTACGCGGTGAACCAAATTGTCATTAGTAACCAAGCTATGGAACAGTAAATGTATCGCTGCAAAGCTCTGACGAAATGTAAGCTAGACAACATAATGTCTCTGCTACTTGTCATGTTGGGCCTGCCCCATCGCCATCGGCGGTTGGAGGCAAAAATCTCTGTGCTGAGTTTCATCATGGGCTTGGGTCTGCTCTTCCCTCGGCTGAAGGAACAAGACTTGCTCGCCATAACGCCTGACGAGCTCTTCACTGCATCACCAATGGCGGCTCCATCAAGTTCGACAAAGAAACGTTTCAAGTCAAAGACTCCGTCAAAGCACCCGATGTATTCATAGTCACGGAAGAAACAAAGCAAGATAATGGTTATTCCTCCAGCCAGTTCTCAACATACGCGGTTCCAGAAGGGTGCAACTCGGAGGCAGACAAGTTCAGGCTGCCATCGGAACCCGTCCCATCGGACCCGAAGAAAGAAATGCCGGTGTCGATCTTCAAACGTGCGCCAGTTCGTTGGGAAAATGAGGAATTGACAGCTCCGGAAAACCTCCATGACAGATAATGAAGTTTTAAGTCACAGTCAAGGTCGTAAAACTTCTTACGCTGGTTGAAAGAAAGCTATATGACCCAGGTTGTGATGATGGATGGTAGGATACGTAGTTGTCATCGAAGTGGCTGGATCCATAAGCTAATCTATCTATGGCCATTATAATGTCAAAATCTAAAATGATTGTCAATCAATCATTTTACAGCTCATATGTTATAAAAATAGGAACTGCTTATTTTAATTTAGGTATAGGTATAGAGACTTAAGTATAAAGACTGATTTTATGCTCACTCTCACATACTCGTAATAAAATAGGAACTGCTAATGTTAAAGTAATTATGTTAAGTACTTATAAGTCATCTTAATCTTAACTTTACTTTATCGCCTCCAATTAATTTCTTTTTATTTTGATTTATCATTTTATATCGATTACGTTACTTCGTAAAACGGATAAATAAAACTATAGTCACACGTTATTCGAAAAAAACATACCAACTAGAGATGAACTGATTTTCATTTAATGTCACGTTACCTACTAATCACTACTTCTTCTTCTGAATTAAACAAGACCGAAGTGATCCCATAAGTGTTCCGTGAACAAAGTTTTGTACGGAAAACTAAAAAATACTTATTTTTTTTACTATAACATTTTTTTATCGTCGTATTTTTGTTCAATGACCTATGTCGATAAATAAGGGGCTATTACGCGTATTTACCAATGAACAATTGGTAAATACGCGTAAAATCCCCATTGTTACTTGATTAATTGCTTTGAAAAACATCGCAAAATCGCCGTGAAATCTGTAATCAACATTTAATAATAACTCAATCCCACAAAACTGGATTTATGGAATTACGAATTGATGTTAATTATTTACACGTATAGTGAATACTTAGTTGTATAGTAGGCAGTTTGTGCACGCGGTTTCGTCTGTGTGGGATTCGATCTTTGCAACGTTGCCCTCCTCGCTCTACCATCAGGGCCCTATTGCATAATAAAATACAAGCTTGTGATTTTACATACAAAAACAGTAATAGTAGTCTGTCAGTTGTACATTGTCTGTCAGTTCATTAGCTATAATATCTGAGAGACCGATCGAGCTTTGCTCGGAAATCATATAAAAGCTGCGCGTTTTCCCAGAGATAATACCTAGCTATTTAGATCGATTTTTCGGCCCGGAATACCACCATATAGGTACCTAAGGGCCACTTGCACCATACACTAACCCGGGGTTAACCTGTTAAACCTGGAGTTACTATGGTTACCAGTGCTATTTGTCACTGGGTTAACGGTTTGACCAGTTAACCCTGGGTTAGTGGGATGGTGCAAGTGGCCTTAAGTATACCAAATTTCCGAGATCCCCGAAATTATATATACCTAAATAAATATACAAGAATTGCTCGATTAAAGGTATTAGATAAGGCGACTTGTATTTAGATGTACTGTATGTAGCACCATCAGTGAACTGCCGCAGTGACCCGGTTGAACTGCGTTTGCGCATAACGGACGCGCCCACGCATCGCGCTTGTTTAGTTCGCTTCAAAACAAAGGTTCCGCGCAATGTAGTAGGTTCGATTTAGTTCATTAACGCTTTAGGCCTTAGCCTGCTGTATATTCTAAGGTTCAATATATATTTGAGGGGTATAAGTTACCAAGCCAGTGGTTGATAGTTAGGGCTGAACTTAGGGGGTCATTCATTAATTACGTCACACGAATTTCTAGGTTTTTTGACCCCTCCCCCCCTCCTTGTCACACTTGGTCACATTTGGCAAACCCCTCCCCCCTAGTGTGACGTCACATTTTTTCTACGAAATCGCCAAATCGGATTAAGTAAGTACCTAATTATTATTAATATTTTATCAAAATATTTTTGACGATATAAATATTAGTAATTTTATAACCCAAAACTACTTAGGAAAGAAAATTAAACGAATAAAAACGATTATCGTTTTAAAAACTTGTTATTTAAATGTATAGCGAATAAAATAATTTAAATAAATTTTCGGTTACTGATGAAGTTAAAGTGACGTCACAAAGTTTGTGTCTCTCCCCTCCCCCATGTCACAATATGTCACATTCTCTTGACCCCTCCCTCCCCCTAAACGTGTGATGTAATTAATGGATGACCCCTTATGACCATTGCGCGTCTCATCCGGCAAGGTTTTATTTAACTGGGAATAAACATTTGCCTATTTTCCACGTGGACAAAATTACCTGCAAGTACTTACATACAAGCCTGCGGGTCTGCGGCGTCGACATCGGCACAAGATCGCCACAAATAAAAGAGGGATGAACGCCAGCGCAGCTGCGCGGCAGCTGTGCGCGCACGCGCCTGTAGCATCTGACGGGCCCATTCGGCGTCAACACAGAACTGTCAATCCTAGCGGACACAAATGATTGTGATAATATTGATTGATCCCCCGGCCACTCGACGGTAAACACAGGAGCACAGAACTTTCGGCCCTGCCATGGCCACTTGGCCAGTGATACCTATATGATGGCTCCTCTACACGATGGGCCAACGCCGGCCACTCCAAAGGACGCATTTATGCGTTAGAGGGAGCAAGTGATATTGCTATCTCATTCTACCGCATGGCTACGGCCCTTGGAGTGGCCGGCGTTGGCCCATACTGTAGAGGAGCCATGATACATATAATCGTTTATATCGAAAAATAATACCTATTACTTATTCTGTGATAATACTGTAAAATTAGAAAACGATTTTATACATGTTATGTAAAATTGGCATCTGGCATGGCATCTAACGATGATCCCAGTGGAAAGGAGGGCCTTTGCCCCGCAGTGGTCAGCTAGTATTAGCACGACGCGATTACGCTATTGATGACCATAGTGTAAACACAACTGTCAATCCTGGCGAGTGATATGAATGGTATGATTGATATAAATTATCATAATAATTGTCGGGAAGACTTTCCTATACACAGTGGCTAAAAAATAACTGCATTCCCGTTGCCAGGGAGGTTTTGGGACTGTACTGAGCAACTTTTACTTTGGAAGCAACCCCGATCCCGAAAAAACATTGGCTGCATACATTTTGGCTGATCCATTTTCTATGGGAGGGTACATTTTTTTTCGCGATTCGCGATTGGAAAAGTTTCTCAGTATAATCCCAAAACCTCCCTGGAATGCAGTTAGATATTTTTCCGCCACCCTGTCAGTATATTAATTATACCTAGCAATGCACCGAGGAAAAGTTTATTAAGTTGCGAAACTTCTATGAAGAATATTCTCTGGAACTTAAATTTAATAAACAATCTAATCGTGTCAAGACCGACGTAGACATATGCTTTTTTAAATATTTCGCCTGCCCGCTTTACTGTTATGTGGCGTGTAATATTATATATTACACAAAACGTTAAAGTTCTCATGGGAACATTCTCACAGAGAACTTTCTAAGTTTCTTTCAAGTAATTTTTCTAAAATTTCCGAGAACATTTCTGCAATTTCTGCAATTTGTACATTGCTAATTATACCTAATAGAATAATCTGTTAATTTATATTTTATTGTAAAATATTGACTCGAGGTGTATTGATTACCTTACCAAATATTAATTAGGTATATAAGGTAAAAACTGGAGATATAGCCTTTGAATCATTTTATGATAATTCTTTTACCCTTTCTGTATTACTAATCACGTCTGGAAGTTGAAAAAACTCGGTCAATGTGTGTCAATGTCAACTTCACATCCAGGTAGAGCTTACCCTTCGTCAATTGTTAATTGAATTATAATACCAACTTCACAGCACCCCACAAGGCAATGGGTTACGGAGCGATGTCAGCGATGCACCCATAGACGACCACCCACTGACTACGCATTATGGGCCACGGCCACCCTACACCACAGAATAAATAATAGTACTAGGTACAGGAGACTCACTCCCTAACAAAACGCGTCTGTTACGATCAGCACAGCACAGATATGGTCGCTAGGTGGCGACAGCGCCACGCGCGGCTTAAGGCAAACCCCAAAATTGGGGCCGAACGGATGGTACTTTTAACTACCTGTAGCAAAGCGACGAAATCGCGGAGTGAGCCACGCCTGCCACTGCTACTTAGGGCCACTTGCACCATTCACTAACCCGGGGTTAACCGGATAAACCTGGGAGTTACCATGGTTACCAGTACAATTTGACACTGGGTTAAGGATCCGATTATCCCCTGTGGTTAGTGTGGGATGGTGCAAGTGGCGCTTAGCGTCGTTTGAGGTCGTCGTCGGCGTCTAAGTAGTCACCGCTTATGGAAAAAGCCAACGTTGCCGCGTCGAGTAGCAGCATGGAGTTGACTAGACGCCGACGCTCGGGGGACGCTAGTGTGGAGTGGTCCTATAAAGCGTTTACTAAGGCCCCCCCCCCCACATCTAGCGTTTTTCGAGCGTCGGCGTCTGGTCAGCGCTATGGAAAATGACGTCGCTGCGCAGTTGTGTCGACGTTGCGTCGAGCAGCGGCCATAAAGTTGTAGACGCCGACGCTCGAAAGACACTAGATGTGGGGGGACTGCGATCTTGTGCCTTCACCGCGTGGGTCGCGCGCATCGCTTAGTTGCATCTCTTGCATCATACAGCATTCGTTACTTTTAATGATTAGATGTTACGACGACCTATATTTTCCTGCCAGTCAATACAAAAATAAGTCAAATGAGCGGTCGGAATGGGAAATTAAATATTATTGAGAAGACAATAACCACGTAAACAAAGCTAAGTAATTTGTAATTTTAATTCGTAAAAGTATATACCTATATAATAAAATTTAAATGTAACGATAATGCCAACGGCAATCTCGAAACGAAATTACATTTAGAGGTTTTTTCAAGTTTGCTTTGCTTTATTCAAGTTTGATGTGGGGCTGAAACTTAACCTAAAAATCATGTTTTACATAAGTAATTAAGCACCTACAATTTTTTTAAACAATTTTCATGGGCGCAATTTCAAAAACTACCGACGGCACATCAGACGGCGTCTCGTTAGCTGCGGCGCAAACGGTGGGCATCTTGGCTAGGCCCCCAGTACTTGTATGCTTCATCTAGCAAGTGATCTGTGATGCACCGGACGCTAGCGGCAGCGGGTCCAGATTTACATCTGTCGCCGTCAGATGGCGCGTCCACCTGCTTGGCCTTGTACCACTGTTTCATATACATATGTATGTACCTACATTACATATTATATCGGGGTGATATCCGGCTACTAGACTAGAGCGAAAAGGACAACTAGACTAAAGCAAGAAGGACAATGAGTTTTTGAGTACTGGGCTATTTTTGTAATCTACATAATTATACGTACATATCTCCATTCTATATAATGGCTCCTCTACACGATGGGCCAACGCCGGCCACTCCAAGGGACGCATAAATGTATGCGTTAGAGGGAGCAAGTGATATTGCTATCTCATTCTACCGTATGGCTGCTTCCCTTGGAGTGCCCGGCGTTGGCCCATCGTGCAGAGGAGCCATTAAAATTAACTAGACTCTTCTATACCACACCCAAGAAAAATATATGTACATACATAGTTATTTATATGGTACATACATAATATATGTACCATATAAATAACTTACTTATGCTAATAAGAATAACAAAGGTGCTAATGTGTGTTTATTTTTACCGTTTTAAGCTGACGTTGACGAAAGCTTAAGACTTTTGTAGAGAGGTAGGTAGGAATAATACACCTCGTAGGTATAAAGGATGTCTCACGCTAGACCGGGCCGGGGCCGGGGGCCAAATTCGACATGTACGAGTACAACTGTCAGATTTCGCATCCACGTCAAATCAACAGTTGATTTTATTGCATACTGAGTGTTGATTCCATCAACGGTGGATAATATCATTTGGTACAACCAAAACTCAACTCTAAACTAAGGGTGGTTCGGTTTGGTTTGCTTGTCACCCTAACTGTGGATTGTTAATTAATGTCAAATTTTGACATTGTACGTATTCGAGAACTTATGATTTTTCCCACATCAACGGGAGATCAACGCGATACGTCAAACGTCGCTTGTCGAATAGGGGTCATGATCGGAGCTTCCGCTCTTCGTTTTCTTTGGAAAGTACCAACACCACATGATCACCGATCAGCCGTCATAGAAAATTACATGTCGGACGCCCCGGCCCGGGCCCGGGGCGGGCTAGCCTGAGTCATCCTTAATACGGTAGGTCGAGTCTTAAAATAACCTCGTTGTGACAATTAACATTCGACTTTATTGAGGTCCGTTAGCCAAAAATATCAGATTGGGTGACGGCGGAAATTGAAAGTATTGAAACTGTACATTTTAATCTCCTTGTCAGATTTATTTATAAACACGAGTATTTTATTTACACTACCTACATAAACAATTTTAATATATAGGTAATACATTACGTAAGACAACAACCAATTTTAATTCTTGAGGTTCTTGAGGTTAGGTGAGTAGTTGCCAAGCGGAACCCAGGCTTCCATGAGCCGTGGCTAGGGTTGACATATGAAAAAACCGGGCAAGTGCGAGTCGGACTCGCGCACGAAGGGTTCCGTACCGTAAAGCAAAAAAAAAAAACGGAAAAAAATGCAAAAAGAAAACGGTCACCCATCCAAGTACTGACCACGCGCGACGTTGCTTAACTTTGGTCAAAAATCACGTTTGCTGTATCATAAAGTAATTCTATGGCTGTATGGGAGCCCCACTTAAATCTTTATTTTATTCTGTTTTTAGTATTTGTTGTTATAGCGGCAACAGAAATACATCATCTGTGAAAATTTCAACTGTCTAGCTATCACGGTTCGTGAGATACAGCCTGGTGACAGACAGACGGACGGACAGCGAAGTCTTAGTAATAGGGTTTTACCCTTTGGGTACGGAACCCTAAAAACGGAATATTCTGACAAAAGTTCGGACATCTCTGAAAATATTTTCCTATGTTTAGCCTAAATTAATTGGTCTTCTACCCTTCACTGAATTATCATACCGATTTTCCTTTCATACCAATAATACCTAAAACCTAACCTAGGTATAGCGGTAGCACTATTAGTTATTCTGTGCCTATAATAGGTACCATCATCGTAAACACTGTTAATTCAACTTAATTCACCATTCATAACCCCTACTGCACCGTAATAAATAAAAATAAATAAATAAAATAAAATGCATTTATTTCAGACAAACATAGTCCATATTTTGTTAGTACGTACATTTAACGCTACGTCTTACGTAGGCGAACAACGCGCGAACGCGGCGCGGCACGGCGCGGCGAAATCAATCCTTTGATGCCCATAGAAGTGTCCTACGTAAGCGATCTCGTTGCGAACGCGGTGCGGCGCGATTTGCACGCGAATGTCAGGCGGCGCGGCGCGGCGCGGCGGCGGCCGCTTTCGCCGCGCCGCGCCGCGCCGCGTTCGCGCGTTGTTCGCCTACGTAAGACGTAGCGTTACACTTTAAAACTTATAGCTAAGGTTAACTTACAATAAACTTAAATAACTATCTTAGGTACTAAAGAAAGGTAATAAAGTCTACCACTGGTCATCTGTGTTATTAGTACCTACCAAAAACGTGTTCGTTTCCAATAAAATCATGAACGTGGGTAATTTGGTCGATGTAAGCATATGCGCGACAGGTAGACAGCTGCTTCTACATTTAAAAGGTAAAAAGGCTTAAGAACCTATATCATTTACATAGATTACTTAATGTTGCAGTAGATAGGCCACTCTAGTACCTAGAGAAACGGTACTATTAATAAGCAGGTACCCTTGTATCCTGTCGAATATTCTGGAATAAATTTGATGTTACACTTGTTAATAAACTTTGTATAAAGACCTTTATATTGATTTTAGGTTTAGGCACACACATCATTTAAGGTACATACATGCATGCATCGGCAAATTAATATAGGGACCTATTTACATATATTTGTTTCTAATACAACTTTCCGATGCATGCATGTATGTACATTAAATGATGCGTGTCGTGTGCCTAATGCCTTGCCGATGCAATTGCAAGACAACCCTTCTCATAACTTAAATAAATATGAACCACTTCCTAGTATCCGATTCAGCTGAAATTTGGAGTACTTTCTTAATTCCGATGACAATGTAATAATATATTAACCGAGTCTGAACTGAACTGAAGGTAGCAAATGGAACTCCTCGATAGAAAAACACAAACGCATCGAGTTTTGATTCATGAGAAAGGTCTCGAGAGGTAATAGTTACTATCTAATGCAAATGAGATCGAAGTAGTCAGCAATACAAGTAGGTATTTATTACCAAAAAATGCCAGTATCCAGTTCTATATAGCATATATTCAGCAGTTTGTCATCTGTATGTTATCTACACCGTATAGTTAATGCCCTTTACTTGTGTTCGAAAGTTTATCAGTCTCTATTAGAAGAACGTCGTATGTCCGTGTGGCCGTTCTAGATTTTTATTGCTTTTCGATAAAGTGACAGCTGTGCCGTCAGCTGCTGTGCTGTGCTTATCTTTAGCGGGTGAAATTGTAAATATGACTGTACGTGGTCTGAGCGGCTACCGCGAAAACCTAAATTCTCAAATTGCGGGGATCTTTCTCTTTGACTCCAACGAAGGCGTAATTAGAGTGACAGAGAAAAATCCCCGCAATTTGCGAACTTCGATTTTCGCGGTTATAGTACCTAAATTACATACGGTTTTGATTCATGGATGGCTCATGTTAGACCAGGTCGGAGCTTCCGGCGCTTCGTTTTCTACGGAAAGCACCACGTGATCACCGAACAGCCGTCATAGAAAATTACGTGTCGGAAGCCTCGGCCCGGGTACGGGCCGGTCTAGCGTGAGTCATCCTTTATAGGATTATTCGTTAGGTTTCCTTTATTTATAATTAGGTACCTACCTAAATTAATAATTTTCTTACGAATTTTGACAGTTAAAATAAATCTTTCAGTTAGGTAGGTAATCAAGATATATAATAGGTACTAGAAAAAGTAAGGTGAATCGCCTAGCGTGGTAATTTTGGAACGCCAATAACATAGGTTATAAATGTTATGTAGGTATCTTCTGTTATTAAATGTTATGGCTCCTCTACAGTCTCTACACGATGGGCCAGCGCCGGTCACTCCAAGGGACGCATTTATGCGTTAGAGGGAGCAAGTGATATTGCTATCTCATTCTACCGCATGGCTGCGTCCCTTAGAGTGCCCATCTTGTAGAGGAGCCATTATAATTTAATCATTATATTCAACTTAAAATGTTCTCTGATCTGTTACGATATCAACCCGTGACACTTAATTATCTAACAATCTACCTACTACCGCTGTGATCATTAATCATTATTAATCATTAATACAGATTACTTATACGCCACGCTAGATAAGGTCATTGGGTCTCTGGCCATATTCTGTGTCCATTATTATTCTAATTGTATAGAAGGGGTCAAAGATAAGCAAGAGAATTTAGCATTGTTTAAAATAAATCATGTAGAAACGTGAAGAGGTCGCTAGGGGACCTCATACTATTGCCACTGTGACAAGGTACAAAACGGTACCTACTGAAATTAAATTGCTTATCTGTAAAAGTAATCATGCACTTAATATCATAGGTACGCCTACGCACGGTGGGGCAAGGCAAGGGGCAGTTGCCCCACCCTGGTCTCTGATCATAAGCTAAGAATTTCTGTTTCAACCGAACCC
Organism: Cydia fagiglandana; assembly: GCF_963556715.1. NCBI lineage: Eukaryota > Metazoa > Arthropoda > Insecta > Lepidoptera > Tortricidae > Cydia > Cydia fagiglandana. Next base: position 29,796,540 of record NC_085932.1, on the reverse strand, counting down.
TGTTACAACGTACCCAGCCTCCCCTACTTCTGCCCCATCCCTTAAAAAGGGTCTATAATGAATGGTCCATATTTCATGTAGCCCAACAGCTGTTCTATATGCCCTTTAGATAAATACAGAACTCTATCTACCCACCAAATTTTATCGAAATGGGACAAAAAAAAACGACAATATTCCCAAAAATCCCTACAGCGCATGGTAGCATTTTTAAACCTCAATGCTTTTATACCTATAGCCGATAGCCCCTATATATAGGGCCACTTGCAATGGAGTTACCGTGGTTATATACCAGTACAATTTGACACTGGGTTAACGGATTAAGGGTGACTCGCACTAGGCCGGGCCGGCACTTCCGGCGCTTCGTTTTCTATAGAAAGCACCACGTGATCAAGGATCAGCCGCCATAGAAAATGACATGTCGGGCGCCTCGGTCCGGGCCCGGCCCGGTCTAGCGTGTAGGTACTTTAACCGGCTAACCCCGGGTTACTGGGATGGCGCACGTAGCGCTCAGGGGTTATACTTAAATTTCGAAATCTCACTAAGTCCAGCGGTCACGCACCTTGCGATTTTTCTCCCGTCCCGATATCGATAAATCGCGCCGCGGCACGTGGGTGAAGTAACGGTGCGACCGGTCGCTACCGCGAGCATTCCATGCACAGAGTACCAGCCTCCGAGCTCTGGAGCTGGCGCGGACGAGTTTGTAATTGTATTTGATCTCATTCGAGCATGAAACTTATCTATATTCAATCATTAACATCTAATAAATAAACATAATAAAATATACTAAGTCCACAGATAAAAACTTGGCCCAGATTGCCGTAAGAAGCTATTATTAGGTGCCCCATGGCTTTAAGTCTAAAGTACAAAATGCACTGCAAGGTCTGTAAGTGATGTCAAGATGAGTACAAATTGTTGAAGGTCGAAAGAGGCTTTTCTGGATCAAACTCAAAATTATGTTCACGTCTTTCCTATAAATAAAATAAATAAATAAATAAACATTATATGACATTTTTAGACAGATTGACTAAGTCCCACAGTAAGCTCAAGAAGGCTTGTGTTGTGGGTACTCAGACAACGATACTTATATATAACACTAGCTGTTGCCCGCGACTTCGTCCGCGTGGAATCTTATCTTCAACATTTTACATCTTTCTTGTTGAAATTAAGTACTTTTCTTTTTTAGCAAGTTGTATGAAGTTTTAAGTCAAGTGGATTTTGATGTTGGTTGCTGAAATTACTTTTCTTGTATTCTCATAATACGTACCTATGCCCTTATACAAAGATTCAAGTTCCGCTCTCACAAAATATCTGATCTCCATACAAACTTTCAACCCCTTTCTCACCACCTTGGGGGATGATTTTCAAAAATGCTTGAATTAGTTTTCATGTTTTTTAATTTAATACATTTTTTTTTGCAAGAAGTTCAAGTTCCTAGCTGAAAATTAAATTTACACCCCAAGACGAACTATCATCCCCTTTTTAGCTTTTTTTTCCCCTTAGGGGTTGAATTTCCAAAAACGTTGCAATTACTTTTTTTTCTAATCGGCTATTATGTCTTTCTAAGAAGTTTCAAAGCATTTGTAATGGATTCAAACTTTGAACCCCATTTTAACCCTGTTAGGGGATGAATTTGCTGAAATCACTTTTATTGTCTTCTAATAATATCCCCAAATACAAAGATTCAAATCCCGCGCTCGAAAAAATGTATGATATCCATACAAACTTTCAACCCCGTTTTCACCACCATAGGGGATGAATTTTCAAAAACGCTGAAATTAGTTTTCTTGTCTTTTAATAATATATATTTTACCGAAGTTTCAAATTCCTAGCTCAAAAGAAAACTTAAACCACATACAAATTTCCATCCCCTTTTTAACCCCGTTAGGGGATGAATTTTACAAAACACTGAAATTACTTTTACTGTTTTCTAATAATATCCCCAAATACAAAGATTCTAGTCCCGCGCTCGAAAAAAACTTTGACATCCATACATACTTTCATCCCCTTTTTCACCACCTTGGGGAATGAATTTTCTAAAACGCTGAACTTACTTTTCTTGTATTTTAATAATATATATTTTACCAAAGTTTCAAATTCCTAGCTCAAAAGAAAACTTAAACCCCATACAAATGTTCATCCCCTTTTTAACCCTGTTAGGGGATGAATTTTACAAAACGCTGAAATTACTTTTATTGTTTTCTAATAATATCCCCAAATACAAAGATTCAAGTCCCGCGCTCGAAAAAATTTTTGATATCCATATAAACTTTCAACCCCTTTTTCACCACCTTGGGGGATGAATTTTCTAAAACGCTGAAATTAGTTTTCTTGTATTTGAATTTGATATATTTTTACAAAGTTTCAAGTTCCTAGCTTAAAATAAAATTTGCACCCGAAGACGAACTTTCATCCCCTTTTTAACCCCCTTAGGGGTTGAATTTCCAAAAACGTTTCAATCACTTTTTTTTGTAATCGGCTATTATGCCTTTCTAAGAAGTTTCAAAGCATTTGTAATGGATTAAAATTTTCAACCCCTTTTTAACCCTGTTAGGGGATGAATTTTACAAAACGCTGAAATTACTTTTCCTGTCTTCTAATAATATCCCTAAATACAAAGATTCAAGTCCACCACTCGAAAAAATTTTTGATATCCATACAAACTTTCAACCCCTTTTTCGCCACCTTAGGGGATGAATTTTCATAAACGCTGAAATTAGTTTTCTTGTATTTTAATAATATATCTTTTTACAAAGTTTCAAATTCCTAGCTTAAAAGAAAACTTTAACCCCATACAAACTTTCATCCCCTTTTTAACCCCCTTAGGGGTTGAATTTCTCAAAATCGCTTCTTATCTCTTGTACACTTTATAAATGCAATCTGGTGTGCAATTTTCAACTTTCTGGCTTTTGTAGTTTCGGCTCTGCGTTGATGAATCAGTCAGTCAGGACACTTGCATTTATATATACAGGATGATTCATGAGACGTGAGCAGGACTAATCCTGCACACTCAGAAACTGATAATTGATCGATCACCGTCGTATTTAGGTGAAACAACCACACTTTTTCCTATTTTTCAACTTTTTGTTGAGGGCAAATTTAATTATCTACAATCATGGTCAATGGATACATACGCGGGCTGTCCGACACTAAAGGTAAGCTCTACTACTCCACGGTACATGCCGTCCCTAGGGCATGCATCCTAACTACTAACAATATTATTGCACAACCGCTCACTGAATTCTGTTCCAGAGACCTGTGTGCGATTAAACTACAAGTTCCACTGCCAACAGGCTGTCGCGACCTAGTCCTTGCCTCGGTGTACATGCCCGGAGAGGACGAGCCACCGCCTGCCGAACTACTACGACTGGTCAACCACTGCGAGAGATCAGGCCTCGCAATAATCATCGGGGCCGACTCCAACGCACACCACCCGCTGTGGGGAATGGAGACCAGCAACAACAGGGGTAAGACACTTGTTGAATATCTTGTGACTACTAATCTAAACATTCTAAATATAGGCGCTGAACCAACATTTGTAAACAAACGATGCAGAACGATTATCGACCTGACTCTGGCTTCGGAGGAGGTCAGTGAACTAATTATGGGATGGCATGTCTCCCAGGAGGCCTCCTGCTCAGACCATAGATGGATTCGCTTCAATCTACTAGCATCTAGAGACACACCAACCGCCCGGAGGAATCCCAGGAAAACGGACCGAGCCACTTTTAGGAAGGTCCTAGGGGAAAGCCTTGACCGGCTTCCACCGAGGGATGACCTTCGGGAACCGGCTCAGATAGAACAGCAGGTAAATATCTTAACTGATACCCTCGTAGACAGCTACCACAAGGCGTGCCCCTTAAAACCACCGGCAAGGTCTGCCATAAAGGGTCACCAGTGGTGGGGCCCTGAACTGGAGAGACTCCGGGGGAAAACCAGAAGACTCTTCAACAGGGCCATGAACACAACGGCTGAGGTGGACTGGGATAACTACTACGAAGCCAAGGCCAGGTACAAAAAAAGATTGCGGTACTGGAGATCCCTGTCATGGAGGAACTTCTGCAGCAGCATTGAAACACTTGACCACGCCAACCGGGTAAGGAAAACCTTAGCGCACAAGCCCACATCACAATTGGGCTCACTGCGTAAACCCGATGGCACATACACATCTACCCCTGCAGAGACCCAACGCCTTCTCCTGGTAACTCACTTCCCAGGATGCGTAAGTCTCGCCGATGCAGATCAGCAGGACGAGGAATACAGTACAACGGACAACAACTGGCAAATGGCGCATAGAGTCGTCACCGCTGAGAAACTCAGGTGGGCCATAGACAGCTTCCATCCCTTCAAGGCAGCTGGTCCGGATGGGATCTTCCCCGCTCTCCTACAGTGGGGTCTAGGACTCATCCAGGAAACCCTGACTGATATCATGGCAGCCTGCCTAGCCTGGGGGTACGTGCCCAGGAGATGGAGAGATGTGAATGTGGTATTCATACCTAAACCAGGTAAGAACGACTACACAGCTGCCAAATCCTTTAGGCCCATCAGTCTCACATCATTCCTGCTGAAAACCTTGGAAAAACTGTGCGACAGGGACCTGAGGGACCGAGCGCTAAAGAACATACCGATGCACAACAACCAGCACGCGTACAGCTCAGGTAAATCTACGGAGTCGGCTCTACACATGGTCGTAAGCCGCATTGAGAGAGCCATCCATGGCAAAGAAATGTGCCTCGGCACTTTCATTGACATAGAGGGCGCTTTCGACAAGACTCACTTTTCCAGTATAGGGAACGCCTTGGAAAGCCACGGCGCTGAACCCGGACTAATAAAGTGGATCATGAACATGCTAAATCAAAGGACAATAAGGTATGTAGGTGAACCGCAGGCCGTAGCGGCGGTGCGAGGATGCCCTCAAGGGGGAGTTCTGTCACCTCTGTTATGGAACCTAGTAGTCAACAACCTCATAACCAAACTGAACAAGGAACACTTCTACACAATAGGCTACGCTGATGATCTGGCAATATTAATATCAGGGAAATTTGCCAGTACAGTATGCGACCTCACCCAGGCAGCTCTTCGGATCGTGGAACGCTGGTGTAGAGAATTTGACCTATCAGTTAACCCCACCAAAACAGAAATGGTAATGTTCACCAATAAAAGGGTACTTGGCAACTTTACCAGACCAACACTTTTCCAGACTGAGCTACAGCTGACCGATGAAGTTAAGTACTTAGGGCTGACTCTCGACAGTAAACTCAACTGGAACAATCACATCAACAAACGCATAGACAAGGCGGGAGTAATCTTCTGGCAGTGCAGAAGGATGATTGGTAAGAGGTGGGGACTTAACCCGAAAATTACCCTCTGGCTCTATAAGACCATAATCCGCCCCCTACTCTGTTACGGTGCTCTGGTTTGGTGGCCAAGAACAAACCTAGGCAACGTACGAGACAAGCTACAAAGACTCCAGAGGCTCGCATGCGCGGCCACCACTGGCTGCACGAGGTCCACTCCGACTGCAGCCATGGAGGTCATGCTAAACCTTTCACCGCTGCACTTACACATACAACAAGAGGCCAGTCTCTCAGCGGTAAGGTTACGAACCCTCAATATATGGTCTAACACCACAGGAGCTCTTCACACAACATGCCTGGAAAAGTTATACAGCGAGTTTCCGGTGCTCATGGCGGGTACGGATCGAACTCACAAACAAGCCATTTTTGACAAAAGGTACAAAATACAATTATTTGAGGACGACAACTGCGAAGGACTCAATCCCCGGGAGCTGAGAATCTTCACTGATGGGTCCAAAACAGACAGCGGATCAGGCTCTGGAACCTTCTCAGAAGACCTGAACATGTCAATCACCACTCCGCTAGGAGCCCATAACTCGGTATTCCAGGCTGAGTGCATGGGCATTATTAACGCGGCGGCTGCCATCACTGCAAGGAAGGTAGTAGGATCCTCCATCCGCATACTCTCCGACAGTAGAGCAGTCTTAATGGCCCTAAAAAGCCATATAATCACATCCAAACTTATACACGAATGCCACGAACGACTAATGGAGGTATGTCAGAACAATAAGATCACCTTACAATGGATCAAAGGACACAGTGGATCCCGAGGCAACGACGCCGCGGACGAGCTCGCCAGACAAGGATCGGGTGCGGGGCCTATTGGCCCGGAACCGATCCTCCCGATACCGTTTAGTAAGGTACGCTCAATGCTGCTGGCACGTACAGGGAAACTACACACAGAACACTGGCTGAACCAAGCTGGATGCAGACAGGCCAAGCAAGCCATGCCTAGCATGAACGGTAAGCTCACAAGGACGCTCCTTCAACTAGGAAAGGTTCGACTGAGTATGGTAACCAGTGTCATAACAGGTCATGGACTTTTTAACAAACATCTTTTTATAACAGGTGTCACAGACAGTCCCCTATGCCGTGGGTGCATGGAGAAAGAAGAAACAGCCTCTCACGTGGTGCTGGAGTGCAGCGGATTGGCCCCATACAGGGCAAAACATCTCGGATCCCCGAGAGACCTCCCCGAGGTCCTACTCAACATCAAAGGTCTGATAGGATTCCTCGAGGAGCTGGGCTGGCAAGACTAGCCCACCCCATATCACGCAAAATAGGCGCAAGACGTCGAGTTGCGGAAAATCGCCCGTACTACAATACAATACAATACAATCATGGTCACCCTACAAGAACTAATTAATAAACATAAAACCTCTTTTACGAAGAAAATAAAATGTCAAACCCGAGTGAGATACGAGTTTTCAAAAGTAACCAGACCGTGATGACAGTGATGACATTCAATTTGACACAGAATATCGATAGTTTAGTATTCTAATGTTAGGGTGACCATCCATGTCGTAAATAAATTAATAACTTTTTTTTTCAACACGACTAGAAAATTAACGTTAACCTCACTAATACTGATAGGAAACAGTTGCTTATAATTTACGAAATGCGCAGTGTTAGTCCTGCTCACGTCTCCTGAATCACCCTGTATAGATAATATACAAACACTTAAATACATAGAAAACACCCATGACTCAGGAACAAATATCTGTATCATCATACAAAGAAATGCCCTTACTGGGATTCGAACCCAGGACCATCGGCTTCGCAGGCAGGGTCACTAGCCACTAGGCCAGACCGGTCGTCAATAGGCTGGTAGACATACCCAAAAGTTAAGGGCTATAATGGTTAATTTTCTTATTTAACTCTTATCATCATGAAAGGGGTAACACCTCTTATTTGGACAAGTATGATATCATAGGCAATAATGTTAGCCTGTCATAGATTTTTAGAAAATCGTGTTCAAATATAAAATGGGCAAAGTTGACTAGTTCCAAAAGGTAGGTATATGGCATGTTTCAAATGTTAAGGTTTTCCTGTAACGGTTTAGGATATGCATTGTCTGCCAGTATCACGATTTAAAATGTACATGTAAGTACATGTACAAGTATGAAAATAGTATCTATGTCCGTTGTGAAGACTAGTTACCTATGCTAAGGCACGTATCATTCATTGATCAATGTCACAGGATGTTTAGTCTCCCGAGTCGCTGAGTGCGCTATGATGCTATGCGCGAGAGCAGCCTACGTTGCAACTTTGCCTCCAACAGGGTGAGAGCGGGAAAAATGACACGCTTTTCATTTCATGTATTCAAAAGGGTATTTAAATTTTACACCATGCAAGAAATAAGTAAAGCACCAAGAAAGGTAGCCAGCAGTTACTTTTATGGTAACATTCCATTTCTAACCGCAGCTGCACTCTACCGGTACTGAACGCGTCGCTGTCATTGCCAATTTCCTTAGTAAAATGAACAGTAAGTAGTGCAGCTGTCGTTGGAAATGGACTGACACCTTTAGACTCAATTTTTATTTTAAAACCCGTATAAAACTATAAAGAGTAGGTATTTAGATGACGTCACATGCTAGTATTTCATATAAATCAACAACAAATCGTTTTGACAGTTCGAAAAAATAACCTGATTTGACTAGTAGTCAAATACACTATAATAAGCGAAATCGAAACTATACAAATCATAGAGTCTGTACCTAATGAATTTAATATACTTACTGAATTATTTAATTGTCATTTTTGTTTATAATTTTAACAAAATATTATTTAAAAAAACGTGCAATAGGTAATATGTTATACATCGAAGACCGCAAAAGTATCTGGCACGATCTTATGTGTAGACCCATAAGAGCATAATGTTACATATTTTTGCGACGTTCGAAAAGTAACATAATATTACATTACAGTTGACTGTACTTACAGCGAGCTTCAAAAGTGCATAGGTAATTGTATGCGCTTTTGCAGCCGGGTGTACCTATTTACTTAAGTAATCAAACTATGTTTTTTTCACGCATTGGCACCCGGCCCTGTGGTCGGATTGGTTTGGAATTTGCTCTTGTAACGATGACAATGCATAATAAAATACCGTTGGCGAGTTTGTTGGTCAATTTACTTTTTTTTATGAGGTGTCTTTTTATAAATGAAGCGGTAGAGTCAGACCAAGATAAAACTGCAGCTATTTTTATAGAACAGGCGTGGAAGTGTTAATTAAAACGTCAAACTTCTATGAAATTATGACATCTCTAGAGTCAGACCGTAAAAAGACTGCAACGATTTTGATAGCCCACGCCACGTAGTGCAAGTCATTTTAAACATCAAACTTCTATGAAATGATGACGTATAAATAACACTTACACTGCGTGGGCTATCAAATCCGCTGCAGACTCTTATTGGTGCGACTCTAGTGTTGTTTACTACCTATCATTTTCTTTTATTAACCTTTCATATGTGTAATTGTGTATGGTGGTCAAAATCGTGGGTGAACCTCGGTATAAAGAGCAGAAAAAATCATACCTATTTACTCGAATAAATGCGAAAAGATGACTAAAAATTTGGTCAGGAGTCAGAATCCTTATCAATTATCATACTCAGACAAGAGGTTAAAATATGTCCGTAGTCGAAGTACCTAACCTAGGTAAGTTGTTACATTTTACGTGTTATAAAAACACCTGGGTATCGTTTATTTATACTTATTGTTTAATTAGAATTACAAACCGGGCCTATATTTTATTACAAACCTACCTATTTTAACAAAGGAAGCGATCAAGTTAACTATTATTGCATTGTAAAACACAGTCTCCATTGATACCACAATGGCGCGAGATGTGCAGAAATTTTCAACGAACGCACACTTTTATATTTTCCAAGAAATCTACCATGGTCATTTACCATTGAAACGATACAATCTAAATACAACTTTAATGTGTAACACTCAAGGTTTAAAATAGTTTGAGAGGTTAGTTTGATCCGAGGTCGCTGCAAAAGTATCTCATTAATAAAACAAGCTGAAAACGACTTTATTATTTCATAGTTAAGGTATGATTTGCATAAAATAAGAAAGTTACGGTGTCTTAAAGGAAGCATCCTTTTGTTAAATTCGCCAAGATATTGGCAAAAAAATGGTCGCGAGGATCGGTATGGAGATTTTATTTGGTCTAAATTTTGGTTATTGTCTTCGAAACGTGGTATTTTATGGATACAATATCAGTTGGGTTGTACCTGAGAACTACATCAGGTAGGAATAGGGACTTTGTTAGGAATAGTAGGAAGTACAGATAAAAGACCTTATCAGCTGTAAGCCTATTCTATTCAAAATAAATAAATACGTAGATACCTAGAAATAAGAGCCTCTTTACATTCTAGATTTGTTCTTTAGAAAAATTGTTAATGAATAAAAGAAAGAGGTTTTTTTTTTTATTTCTTCGTGCTAATACTTTACAATTCGTTTTGACTGGAACCATATCTACTTAATACGCCATAAAGTATAGGTATTATTTATGGCATTTCCTTCTGCGGCATAAATCTCCTTTAAGTCAAAATCACCCTTTGTTTAACACTCAAGTGCCTCTCGGTTGAAGTTAAAACACTTGAAGTAAGGACCTACCTACCTACTACTCAATTTGTAGTGTTATGTTAGACTTATGTAGTTCCGATAACAGTAATAAGCAATTTTACAATTTTTACATACAAGTCTACAAGCAACGAACATTACCAGCTAACGACGCACAACGAGCATTACAGAGTTAGACCAAACTAAGTTGCCAGCGATTTTGATAGCCCAGACGGTGCAAGTGTTATTTTAAACGTCAAATTTCTCTGAGATTGCACCGTAAAATACTTGCACCGTCTGGGCTCATGGGCTGTCAAAATGGGTGCTAACTTAGCTTGGTCATGTGGAGTAGCTTTTTGGCTGCGGTTTCGTATAGTACAAAAACTCATTTTAACTACTTTCTGATTTCGGTATCTATATCACAAAAATCACAATATAATATTACTTACTACTACTCGTAGGTCCTACCTTCATGATTGCCTGAAGAGTATGTACCTAATAGGAGCTATAAAAGAAACGCATAACGGCGATAGTTGACGGTAAACGACGGTAGGTAAGTGGTCACCGTCGATAATGCTCGGGAAGCGTGGGAAAACTGCGTACGCGCATACTGTACAAATTAAGTACCATGCGTATTGACGATATTGTAGTATCTACGTTCGTAACTACATAGTTGAGTTGATGCGCTCTTACATGTCCTGAAAACCGGACAATTGCGAGTGTTGTTATAGCGGCAACAGAAATACATCATCTGTGAAAATTTCGTTCAACTGCCTATCTATTATGGTTAATGAGATACAGCCTGGTAACAGACAGATAGAAGAACAGTGGAGTCTTAGTAATAGAGTCCAGTTTTGTCCTTTGGGTACGGAACCCTAAAAAAGAGTTCCACGCACCTTGCAAATTACGGTGTATTGCATGCGATTCGTTGCTGCTAAAAATTGTTAAACAAAGAAAGAGCGGGTAGAAGGTAGAAGTTATGTAATGTAAAACTTAATTCTACTCGGTGCGGTCTAATAATTTATTTCTGTGGCCCTAGTGAAAAAGGGTACAAGTCTCACACAGATTAGGTGTAAAAGGGCATAAGTGTTACGTGGAACTTACATCCTTTTGCTCCTGCGCTGCCTGAGACTTGTACCCTTATTCACTAGGGCCACAGATTTATACATACTTCATACATTACAATTACAGGCCACGAAAACTATTAGCAGACATAGATACGTAACATAATTACTGAAAGATCATGCCATGTCAAACACATGTTTGTTTTTCGTGCTTTTATTTACCATAGAAGTCCACTAATCCGGCAGTTCCAACAATCCGGCAATTGGATAAAATCGGGTGCCGGATTATCGAGCACCTACCGTAAGTACTGTACTTACCTACAGTACCGACCCGAGAAGTCGCGACAGTTCTCGCCATACAAACTCAGTAGGTACCGTACCTACCGGTAGCATTTCCTAGTAAATATGTAGGTATACAGTACAATCTGACGTCAAGAATCAAAGTTATAGAATAGAATACAATTCACCTACAAGATACTTACATTGTCTTTATTATAAATATAATAATAACATCAAGTGAATCAACCCATTTTATAGATTCTACCGATAATTTTCGAAATTTAAACATCTGCCCCTTGAACTTCGTTCGATTTCACTATTGCACCGGGGAAATTCCACGATGAAATTAAAAAAAAAAACGACCCATATGTCACAATACAAAAAAGCGTGACGTCATTTACTTCCAATTGTGATAAATAACATTTATGACCACGTGGCTCGTGCGTGTTGTATATTTTGTCTATGGATTTTTTTTTTGTATTTTATCCCATCGCCCGATAATCTGTGGCTCGCAGGTAGGGCGCGGGATCGGTTTGAATGTCGAATATCGCAGGGCTGCCAGCTGAACGAAACTTTTGTCCCGATTAACGGTTTTGATTGATGGCAAGTCATTTGTATATCATTGTTTTTCTTTTCATATAAAATATTCATGAGATATGCGTCAGTCATCTTTTTATATAAATGAAATGCCAGCATTGTTGCTATATGTATAGTGATCTGTTTACAGATTGTACAGATTACAGATCAATGTTTTACTAATATCCTGTTTCCATTGACCCAAACTGGCACGGTGACTTTTATAAGTTAAAACATAAGTGGTTCTAAAAAGTAGAATCACTACGAGGCCACTGTTGTTAAAAAAAGTTGATACAGAATATGTGATGTAATGTAATGAATATGGTAAATGGTATAAAACCATTACTGATAGTGTGTTGAGAACCCACGTAATCATGACTGAAATGCGGATAGACTTTGCTTCGAAACTTTAGACCACATTTTAATTCCTATAACTATATTATGTACGTGAAACGTACTATCATCAGTGGGGTGACACTTCTCCTTTCGGGCATTCTCGGCTCCGTTCGGCTCAGCATTGCTCCGAGCAATAATTAGGGTTGGCACAACTTGACATCCACTTTGCGAGCACCACCACAGGCAACATAATGACTTCAATTTTGACAACCCTAAATAGCCCTTTCCCTTAATATCCCTTTCGGCTGTAAGGGATAGAGTCACGCATTAGAAAGGGCCAGCATGATTCATCCATGATTCGCTGTCAAACTTCGGTTTTGTAGGAAGTGTAATTTCTGTATGGTAGTATGTATTAATATTTATTCTGTGCTATTATATTTTAGAAAATACGATTGTGAAAAGAAAACAATTTGTGATGAACTGCACACATTACTCAAATCAAACACTTCAGAACTAAAAGTACGTAATCGACAAAAGACACAAAGTAAATCAAGTAATTGAGTCGATGTAGACATGTTTGGCATTTCATTTAATTATTTATTTGATTCATTCATTTACTAACATAACTCAACCTCTTGCCTCTTGGCCGCCCACACTCGTCACATTCGACAGAACTCATTAAAAATCTCTTATTTTAATCGATCAATCGACCGGTTCCACAAATTAGGTTTCCATTTAAATTTAAAATGAAAGTGTATGGGTAAACTACTTTATATGCGTTCACAGGATTCCAGTTCCGATAAAACACATTGTAAATTGTAATTTCAATCACCTTGATATCTGTATCAATGCTACACGACACGAGTAGCGATCACGCGAACGCGAACGACGTCATCGCCGGTCAAGGAGCGCAACTTTCAAAGTTTCAATTTTACCCCATTCTCGGGTAACGTGGAGGAGTCGGGTATTACAATCGGGAAGTTCAGGAACCACTTCCCAGAACGATAAAGGGCCGGCGGGGTGCGGGGCGCGCGGGCGGGGAGCGCGACAGCTGCGCCGGCGTCGCCTCCCCGCCGCCCGACACTCCGTCGCCGGCCGCCGCGCGCGACGCACGCGCGCAAATCTTACCAAAATACGCGGGTTCCGATACCGTTCAAAAAGTGTGTGACTTTCACTAACGAAGATTTCCCGAGATTACAAAAGCTCCGGACGTCGAGAGATGTTGGAAGATTGTTGTTAGCGAGCATCGGCGGCGTGTCTACAGACATCCTTTGTCCGGGAGGCCCGTGTGGCTGGGCGGTGACTGGCGCTATATTCGGTTTCTGTGATATTGCACCAGTCCCGGCCTATCCAAGCGGGCCCGGTCGTCGAAGACCGCTACGCAGCATCCGCGGCGCGCGGTCCCGTTACCCGGTCCGGTCGTTCACTGCGGTGGCCACGCTTAGACCGTGATTCGGTGTAAAAGTTGTGTCTCCTATCAAATTGCACCAATCCCGGCCTGCATGTGGCCACTGACGTGGCGGGAAACCAGGTTTAAGTATGGATCTTGTCACTTGCTTTGTTCGAATTTCAAAATAACCGTTACAGTGCCCGTTCCTAATCGATAACCGTTATCGTAAAAACAATATTTAACCTGTGTTTAAACTCGGATATCTTGATATGTGTGGCTTTGTGAGAAAGTATAGGGTGACTGTATCGAAGTAGGTAGAGACACGAGTAGAGACCGGTTTGTGTGGTAAATCGTAACATACCTACCGCTCGGCGCATAGCGGTTTGACCGCTGCATTGCCGAATCCCCGGAATAACTTATAATAATGTAGGTACCTATTGTCGTTACGCTTCCAGCTGTTTCATTCATTGTAGTAACACGCTCTTGCGCATCAATTAACCCACAATGGTTATCTTAGTTTACGTGTAAGCGCAGCTTTTTTATCGAACTTTTTTATGGCTTGACGGCAAAGGTCACCACGTGTAACTCGTGCAGGTCATACGGATGTGTCCCGACCGGGTCAGCCGTTTTGACCGGGTCTGCTGACCGTGTCGTTGACCTTCACTCAACACAAGATTGATCAGTGCCCGTTTGCTGACCGCGGCGCGGAGAAATTCTTTTATCACCATTTCACGATCTTTCACATGTTAAATTGGCCGCCCACCCACTAGAATTTCTTGATAGTGGGGTTTTATCTATACAGTAAAACGTTTAGAGTTGACCAAGAAAAGTATGCAACGATTTTGATAGCAATACGCAGTGCAAGTGCTAATTTTCATAATTTCATAGAAGTTTGACGTTTAAAATAACACTTGCACTGCGTATGCTATCAAAATATAGATGGTCAAGCAAATCTTGTCAGTAGAAAAAGGCGCGAAATTCAAATTTTCTATGAGACGATATGCCTTCGCGCCTACATTTTTCAAATTTGCCGCCTTTTTCTACTGACAAGATCTGCTCGACAAAGTATAGTTGCAGAGTTTTCTTGGGTTGACTCTAAAAGTTTTTGAATTTCGGTCACCTTTAGACTGGGAACAAAAATAAAAGAGGGGCGCGATGGTGCTTTGTGCGAAAATGACAGCTGCACATATTTGTGTAACGTCACTTCCTTCCCCCCTCTGACCATGAAATGAATGTAACTAGTTTTTGAACATACCTACCGTGTCTTGAAATGTATTAGTTCCCATACATTCCACGACTCTTCTTTTTCCGCGCAAACAACTTACTACCCATAAACTAATAAAAATTACTACCTATTTGTTTAAAAAATAATACCACCCTTGCATACTCCTGGCTGAGTTTGAACCTTTCCATCCTAGGTACTTCTATGGTTTAGGTATTTTGTTAGTTTTTTTCTACTTTAACAATTTCGTACCTTGATGTACCTACGAGTAACTTGTTAAATTCTAAAATTAAATTTGTTTATTACCTATGTAATACAGTGAAACCTGGTTAATTGGCACCTGGATAAATGGAAAACCTCAATAATTGCAACCAAAAGTCCGGTCCCGGTCCCTTGAGACCAAAAGGTCTCTATAATTGAAATTTTGGAACCTCTATAATTGCAATTTAGATTTTAGTGCTTTTCGTAATTTTGCCTCTGTAATTGACCACATCGCAAATTAAGACCTCTATAATTGACACTTTGCTCTTTTTTTACCTCTATTATTGAAACGAGTCTTACTTATTACCTCTGTAATTGAAATAATGTAGTTGTAGACAGCAGAAACAATTTTTTTATAGCAATGATAATTTTATTTATATCTCCATCCAGAATTCAATTTATTTATTGGGTATCTATCACTGGCCTGTAGTAGGTGAAATAGTTTTGATCAATAAAAAACAAAGTATGCTTTTTACATTCTAATAAAACTTTATTCTACAATTCAAGGGAATTTTTTAAACCCAAATGATAAGAAAATAAAGTGGTAATTAATGTAGTGTAAAAGTGCAAGTATAGAGAGAAGCAATATATAGACCAGAAACCCAGAACGTAAGCGTGTAAATCTACTTTAAATGGTTTTTTGCACCTCCATAAAAGAAATTTGTCAGAACGCAACCTCTATTAATGAAAACCTCTATAATTGACACAACAATTTTTTGAACCTGGTTAATTGACATGACCTGCTTAAATGAAAAACCTGGTTAATTGACAAAAACTGGCCGGTCCCTTGAGATTGCAATTATCCAGGTTCCACTGTACAATAAAGATAAACGGTCGGTGGTTCTTGGGTTAAATTACCACTTTGTATTATGTTAAAATGATGTAGAAACTTAATGTATTATTTTAGCATATTAACAATGTATTTTCTTTTTAATTTCAATAACATTCCTAAATAGGTAAGTACCTATCTATCATGTAGCCTTACCACGAGCTTGCCACTGACATGTTCGCTAACGTGTGCGTAACTTACTCCTTACTTCTCGTAGATCTAAAAGAAACAAAATCTTCACTGTTGTTTATTTCCAGTTGTATTGAACCTAAATGTATGTAAGTAGGTACCTACACTGTGTTCATGTATTATTCATGTGGAACTGACCATACCCAAATAGGTACGATCTAGTCTAGTGGCTTCAGTTATTCATGTTCAACCACAGATAGGATAAACATAACATAATAGTTATCTTTATATCTTCTACAATCAGGGAATTTAATTTCTCTACAGCTTTAACTTTGTACCTTCTCACACTGACAATAAGGGCCCCCCCACATCTGGCGTCTTTCGAGCGTCGGCGTCTACAATTCTATGGCCGACGTCGGCGCAACGTCGACGCAGCGTCGACGCAACTGCGCAGCGTCGTCATTTTCCATAGCGCTGGACCGACGCCGACAGACGCCGACGCTCGAAAGATGCCAGATGTGGGGGGGGGGGCCTAAAAAGGTATAAAAGCAAAGAACTAGAATAACTATAGAAGTCTGCCTAGCCCTACATAATGAAAAAAATGTATCGAGAGCTTCGTCTGTATTATATTCCGGCACTATAAAAATATCTCGTCACTGAGACAAAATACATTGGTACGAAGTGGCACAGAAATCAAATTCCTGAAGACTACTCTAAAGGCTCCTCTCCACGTTGGGCCAACGCCAACGCCAACGAGGGACGCAGCCATGCGGTAGAATGAGATAGCAATATCACTTGCTCCCTCTAACGCATAAATGCGTCCCTCGTTGGCGTTGGCGTTGGTCCAACGTGAAGAGGAGCCTTAAGAGCCCACCTACTTATAGTAGACCCAAACCAAACGGATGACCGGGGTCGTAAATCTTCTCATTCACGCTCGCATGGTTGAAGGTGGGGTGAGAGAGATAGAGATATAATCCCAGTCGTCCGTTTGGTTTGGGTCTACTATAGAAATGATCATGTTCAAAACTGCGGAAATATCATGTAACATTGCCTACCTACAAAAGTGCCTACACAACAAAAAAAAGCTCGGTACGTACCTACCTAACCCAGATACAATTGAACCTTTTTTTAAGCCCTTTGAAAATGTATTGTTTGTCTCTAGTAGGTACTTTGAAGGTACCGCACCCATTGGGGTGGGTCTTACCTTCAGGTAGATGGCTGCACTCTTTTATACATCTCTGCACTAATCTGTACTGCTTTGTTGCGACGCGAACTTATTTTAATTCCTCTATCTATATAATCGCCAATGCCGAATCTCATCTTTTCTGATTGAAGATAAGGTAAAAGCTAATCTTTGATCAGAAAGTGCCAGGGGCCCGATATTTGAATTTCGACCGCTCGATTTCATGTACATATTTGCTTAAATAATATCTCCACAACTAGGCATTTCAATTCTACTAATAGAATTGAAACCAGTGGTCAATACCACTCAATTCCCAATTTCTATCGCTCGTATTTAAAAAAACCGGGCAAGTGCGAGTCGGACTCGCGCACGAAGGGTTCCGTACCATAATGCAAAAAAAAAAACAAAAAAAAGCAAAAAGAAAACGGTCACCCATCCAAGTACTGACCCCTCCCGACGTTGCTTAACTTTGGTCAAAAATCACGTTTGTTGTATGGGAGCCCCATTTAAATCTTTATTTTATTCTGTTTTTAGTATTTGTTGTTATAGCGGCAACAGAAATACATCATCTGTGAAAATTTCAACTGTCTAGCTATCACGATTCACGGTTCGTGAGATACAGCCTGGTGACAGACGGACGGACGGACGGACAGCGAAGTCTTAGTAATAGGGTCCCGTTTTACCCTTTGGGTACGGAACCCTAAAAATTAGCATTTCTCCGTTTTCCACCGATTTTCTAGCGCCGATATCGAGCGATCGGAATTAAAAAATCGGCCTCTCTGGTCGTCTTTCGTGTACCTATCCGCATAGGTATGTAGTTTTTTCGTTAAAACTGATTAACATAGGTACTTACCATCAAATATTTTACATATTGTAGTTAGACAGGAGTTAGGTCAGGTCAAGTTTATTTTATGGCTTTTCTAAGGCATATTGTTTATAAACCAGATTTTTAAAAGGTACCTTACCATGGCGACGAGTGTAAAGAAAAAGTTAATTCGCCTAGTCGCAATGCATTCCTTTTATTTCGGCACTTACGACGTAGTAAACATATGAGATACGTCATACCATAGTGCGCGGCGCGCCTTAGCGGAAATAGGCGTAGACAGCATACATGTAAATGATGTAAAATTGTAAATGAAGGCTCGCCGTCACCCGGGTTTTCCCGGACGTATCCTTGCGCACCAGGTTAAGGTTTTTCCGGGGTTGTGTGTATTGGAACGTAAGGGCATCTTCACATTGATGATGTTCTAAAAACTAAAACAACACGGCTCATACGAAAAGACGCTCCGGGCAAATATACGTGCTGTATGGGGTATAAAAGTTGTTCAGTATGACCTATAAAGTAAAAGTCACTACGCAGAGTGTGGTTGGTGAATAAATTTCACCCTGTATGTATATAAGTACTATCCGTAAACCAAGCTGACGACCGGGGTCGTAAAATTTCTCATTTACACTTACGTGGTCATGGCTAAGGTGAGAGAGATAGTGACATGACCTCGGTCCCAAGTTTGGCGAATAGTATAAATAAATAAATAATAAATATTATAGGACATTCTTACACAGATTGACTAAGTCCCACAGTAAGCTCAAGAAGGCTTGTGTTGTGGGTACTCAGACAACGATATATATAATATATAAATACATAGAATACACCCATGACTCAGGAACAAATATCTGTATCATCATACAAATAAATGCCCTTACTGGGATTCGAACCCAGGACCATCGGCTTCGCAGGCAGGGTCACTACCCACTAGGCCAGACCGGTCGTCACTAGTATAGTATTGTCTTATCTGTGCACGACGCAATGGGACGTCAAGTTGTACCACCCTAATTGCTCGGAGCAATGCTGAGCCGAGCGGAGCCGAGAATTAAGGCCCTGGTCTCCTATTTTATGCTGTACGCGGCGTCTGGCGTCAGCGTCAACGTTTTTGAACAAAAAAGACGCTGACGTCGACGTCTAAAACAGACCACAACAGTACATCTCTATAGTAAGCATCGTGACGCAGACGCTGTAAGCTGCCGATGGCGTTTATAGGAGACCCGGGCCTAAGGAGGAGTGTCTCCCCACTGCAGCCGTGTTATTGCAATCGCATGCATAATTGCACATGTAATGGCTCGTCTACACGATGGGCCAACGCCGGCCACTTCAAGAGACGCATTTATGCGTTAGAGGGAGCAAGTGATATTGCTATCTCGTTCTACCGCATGGCTACGTTCCTTGGAGTGGCCGGCGTTGGCCCATCGTGTATAGGAGCCGCAATATGCATATTCGGTACAGCTGCCCGCTTTTCAGCGAGCGTCGGGAACAATATTACAACGCCGGTGAATCAGACGGAAGATGAATCACTCGAGAGCCACGACCGTTATGATATAAACTGTTGGTACATACTTATACCGTCGGGCAAACATCTTCATCTTATTATTTACACCTATGCCCGTTACGTCTGTAATGGTATTTTACACACGTAAGAAAGAAATAATAGTACTACCGTACAGAAAGGACACTTCCTACAAACCGGAAGTTTGACAGCGGTTCAGGGTCGAATCACGCTATCTCTTTCTAATACATGGCACTATCCCTTTCGGCTATTTAGGGTTGTCAAAAATCAAGTGATTATCTTATCTGTGGTCGTGCACGCAAAAGGAAGTCACGTGGTGCCAACCCTAAAAATTGTTCGGAGCAATGCTGAGCCGAGCGGAGCCGAGTTCGACCACCAACCACATTTGACAGACTGATCAATGTCAGCCGGCGCGCCCCGGCGCTTTACAATGAAACTTTCCATGGTACATAAACATTTTGCGAACTCTTTAACGATACGAACAGTTTGGTGCAACCGACCCTTAGACCGTCCAACCCCATTGAGTTACTATAGTCGTATTCGGAATCGTGTCTTTTTGTGTACCAAAGAATGAATTTTAAAGTAATTTTTATTATTTAGTCATGGGCACATATCATAGATTCAGATGACACAGGAAACATTAGATTAAGAATGATAAATATAAAGAAAATTTGCATTTACGTGTGTTTCCGTTGGAAGCGTGAGAGTTAGTTTATTTTATGTGATTTCTATGCAAAATTGTGTTTAGAAAATCTTGTGAGGACGCGCGTTTTATACTGGTGTTTTCTGTCTTAGGTATGTCATTTAGTTTTGTCAAATTCCTAAATAATTTTTGCAGTTCGAAGAAAATAAAAAACAACGGGTTGCACTCCGGGAGTGCCGGCAGAAGTGAAAACTCAATGACATTGTAACAGTTTTTCGATCAGGTCGTGTCCGTCTTGGGAAGCGTGTTACGTCTTACGCTCTCGCGAGCTTAACATTTTTTCCCATCACAAAAAGTGCACAGCCCCGCTAAAGAAGTTTTCATCACACTCGCTCAGTAAATATGGAATTGCACGCAGGTTTAGCGGGAGTTATAGAAAAAGCGTTCTCCCTAGGGAGTTATGAAGTTTCTAGTGCCATGATTAACAGTTTTTTGTCATTATACTTAATTTTTGTATCGCAAGGGTGATGAAAAACATTGTGTGTAACTCGGGGCGTAATAATATTGCAAACTCGAGTCTATAAATCGCTCCGGCAAGCCGTCGCGATTTAACTTACTCTCTTTTGCAATATTCAATTTACGCCCCATGTTGCTACAATGTACTATTTCACTTCAAAAATCTTTTTGTGTACCTTACTTACCTACCTTAGATTTTTATGTCAATTTACCTTATAACCTATAGACTAGACCCCGTTTAAGCTAATTGCACCGACTTGAACAGAAACAGACGGAGTGTCATTATACATTTCATATAAATTTTACAATGATGACATTGCTACACTTTCTCGCAATGCTACGCTAGAGAACCTGGTTCGACTCCTTGCTCTAGTAATGAAATGAAACTTGAGAAAAATATTTGCCTAAACCCAGAAATGTCGGCAACACAGGAGGATTATTAGCAAGTAACATCAAATTAAATTAATTTATTTTATTATAATATGTATAAAGGCTTGGCCACACACAGAGCGCGACGCAGCGCCGCGTCCGCGCCGCGTCCACGCCGCGCGACCGCGGCACATGCTAACAGGTTACCGACGTCAAACAGACTGCGTCCCGCCGGTATCACGCCCCGCTTCTG
Source organism: Cydia fagiglandana (assembly GCF_963556715.1). Classification (NCBI taxonomy): domain Eukaryota; kingdom Metazoa; phylum Arthropoda; class Insecta; order Lepidoptera; family Tortricidae; genus Cydia; species Cydia fagiglandana. Next base: position 29,775,224 of record NC_085932.1, on the reverse strand, counting down.
TCGCGCCCCGAGCCGCGCGGCCCCTTGCGTCCGCGCGGCGCGTGCGCAGCGCTGCGCCGAGCGAACGCGGCGGCCCGCCGCGTCGCGCAAGGTCACATCAGTAGGATCGGACGTTAGGCAGCGAGCGGTGCGCCGCGTTCCCGCGCGGCCGCGCCGCGTTCACGCGCGCCTTGAGGGCGTGTTGAGAGCGTGAGGCCGGCGCGATCGGCGCGCGCCCTGTTTGACCAGGCTTCGCGTCGGCATCACGCGGCGCGGACGCGGCGCTGCGTCGCGCTCTGTGTGTGGCCAAGCCTTAATTATGTAACAAGTAACTTTAAACACCAATTCAAAGAAAAACTTGCATCGTGTCTTAATTTAATTACTTAATTAATTTCAAGAGATCAATTGAAAGCTTTTTAAACAGCCCATTTTCTTACATAACTCGAAAACCAAGTTTAAATCTTATGTAAGTCAAAACCCGCAAAACTAAAACTCTTTAGTACACTCATTAACTTCATTAAGCGCCACTTGCACCAATATTTAACCCGGGGTTAACCGTTAAACCTAGAGTTACCATGGTTACCAGTACAATTTGACACTGGGTTGACGGTTTAAGGGCCCCCCCACATCTGGCGTCTTTCGAGCGTCGGCGTCTACAATTCTATGGCCGACGTCGACGCAAACTGCGCAGCGACGTCATTTTCCATAGCGCTGGATCGACGCCGACAGACGCCGACGCTCGAAAGACGCCAGATGTGGGGGGGCCCTAACCGGTTAACTCCGGGTTAGTGGGATGGTGCAAGTGGCGCTTGGCTATCAATTCATTAACCGGTGGCGCCATTATTCATTATTGGTCTGCCTGCCATGCTTCAATGGTCATCATCGGAAAGCCATAACCTTACTTGGGCCGTGACAAGTTACGAAATGCCTAGTTACAGTTATGCATAATTATTTTCCATCGTATTTTCACGGAAACTGATTATTAATTAAAATACTGCGTAAATTTAAATATGAAATCGGTAAATGGATAGTGTTGAAAGTTGACAGTTTTAAAAATAAATATCAATCCCCTCCAAGAGTACCTTTAATTCATAGGACAATGTTATGATGGAATCCAATTTTCCGCCACCATGCAAAGAAGGGTTAAAATTTCGATTGGCGTTTTCTCTCAACTTTGTTATCTGGCTAAGCCCCCAGGCCTTGGTCATCATCAGAAAGCCATAAAGTTACTTCCGGTATGAGAAGTTACGAGATACTTAACGGGCATTGTACCGGTTTCCTGGTTATGGGTGTTTAATTAACTTAATCAGTTTACGGTAAAACTGTGATATCACTAATTATAATTTATACCGATACATACATATATGGCGCTTACGCTATTATTAACGCCGCTCCAATATTATTGCGGCGCTATGCAACGTAAGCGCCAGCCGCCATAAGGTACCTTTTGCCGCGGAACGTCACATATTATGTATGTACAGTCACCATCAAAAACAGTGGACCAGACTATTTACGTGTCAAAAATATGTACTACTCTTTAAGCGCCACTTGCACCAACTCACTAACCCCGGGGTTAACCGGTTAAACCTGGAGTTACCATGGTTACCAGTAAAATTTGACACTGGGCTAACGGTATAACCGGTTAAACCCGGGTTAGTGGGATGATGCAAATGGCGCTTAATGATTTTTGTTACAATATTATACTTTAGCTATGTCTGATTATAATATTTATAATTGTGTGTCCAATAACATCTTAAAATACTTAGGCCTAGTTGCACGATTCACTAACACGAGGTTAACAGGTTAAACCTGGAGTTACCATGGTTACCAGTACAATTTGACAATGGGTTAACCCTAACCCCGGGTTAGTGTGATGGTGTGGCGCTTATTTAAGTTTTATTGTTAATACTCTGTCAAAAGCTATCACCTCACCTGAGCAAACATCTAGTATCAGCGAACGGTACTCCACCGTTAGTCGTTTCGTCATTTAATTGTCGCAGGAAGTCGATGCCTTATGGCTTTTTCATGTTTAATGACCAAACGGACAACGGACCCGCATGATAATGGACTTACATTGGATGTGGTGAACTTTGGACGCTAATTGTTTGGCACAATTTCGCTATGGTTTTACCCCCTTAAGGATGATTCACGTTAGACCGGGCCGTGTCCGGGTCGGAGCTTCCAGCGCTTGCTTTTCTATGACATGACAGGCGATCACGTGGTGCTTTCCATAGAAGACGATGCCCCGGAAGCTCCGGCCCGGACACGGCCCGGTCTACTGTGAGTCATCCTTTAAGGATACGACACTCAGACACGAGGATAAACGCGGTACAAGCCTTTAGCTTAGTGATCTTAGCTTAATAATCGTTTCTTTCTCTGTCATTTTGACTTATGTATTTGTAAGAAAGGGATAAAACATAATTTTACGAAATCAGGCCCGTAAGTTTTATGAATAAGGGGGTTAATATACAGCATGGCTCGAAAATACGTTGACAATAGTACATTATTGTCGAGGCTCGGAAGTAGCTACTTGCAGGCTGAGGATTCGTTTTAAACGGACGACCTTGGGAGTCCGTTTAATTGAATCCGAAGCCAGCAAGTAGCCTTCCAGCCGAGTCATATATAGTGCTTTTCTCAAAAATGGTGCAATAAATATAAATATCATAGAAATATTTTACAAAAGCAACGTTCTTACGTATACATTTTCACAGAAACAAGCCCTTGCCGCCTTTTTATTTTTTTAATAAAAAAATAGAAGTGTATTTTTCTGGCGAAAATACGCCAACCTATTTGAGACAGCTAAATAGTCTCAGTACTAATCATCTGTTTGGCTGTTTAATGGGCCTGTGCCTTCATTTGATATGGCTATTTCAAATTTTAAAAAGTTTGGAACTCGACAAATAATGGAATTTGTATGCAACATTGCAGTCCCAAAATCGAGACTGCAATGTTTTTAACTTTTTAATTTTAAACAGACCATAAACTACGCGCTTCGCGACCTATTTTTTATACGGCAAAATCGAGTTTGCCGTCCATTTTTGAGAAATAGTACATTATTGTCGAGGCTCGGAAGTAGCTACTTGCAGGCTGAGGATTCGTTTTAAACGGACGACCTTGGGAGTCCGTTTAATTGAATCCGAAGCCAGCAAGTAGCCTTCCGGCCGAGTCATATATAGTGCTTTTCTCAAAAATGGTGTAAGAAATATAAATATCATAGAAATATTTTACAAAAGCAACGTTCTTACGTATATATTTTCACAGAAAAAAGCACTTGCCGCCTTTTTATTTTTTTTAATAAAAAAATAGAAGTGTATTTTTCTGCCGAAAATACGCCAATCTATTTGAGACACCTAAATAGTCGCGGTACTAATCATCTGTTTGGCTGTTTAATGGGCCTGTGCCTTCATTTGATATGGCCATTTCAACTTTTAAAAAGTTTGGAACTCGACAAATAATGGAATTTGTATGCAACATTGCAGTCCCAAAATCGAGACTGCAATGTTTTTAACTTTTTAATTTTTGACTGACCATAAACTACGCGCTTCGCGACCTATTTTTTAGACGACAAGGTCGACTTTGCCGTCCATTTTTGAGAAAAACATTTTTACTGCATATTGTTGATAATTTTAACTAACGTTTTCGTTCATGTATCAAAGCATACTTTAAAATTAATACTAATGTGTATAAAGGAACCTTTACTCCAAACTGTTAAAACAATATTCGGTAAAAATACTAATCAATTTACGTATTGTAATTTACGTTTAGTTAATTAGTTATAAATATTTTTTTTAAGACTGATGTTTTATGTTTATGTGCTTATAGAAGAGCATTTTCACTTAAAAATGTACCATTTACTTTTTTTCGATAATTCGTCAACTTTTGGGTTATTTCTACTCAGAATCACGAGGACTATCGATTTAAAAAGAAAATATTGTGTTCCAATTAGAGTGTTCGTTTTGTAACGGTCCAAACAAAATGTATGTAAAAATATAGTACATTTCGATGCTAGTGCGGAAGGTATGTCATTACTTCACGAGTACCGAGATATCTTGCCACGAGCCGCAGGCGAGTGGCAAGACTCGGGACGAGTGAAGAATGACATTTCCGCACGCGTATCGAACGACGTTTTTTAATACAGTTGCGAAAAAATAAGAAAAACATTGTTAATCGTACACTAAACAAAAGAGGTAACAGTGACAGCTCGGTTAGACGTCGTCTTTAAGTATATTATATCTATGGGCGTTTGACAGCTATTCCGTTCCATTCAGTCAACTTATTAAGAACGGAATTTTCAATATTGAATATTAAAAAATAAACGTGTTATAATGACGAAGAGGTAAGTAATTAAATATGAAATATGTAATATTTTTCGTATTCTTACATTAACGGTAGGTTTTTATTCTGATTACGACGTTTAAAGGAAACTAATATTAACACTCATCAATAAGTAGTCGTGAATTGGAACAAGTATAAATTTAAAAAAATTGGAAAAGTAAAAAGCACTAGTTCGAGATAACCAACTTTCCGCACGCTAAACAGCTACGTAAAGTAGCACTTTTTGAGCAACTGTATTAAAAAATATCAATCACCTCCATATTAAAGTACCTTAGGACAATGATATGACGGAAATTTCCAATTTCCAAAATGTATTTTTACATAAATTTTGTTTGGACCGTTACAAAACGGACACTCTAAATTTGTATGAAAATCTGGGGACACTTTTTTTCTTTGTTTCATTCAATAGTACTCGTGATTCTGAATCTAAACTCTTGATTCTGAGTCTAAACTCGCGGGACCCTATTACTAAGACTCTTCTGTCCGTCCGTCCGTCTGTCACCAGGCTGTAACTCACGAACCGTGATAGCTAGACAGTTGAAATTTTCACAGATGATGTATTTCTGTTGCCGCTATAACAACAAATACTAAAAACAGAATAAAATAAAGATTTAAGTGCGGCTCCCATACAACAAACGTGATTTTTGACCAAAGTTAAGCAACGTCGGGCGGGGTCAGTTAGGGTTGCCAGATGGTCGGGATTTGGCGGGATTCTCCCGATTTTTAGCATGTGTTCCCGATTCCCGACAAAGTGTAAACTGTCCTGAAAAACAGCTTCACGTTATAAAACAACAATTTCAAGTTCCGAACTGTCGTCGAGCGAGCGAGCTGACGTAGTGCCAATAATGTAAAATATCGTTGTTTTTAATACAATTACTTTAATTTGAATGTATTTTTTTTCCCGACTTAAGTCCCAAAATCCCGAAAAATTGATATTGTTTCCCGATAATAGCGCCTTTCGATCTGGCAACACTAGGGTCAGTACTTGGATGGGTGACCGTTTTTTTTAAAGTTTTTTTTTGCATTATGGTACGGAACCCTTCGTGCGCGAGTCCGACTCGCACTTGCCCGGTTTTTGAAAAAAGTTAATGGTATAATACTTTTCTGAAAGCCCCTATAATTAAGTTGTGTGTACAACTGTTTAATTTTATTACTTGTATGTTGGTTTCGTTCGAATATATTTTGTCTCATTTACTATTTTTTTGTGTTTTACTAGGTATTGATTGATATTTTTTTCCAGGCTAAAACACTTTCGAGTTTCGACTCATTCCTATATTGAAAATGAAAATATTTATTTCAGACACCAGGGGCCGATTGCATAACAAACTACAACTAATATTACAAGCGGAACTCCTTATTTAATAAGTGAAATTAGAAAAGGAGTTCCGCTTGTAATATTAGTTGTAGTTTGTTATGCAATCGGCCCCTGGTGTCTGAAATAAATATTTTCATTTTCAATATAGGAATGAGTGGTGTGTATTTTTCAAACCGAAATGGCACGTTGTATTGAGATGACATCCATTACCTTACTTACTCATGGAAGATGAAGCTTCTCCCAGTGATTCTAGCGTTCCTGTCCGGTCCTGTCATATGGTGCGTTTTCATGCTTCAATCCGCAGCCACTGCAAGGCCTACAGTTAGATATGAGCGCCGCGCCGGCGCGCCGCCGCCGCCGACAAAATTTTCGCGCCGCCGCCGCCGACGCTGCGCTATCGGCGCGGCATCGGCGTGACCTTGTTAGATACTACTACTTTCAGAATCAGATAATATATATTTTATCTAGTTCAGATCTTTAACGGCGCCAGTCTGAATAGCTTATAGACATTCAAAAAGTATTATAGGTCCATATAATTCAAAAATATTGATGGTAAATTCAAACTTTTCTGTTTGGTAACCGCGCTAGTACTGTTAGGGCAACGAAATGACTAATTTTGCCAGCTTGCTAGCCCATTCGTCATTCATCGCGAATTTAATCATTGCAACCATGGTTGAATGTCTTTTAAAGGGGTTAATTTCAGATATTAAGCGTTTTCACGCCCAAAGGTCCGGCCGTTGGCTTCGCACGGAATCACGGGAGGGCGTCGGAACCGGAAGCCTCCAAGTTTTCGGCCCTGTTTGGAGCCTAACTTTCGGCCTCGCTTTTAAAATAAATGCTTGGTCATTGGATCTTTTCCGATCTTAGCTTCACTGCAGCATGGCCTTTAACGAATGCACCTGCAGGAAAGCTCCATGTCTTTAACACTATGGCCTCGGTCTTTATCGGCCTTCGGACTTGCTTACACTGGACCAATAGTTCAATTCCAAGCTCTGCTCTCATGCAGCTTGGCCTTCGGCCTCGCACAGAAGCTCCGGGCATTCGGCCATTAGCCAAGCTCACACTTGGCATTCTATTCTAAGCTGTATGCTTACCTGCAACTCAGCCTCTGGCCTCGCATGTACTGGAGTCAGTTACGGATCGCTGCCATATATGACCCAAAAAATTTTTATTAAGCTATGAGCTTCATCACATATGATCTCTGAGTAATTCTAAGGATTTCTAGCCTCGGAGGCGATAAGAAGCGTGCGTCTAGTCGAGGAGGGCGGAGTACAAAGATGGCCGCCACCCGTCAACATACAAAAAAATCTGTTCTGGTCTTGGTGGCTACTAGGGCAAGTTTGGTATCATTTTCGTATAAACCGAAGACGTGGAATTCATTGCTGATATTTGTTTTTTTCAGTTTCATAGTAATTTTGCAAGAAAAACGTAAAAAGATAAAAATTGGGATGGAGGTTTTTGCTTTGAGAGCTAATAACTTTTGTATAGTGGCCAAAAGTATCATACAAAAAATACTATAATAAAGCGCAATTCATGCAGCTTCTAAACATATACATGTTTAGTAATATCCTACTGCAAAAAGATGGTGAAAAAATAATTAAATGACCGCAGCGCGGGTAGTTGGACTCTCGCTAGGCGGCGTTTATCTTACAAAATGGTCGAGTACGAGTATCTACGTAGGTAACTATGCTTACTTTGCTAGATTTTATGATGACGAATAAAATGCTTTCTGTATATTTAATGTCCGCAATTTCCAGTACACAGACATAATTCTGGTATAGGTTAAAAAAATACACACAGGTATCCCCATGTCTAAAGAGGAGGGCGGCTCGCTTAACAAATAAGATCATGTACAACCGCAATTTCAGGTTGGGTTAGGTTAGGTTCGTTAGTTACCTTTTATCCCTCAGAGCAGAAAATAGAAGCCCCGCGAGGCGGGGCTTCGTTGGTTTGTCACCAAGTCATACTTGCATAACCTATATTAGTATGACAAATATATATAGCTGTTATGATTTTTAAATGTAAGCTCTCCGCATAATAGTTATTTGTTTTACAAGGGGGCAAAGTTGTTGTTTAACCGCTCGTGCTAATATTGATACCCGATCAAGCGAAAGATTTCAAAATTGAACCACGAGCGTAGTGAGTGGTTAGAAAAATGGAATCTTGAGCGTTGTAAGGGTTTCAAAGAACGAGGGTTAAACAAAATTTGCCGCCGAGTGAAACAGAATTTTTCACCACACCAACCTGAAGCAAATATTAAATGTAAAATATCAAACAAAATCAAACCAAATCAAATCCAAATGAATGTTATGTGCAGGTTGAAGTTATTTATTAAAAACAACAAGTAAGTACCTATAAAATTACTTAAAGTGAGTTATAGAATGAAAATTATCGTGAAAATAAATATTTTGCCTCTTCCTAAGTAGTACAATTTCTGTCATAAATAGTGTTTTAATATTATCAGCAAAAATAAGAGCGCTATTTTATTAGAATAATTTCATTTATAATAGTTATTTCTCGGACCCAATTTTGGACCCGGGTATATCCTTAAACTACGTTCAAAAGAGGGGCATGGGCACTGTAAATGTCATCTCGCTTTGTGTGGTAGGGCACAGCACAGCGGATGTCATTCCAGATCTATCCGAGCAGAGCCCAACTGGGGAACTACGTACTTACCTCCACCTTACAGAAAACACCGGTCAAATAACACTAGGCCCCACTCAAATCGTTGCAAGTGCATTAAAATTAAAGTGCATAAAATTATGTCTGTATGATGAATTATGTATGGATGAAAGTATATTATTCGTCATCATAAAATCTAGCAAAGTAAGCATACCTACGTAGATACTCGTACTCGATCATTTTGTAAGATAAACGACGGTCCGCAAGATAAACGAAAGTCCAACTACCCGCGCTGCGGTCATTTAATAATTTTTTCACCATCTTTTTGCAGTAGGATATTACTCAACGTGTATATGTTTAGAATCTGCATGAATTACGCTTTATTATAGAATTTTTTATATGATATTTTTGGCCACTATACAAAAGTTATTAGCTCTCAAAGCAAATATCTCCATCCTAAATTTTCATCGTTTTACGTTTTTCTTGTAAAATTACTATGAAGCTGAAAAAACAAATATCAGCAATGAATTCTACGTCTCCGGTTTATACGAAAATGATACCAAACTTGCCCTAGTAGCCACCAGGACCATAACAGATTTTTTTGAATGATGACGGGTGGCGGCCATCTTTGTACCCCCCCTCCCCTTGTTGCCTCCCAGGCTTGAAATGCTTAGAATTACTCAAAGATCATATGTGATGAAGCTCATAGCTTAATAAAAAAATTGTGGGTCAACTTCATAACTGACTCCGCTAATGGGAAGGCGTCGGAATCAGGTCTTCGGTGTTAGGTGGAGCTCGGCTTTGGACCTCACTTTTTGACATAAATCGGTTTGTTGGTGTTGGGCTGTTGGGTCGATATTGGTTAATGACGGAGGTTAATTTTCCTCACTTCAGCTCTTTGGACTGTCAACCAGACGTTTCCCTGATACAGTCAATCCGCTACTTCTTACTTAGCACAAAAGATAAGGGCCTCACAAAAATCTTCCGGCCCGGGCCTCGCCAAGATTAAGACCGCCTCTGATGCCGCGCGATACTGTTCATACTATATAAAACTTTTTTCCTACCTTAATTCAATAAATTTTGCTTTAAATTGAAAAATGCACTTATTTTATAACTTTGTTATAGCAAAAACATGTTTTTTCGGTAAAATTTTGGTTTAAATTAGTTTTTCATTAATCAAAGGTGTTTCAAGGCCACGCCGCCGATTCGCCGCCGCCGCCGACCGATTTTGACCGGCGCGCCGCCGCCGGCTAAATGTCTATCGGCGCTCATATCTACCTACAGTACGGGACACACCTATGCGGTGAAATGAGATGGACGTTGTACATTTAAGTCGTTTTACATTCTCCGACTTTTGTATACATGGTATGTATCAGTCTCTTATTCCAACGATCCCATCAAACAGCAGGGCCAAACGCGAACCACATTCGACGAGTTGCCTCTCTGTCGCACTTGTAAATTTGTAAGTAAGTGTGACAGGGAGGCAACACGTCGAACGTGGTTCGCGGTAGGCCCTCAGAACTTCTTTACCAACTTCTCATTCTCATTAAACTTGTTAATTCAGGTAAAGTACACTGAGAGAAAAATCATCACCAGGGGCCGATTGCATAACAAACTACAACTAATATTACAAGCGGAACTCCTTTTCTAATTTCACTTATTAAATAAGGAGTTCCGCTTGTAATATTAGTTGTAGTTTGTTATGCAAGCAGGAATTAAAAAACAGTTCTGTACTGGGGGAAAAAATGAAGTTTTAGTAATAGGTAATTATGGAAGTTTCACTATTTCTGTAAAGTTTATTTATTTCTACAAACAGCTCAGTAATCCTAAATCTAATTTCAACAAACAGATAATAGAAATTGCAAAAGTCAATTTGTTCCTATTAGTTGACTCTCCTTGTCCCCGGATTAAGTTTATTTTTGTAATTCTAAGCGTGTTTTTGTTATCCTTTTCTCTCAGTGTACCTTTTAAGGTCCGTAAAATGTGAAAACCTGAAAACTATGCAGAAAAATATGGGTATTCGGTTGGCCAGAATAATTGCTCAAAGTTAAAAAAAATCAAATTTGCTCGAAAAGATGGCGCCATACCTTTGGCCTATACTCGAGTAGATGGCGACACTTTTTGATATTTAACACGTATCAGTGAAAGAAGGATCAAAGTCAAATGGCGTTCTAAAAGTTTTAATCATGTGTCGAAAGATGGCAGTAAATTTACTTTGACAATAGACTGTATTTTAATTCTCTTTGATATACCGGGCGTGGCCTGTAACATGAGCAAATAATTAAAACATAGATTGTACTCCTCAAACGGCGACACTTTAGTTCAACAACTTTTAAAAATTATGAAGTATTTAGACTCCCTATTTTTCATACAAAATAAATATTATCTTCAATGGACGCCATCACCACGCCATATCATTGTGATTGACGTTGCTTGTCACGCCTTAAACATAACAGAATTCGCAATACATTGCGTCTTAGAATAAACTTTAAAGTGTATTAGAAATCAAACCACAAGTTATTTTTAAAAGTCGCTAAACAAATGTCGGTCAGTATGAGGAGTACAGCCTACAGTTTAATTTTTTGCTCATATTACAGGCCACACCCGGTAGATATTCCTACATGTCTTACGATACTATTGTCGTACGCACCCATAACACAAAGCGTTTTTAGTTTTTTCGCGCGTCTCATAAGAATAACGCAGTAACTGCTTACAATTTTTATAATGCTTTTAGCATAAACTCCAATGTTAGCTTCCGAATCGCCCTATAACCTTGCCCCTAATCTGGACTGGTCTAACGGGTTTTACTACTTTAAAGTGGCGGTTAATTTGCCCTTGAAAAGGACTGAAGCGACTACGTTTTGGTAGTAACATGACACCTTTAGAACGTTTGCAGATTTTGTATGGCTGCAACGATCCTTCACAACGGTTACATATCAGAATACCGAAAACTGATTTACCTAATGTTGAAACACCTATGCTTGATTCACCTATTTTTAAATTACCTATCGATCATTTTACCTAAACATTGACTCACTTAAGTTTATAATACCTAAGCTCAAATAACCTAATGGACGAAACACCTAATGCACGATATACCTAATGCACGATTTACATACTGCACGTTTCACTTAAAGCTATTATACCTAATGCACGAATCACCTATAGCTGATATACCTAATGGACGATACACCTAAAGCTGATATACCTAATGAACGATGTACCTAAACTTGATTTACCTAATGGACGAAATACCTAAAACTGTTAAACCTATCGCACCAAATACCTAAAGTTGATATACTTCCTGAACGAATTACCTAATGTCGATATGCCTAATGCACGGAATACCTAAAGTCTATATACCTATAGTACAAAATTCATATAATTTTGCCGAATGATCAAGTGGCAACTCCACCAAATAAATCGTATGATTTCCCAACCCTACAGTAGAAACTGTTTGATTGGATAACAACTTAAAAATACACTTTTTGAAACGCTACTTTTTAGGTAGTAGAATGATTTTGTAAGTCTAGTATTAAATTAGTTATCTTATCAAAAACTTAATTTTCGTAAGTTAACATCATGACGATGAAATATCGGTTTTGGCACTGTTTGGTCGCAGTTAACCTAACACGCTCCTCCTCGCTTTGCTCGTCGTGGCACCAATCTCGACTCTGGCAAATGACTAGACCTAATATTATAATAAAAAATAGTAAGCTAATTGAATTATTTTGCTACAAAAATTATACCAAATGCTGTATATCCTAATAATATTCTACTAAACAATAATTAGGTACATATTTCGTTCATTAAGTGCATCGACTTCAGGTATTTCGTGCATTAGGTGTATCGAATTTAGGTATTTCGTTCATTAGGTATGTTAACTTTAGGTAATTCGATCATTAGGTATACCGACTTTAGGTAATTCGTGCAGTAGGTATGTTAACTTTAGGCAATTCGATCATTAGGTATACCGAGTTTAGGTATTTCGTGCATTAGGTAAATCAACATTAGGTGTTTCGTGTATTAGGTATATTAGCTTTAGGTATTTCGAGTATTAGGTGTTTCAACGTTAGGTAAATTGAGCATAGGTATTCTGAGCTTAGGTAATCCAATTGTAGGTGAAACGTGCAATAGGTATTTCGTTCATTAGGTGTAATGAGCTTAGGTTAATTGATCATTAGGTATTTTAAAAAACAGGTGAAACGAGCATAGGTGATTCAACATTAGGTAAATCGATTTTCGGTATTCTGATATGTAACCTTCACAACTGTGATGTAACTCAGGATAGGGTATTATAATGTGCGAAATCAAGGAGTAAGAACTGAGAACACATTTGAATTCAGCAGTGACGGAATATGGGTACAATCAGCAGTAGAAAGTGAAAATATTTTTTTTAAGTTTATTTTATTGTCTGTTTCATACACAAAATATTACATTTAGATGAACATCCAACATTCACATACATATATTATTTATATAGAATAAAGTGTATTTATCGTAAACATTTTTTAAGATAACAATAACTAACAACGTACACAACCGTCAAAATACTTAAAAATAATATTAATTCTTCCACGTATGTGGATATATGACATATCAAAATTAATTAGGGTGGTCATGAAATATGTATAGAAAAATTAAAATATTTTATTTCAGACTATAAAAAATCCATAAATAGAGAAAATGGTTTACATTTCATCCGTAGAGGAAATGTAAATAAATATTCATAAGTTTATATTTTAGATCATTCTAACCTAGATCTAAAGACAGTCATATTTTAGTACGTTAATTTGATCACAAATACAAGTTTTTGAACTATAGGTACGTATTTCTAAATTCGGTGAATTGAGGAACAAATGGGCACTCGGTATAAGCTCAATATAACATGGTACTTATAGGGTCTGCTGTAGGGTCCAACACACACAACATCAAAGCGTCTACTTGTTGTATTTGTATTTATTGTATACAAATACATGTACAGAACAGTTATGCATCAGAATAGGTACATTATGTTAAATATAATTTCTTAGCAATAGTACATGCTACCCTGTGAGGGCATTATAATGACTTATATTACTTATGTTATATTTTGTAAGTACATCTTGTTTTTATAATTTAACGAATCATTTCTCAGAAATTAGTTGGTGCCCTAATGCCTCCAATACAATAATGGATTAAATGTAGGTGTTATTAAAGTTATACAGGCTGATTTTGGTACGCCTAATCTGTGAAGTAAATATATAGGTCACAGTAATTGTTGCCATACAAAGTGTGCCCTACAAGTTCCCTATAATTAAAGGGTTAAAGCTTTCATAAATCCGCCTTTTTGTAAATCTTAGGTTCTGGTAGGTACTTCTGGTGTCATGAAGACAACTACCTAATTTAAATTTCATAAAACAGCTAGCATTTTTAGGGTTCCGTACCTCAAAAAAAAAAACGGAGCTAAAATAGGATCACGTTGTTGTCCGTCCGTCCGTACGTCCGTCTGTTTGTCAAAATCCTTTGTCTCGGGAAAGCGAGGAGAAACGAGTTGAAATTAAAACCATATACTCAGGTTTATAGTCCCTTGAAGCTGTAAAAAAAACAACTTTTAAGTTAACGTAAAAATAAAGATTCGATTAAAGCAGTGGTTCCTAACCTGGGGGTAATTACCTCCATGGGGGTAAAACTGGTATTTTGCGGGGGTAATAAGCTGACCTACATATAACAATACAACAAACGTACATGTTTTATTTTTAATTACCATTAGAGGAGGGGTAAAATCAGGTTCCCTAGTTAGTCATATGGGTCACCGGACTGAAAAGGTTAGGAACCACTGGATTAAAGGAAATCAAAAAACGTATATTTCGGCACTCAAGGGAATCAAAATTTATAGAGTAGGTACTTCCCGTTGACTTAAAACTTTGGCAATTAATATCGTCTTATGCTACAAGTACAGGAAAAAACTGAAAACTATGTATTTGTAAAAAATAAAAAATAAGTTAAATTTGAACGGAACCCTCTTGATTTTGATCATTGTGATTTAAATCTAGTAAATCGTAAATCATTTGTCTTAGCTGTGTGTGTTGAGTGCAGATGTACACCTAATAGTATCTAAATATTTTCAATAATATCCAAAGAGGGAAATGACAACGTTTGTATACAAAGGCGTCCATTTTCGTCTGTAACTTTGGACAAGTACCTAAACACTACCACAGTAATATACAGTGGATATAAATGGACAGGTTCTTTGCTAAGTAAACATATCTAGAACCTTACATTACCTTACATTATATTTAAAAATTTGGAATGTACTTATACTGGGTCAAGCAGATCTTGTCAGTAGAAAAAGGCGGCAAATTTGAAAAATGTAGGCGCGAAAGGATATCGTCTCATAGAAAATTTGAATTTCGCGCCTTTTTCTACTGACAAGATTTGCTTGACCATCTATATATATATCCGAAAATTTCACTGCTACATACCAAAGTGTTTTACCTAAAATTTAAAAACTTGCGGGAGTTTATACTCCGAGGCGCCCTCTACAATGAACTTGTGATAATTATCCTAATTGACACATAGGTAGACATCGTACAACATTAAACACTTGTATTATAATGACAGGAACAAACGATCTGTCATTTGCATTTTTAGGTAGGTTAGGTACAGACAGACAACGTCAAAAGTCTATTATAAGTACATTGTCTTAGCTTAACTAGAAGAGATAATTGAGTATACTAGCTGTTGCCCGCGACTTCGTCCGCGTGTAATCTTATCTACAACATTTTACATCTTTAGTACATATAATTTTAATATCCAAGCAAGGTTGAAATTACTGTTCTTCTGTAGCAAGTTGTATGAAGTTTTAAGTCAAGTGGAATTTGAAGTTGGTTGCTGAAATTACTTTTCTTGTATTCTAATAATAGGTAAGGTAAATGTACGCTTCACCGAATGCTTAAGCCCTAAACTTACGTTTAATTTTTTTATTAGTTCTGATATTTTCTTACGAATATGTTCAATACTAAAATAGAAACATAGATAAATTTGTCCTCATTTAAACATACCTATAAATTACTGAAATGATTGGACGTGTATTAAAAACATTTTTAAAGTCATTTCTTCCAATTTCCTTGTTTGTACCGTTTACCGAACTAAGAAACGTGATTTGCACATTATACCGAATAGGGAGCCCGCATTACCGAACTAGGAAATAATTGTATGAAAATATGGTGTTGAGTGGTGCTCAAACTTCAGTAGTTCACTATTAAATCCCTACTATGCTTCGTTTTTTAGCATTATAAAGATGGTAAGCGATCTTGACGTGTCTTTTTTATTGAAAAATACTTTTGAAAAATAAGTCAGTAAGTAAGGTACGCAACAATTATAAAACATGTACGCATGTGTTTAAAAAAATTTGGCTGTTTCATAAATTTTGGCTCGTCCATTTTCTATGGAAGGGTAAATTTTTTTTCACGATTTTGGAGTAGGTCCCGTAGTAAAAGTTGCTCAGTATAATCCCAAAACCTCCCTGGGAATGGAAATGTAGTTAATTTTTAGCCACCCTGTATGGGAACCCCGGAATTTCATAACAAAAGATAAAAGTTTAAAAAATCACAATCGCCCACGACGAGAGGAATCTAAAAAAAATTTTTGGACATCTAGGTTCGGACCACCCTGTATAAAATATTATTGCTTCATTATTTTTATTATCCTATTCAGTTTTTTTGTCCACATTCCAAGACTATTATCAGGCGTCCAATAAGTATGTCTAAAGTTTGAAAAGCGCAGGCATTGAAATAATGGTCACAAAAAATAAACATATAAATATGGACCTAGCCGTTATCGTAATAAGGATTATATTCTCATGAACGTCGAATAGAAACATGGCCAACGCAAACATGAGTTCGGCAGCAGAGACCATGGGTACCATTTACCGAACGGCCGTTCGGTGAACGAAACATGGAAAATATGTGGAACCTATTTCGCGAACGGATTTTGAAAATAGTATTTAAATCGTAATCAATGTGGTATAACTACAAATCTATCATTAAATTTAATACTTGAATCCATTACAAAACCGTACATGTGTAAAGTTCTTGCTAATACTGACGTAAAATATCTAAAATTATTGTTTGATAATAGTCTTGCCAAAAACCTTATTTTGATGCCAAAAAGTCGTAAAACATGAACATTTCAAACGCAGTTTTATAATAATATATATAGGTTATTGTTGTTCGGCAATTGCTCATAAAATTACAAATACATTAAGTTATTTGTGAAATTATGTAGTTAATCTAAATAGTTCGTAATCAACCATTAAAAAAATAATTTCATAAACATACGCTTTCCCTGATTCCGGACGCTGTTCGATAATACCTTCCAATCAAATTGTCGGTGTACTCATCACCAAACTCACATTAAGCTTAATTTCTGATAATATGACTGCACTAAATTAATTAAATTGACTAAAATACACAAACTAATTAAGTAGTCACACTGAAAAACCATACTTTGAAACACAGAAATAAATTTAAAAGGTTTTATGACCTTAAGAAATATACGCAACTTCTTACCGATTTCTTTAAGGTTGCCCATGCAAAGTGGCAATCGGCAGCAACGATCCGTTTCGATCAGTTGCCACGTCCCAACTGCGGGACAAATTGGCCGACTCTGAGGCATAGTGGAAGAGATAGGTATTTAACTCGTGGAAAAAAAATACGCAAGTAAATATCAGCTGTAAATAATCGACTTACAGCCTAAAATAGAAGAAATTCGGTAATACGGACGGATATTGAGCGTTCGGTGGAGCGTACTTTTACCTTACCTATGCCCTTATACAAAGATTCAAGTTCCGCACTCACAAAGTATCTGATCTCCATACAAACTTTCAACCCCTTTCTCACCACCTTGGGGGATGAATTTTCAAAAATGCTTATTTCCTTTTCATGTTTTTTAATTTAATAACCTTTTTTTTAAAGTTCAAGTTCCTAGCTTAAAATTAAATTTACACCCCAAGGCGAATTTTCATCCCCTTTTTAACCCCCTTAGGGCTTGTACTTCAAAAACCTTGCAATTACTTTTTTTGTAATCGGCTATGCTTATACGTTTCTAAAAAGTTTCACAGCATTTGTAATGGATTCAAACTTTGAACCCCATTTTAACCCTGTTAGGGGATGAATTTTACAAAACGCTGATATAATTTTTTCTGTCTTCTAATAATATCCCTAAATACAAAGATTAAAGTCCACCAGTCCACCACTCAAAAAATATTTGATATCCATACAAACATTCAAACCCTTTTTCACCACCTTAGGAGATGAATTTTCAAAAACGCTGAAATAAGTTTTCTTGTATTTTCATGATTTATCTTTTTACGAAATTTCAAATTCCTGGCTTAAAAGAAAACTAACCCCATACAAATTTTCATCCCCTTTTTAACCCCCTTACCCTTAGGGGTTGAATTTCTCAAAATCGCTTCTTATCTCTTGTACACTTTACCTATAAATTTACAATTTATAAATGTAATCTGGTGTGCAAATTTCAATTTTCTATCTTTTGTAGTTTCGGCTCTGCGTTGATGAATCAGTCAGTCAGTCAGGACACTTGCTTCTTCTTCTTCTTCCGGCCTTATCCCACTTTTATTTGGGGTCGGCTCTCCTAATCAATTTTCTCCAGTTATATCTGTTCCGGGTCGTCGTTGGATCTATATTCTTATTCTCTAGGTCTTTCCTAACTACAGACATCCATGTAAGTCGGGGTCGTCCACTCTTTTTCGGTCCTTTCATGCACTCTAGCACCTTTCTAGTCATGTACGCCTCGGCTAGTCTGTGGCCATGAGTAAACCCATGCATAATAAAAAAAAAAAAAATGTGGTCCTCCGACCTTCTCATGGACAGGACACTTGCATTTATATTATAATAAATATAGATGACTATTGACTATATGTATTTTGAACCACTTTAGAACAGTCTCTTAAATACAGATGTGATGTCGAAAGGTCCATGGAAGTGATAGTAGAACGCAACGGCAAACAGCGACATCTCCATGGAGCTCAAAAAGTTATGCCAGCGCATAGACGCTTTCCTAGGTAAAATGACTCCGCCCGTGCCCCTATCGGGCCTGATAATGCCAATGAGTTCGAAATAATTCAGTATAACGCTTTGACATGACACAATCGACACTACGGCCGTTGCAAAGAACAGCAACCCCCTAGGCTCTGGTTCTAGATGCTTTCCGGCGATGTTAACGAACGAGCACAGACCTTCCACATAACTTATAGTCAACCTTGATAGGACTACTACGTGGGTGTAGTGTCTTGCGGGGTCGTAATACAGCCCCTTTTTCTTTAAGTAGACCACATGGACGCCGCCTATAATCTTAGGCACAGGAAACTGTAGCATATATACAAAGCTCTGAATTAGTTCTTCCTCTCCGCCAATGTTAATAGAAGGTACGGAACATAGAACGTACCACAAACATAGGAACTCCGCGCATGCTCCATAGCACAACTCACGTGCGATTAGATAGGCAAAGTTGTCGTCGTTAAACTCACGATCGGTGGAGATACACGCTACAAATATTATATGATTGTAAGTAGCGTAAGAACATATTGAACCTATTATGAACCCAATTCGGTCATAATTTTCATTACCATAAAAATTTAATGAGATGACGAATGTGATGACGAATGTGATGACTACGATTACTTTCACGGAAAACCAGCTCATTAAATGTAATATACCTCCATACGGTACTGTGTACAGTTCTGTTCTTGTGTTGTCTGTATCGTTAAAAGATTGCTCTTCAACCATCCTTACTGAACTGCCTTATATACAAGTTCGTAACAGCACTACTTGACTTGACGTATTTATATTTATGAGCACTGTACCTAATCGTCACTCTTATAAGATGCACCCACTTTTAACTTTGGAACGTGTTTCGTTTAGTTTGTGATTTAAATCTCGTGTAAAGGCCGTGCCCAAAACAATTGATAATCGGGAACTTTGGAAAAGTCTAAACGTCATTCACTAAATTTTAATACGTCGTCTTATTAAATTTCTTCGTCTTGCACAAAAACCGCACTAAAAATAAATCCAAGCAGTTTTCTTCACTTCAAAGCTTAGTAGATTAGTAGGTAATGGATGTCTCCAGCCCCAAGTCGCCTAGATTACGTTTTATTGCGAAATAGGTTTTAAAACGTCCAGAATCTATTTAGGTTCCAATTGCAAAGTATCAAAGTACCAATTCGCCGTTATACGCATGTCCTACAAGTCTAGGGTTGCAATACGCAGGGTTTCCCCTGAAATGTCTGGATTTTTGATCCTTTGTCATGGCCCCTCTACACGATGGGCCAGCGCCGGCCACTCCAAGGGACGCAGCTACGCGGTAGAATGAGATAGCAATATCACTTGCTCCCTCTAACGCATAAATGCGTCCCTTGGAGTGGCCGGCGCTGGCCCATCGTGTAGAGGAGCCATCAGATAGCAGGGGACTTGGCGAGTGTCAGGGTTTTTTAGAAACCTCTACCAGGCGTGACTCTCTCCGCGATTCCGTCGCTTTGCTACAGGTAGCTAAAAGTGCATCCGTTCGACCCCAATTTTGGGGTTTGCCATAAGCCGCGCGTGGCGCTGTCGCCACCTAGCGGCCATATCTGTGCTGATCGTCACAGACGCGTTTTGTTAGAGAAATTAGAAAAAACTTAAACTAACTTGACGTGTGTTTTTATTGAAAAATATGTCACTGCAAATAATTATGTAACAATAAGGTATGAAATTATGAATCATATACGATTATTTACATTCTTCTGCGTTCATTAGTAATTTATTAATTTGACTTATTTTTCAAGTGTTTTTCAATAAAGAGACACGTTAAGATCGCGTAGGTACCTAGTCTTTTTCTAATGATAAAAAAACGAGCTATATAGGGT
Organism: Cydia fagiglandana; assembly: GCF_963556715.1. NCBI lineage: Eukaryota > Metazoa > Arthropoda > Insecta > Lepidoptera > Tortricidae > Cydia > Cydia fagiglandana. The sequence goes on along the minus strand of NC_085932.1, from coordinate 29,755,068 downwards.
CATTGTGCTTTTTCGTCCCGTCCACTTGACGGAATAGAATAGTACATTTCGATGCTAGTGCGGAAGGTATGTCATTACTTCACGAGGACCGAGATATCTTGCCACGAGCCGCAGGCGAGTGGCAAGACTCGGGACGAGTGAAGAATGACATTTCCGCACGTGTATCGAACGACGTTTTTTAATACAGTTGCGAAAAAATAAGAAAAACATTGTTAATCGTACACTAAACAAAAGTGGTAACAGTGACAGCTCGGTTAGACGTCGTCTTTAAGTATATTATATCTATGGGCGTTTGGCAGCTATTCCGTTCCATTCAGTCAACTTATTAAGAACGGAATTTTCAATATTGAATATTAAAAAATAAACGTGTTATATTGATGAAGAGGTAAGTAATTAAATATGAAATATGTAATATTTTTCGTATTCTTACATTAACGGTAGGTTTTTATGCTGATTACGACGTTTACAAAGGAAACTAATATTAACACTCATCAATAAGTAGTCGTGAATTGGAACAAGTATAAATTTAAAAATATTGGAAAAGTAAAAAGCACTAGTTCGAGATAACCAACTTTCCGCACGCTAAACAGCTACGTAAAGTAGCACTTTTTGAGCAACTGTATTAAAAAATAATATATGTATTTCATTTTTAATTTGCTACTTGCGAAATATCATTTTTATGTAGATATATATATATTCTTTAGACATTAAGGATTACAAACCTACAACGTATTGTGGTGAGTTAAGGGGTTAATGGCCCACGAAAGGTTTTATTGGCATAAGGATTGGCAAAAAATGACAGGATTTTTAGGATGATGTCCGGGCTTTTGTCAGGATTTAAAAAGAATCATGTGCCAACCCTAAACACGCCAGTAAATTTTCGAGTGCATCTCCTGTACGGATATGATGGTCGCACTTGTGTATATGACAGCGTGATATCAGGTTCTGTCTCTCTCGATCGCGTGGCGTTGAAAAGTGACGTTTAGCTTAAAAAGTGATACCGATAAATGCTATCCATCATACGCCGACAAACTATTTTAAGTGCAGCCTTGATAGACGAATCAATACTTGCTCCCCAGGAATCCTGTGACATTGAACCTAGTTTTCCTACGTCATTCATTGATTTATTTATTTATTTAGCACTAGCAGGCACTGTATCACGCTCTGTTTTATTGTAATATTACTAATATTTCATATATCAAATGTATTAAATTAAATTAATTATACCTGGATTCAGTTTATAATAGATCTATAAGTTCGATTTATTTAGGTATTTATTTTATTACTTAAATATAATAAGTTATATACTGTATATTTAGGTACTTAATTTTAATAATAGTTTAATATATTATGTTTTGTTATTGTGTTTATATTTTATTCAGTAAATAAAGAACCATTAAGTTTCTGCTAATGAAAACGTTTGTGATAAGTATATGTAATTTATTTATAAGTAATACATATTTTATATTAGTTCTACCTGTCCCGTTGTCTGTCTGTGTGTCGGTCTGTCATCAAATCTTGCAAGTTAAATTTGACCCACTTCCCGGTTTCCGACGAAGCTGAAAATTTGCATACATAGGTATGTAAGTCGGGCGACAGTGCAATATTATGCTACTATCGAGCTGATCTGATGATGGAGACAGGAGGTGGCCTTCAGGTTTCGTCACAGTGTCACACAGGCGCGTTTTACAGGCGAGGCGTGAGCGTTACGTAAAAGCGGCGCGCCCCGTTAACGTGCCGCCCGCAAAACGCGCCTGTGTAACGGAGCCTTTAGGAACTCAGTGATAAAACACCGCAACCTATAAATACCTAATTGTTATGTTTGGGGTTCATAGATGTCTCAATGAGTATATTGAGTATTAGGTACCAAAAATGCAAATAAATTCTTAAATTTTTTAAAGAAAATTAGTGCAATGTAATAATTTGGATTTTGCTTTAAGTAATATCATAATATAGTAAATCAGTTTTCAAATATTGAAAAATCATTTGCAATGTTTGGTACCTATTCTAAAATAAAATAATGTGCATTACTTTAATGCAGATACGGACAGGAAGAATGTACCTATACTAAGGTGAAGGTTTAGTTGAGGCACAGAATAAATAATGGTACTAGTTACAGAGGACTCACTCTCTAACACAACGCGTCTGTCACGATCAGGGGCCTATACCACGAAACTTTACAAGTGTACAATTCGACAATATTGTTAAATTGTAAACAAAAATACGTATCACAATAATTTTACACATGTCACATGTACAAGTCTACAATTTACAAATATTTTGCATTTGAGGACCCGTAACTCAAAAGATAAAGGGTATGTCAAGATAACATACATAATTGGGACAAATGTAAATTTGTAATTATTACAATTTAGTTTTTTGACAGATATGTAACAATATAGTGACATACGTAGAATTGTATTTATTACAATTTGACAAATATGTAGGTATTAATATTCCTCACTTAGTTTATGTTGAGGGCATTTCATTTAAGTATATCGTTAAAAATACCTTACGAGCATAAATAGCATATCTTTTTACGTTGTCATTAAAATTGGTTGAAATGTTTCTCTCTCTTTGGTCGGTCCCTCATGTCAGTCATGTCTGAGGATCGTGGTCAGTATCAGGGTTGCATCTGGAACGGATCATCTGTCTCCACAGGTTTCTGTCCAACGCGTCTCTGACGACCGTGTAGAAAGCAGAGGATGACGAGTCTTTAACTTGATCGGTCTATCTTATTGGTGAACGACTGCGTGATACCTTCGGTGTGTCCAATCACAATCAGTTTTTCCAAACTTTCGTCGCCTCTGCGCACTGTGTGTCCGAAATATGATAGTATGCGCTGTTGGCATATGAAAATGTTTATGCAAGACAAAATTAGTTTTAAAAATTATGGAAATATTATTCGGCAAATTTAGTATGTAATAAATTGACTCACGATGATAAAATTAAGAAATGGAAAGAAATAGCAAGTCAATTGAAAAGTTTAGATATATTTGATAAGGATTGGAAGTGATTGGAAGTATTTAAGAGACAAAATGCGAATAGACGCTCAGTGGTAAGTAATTGTATTATGCTCTTGACACTCGCCGAGAAAATTGTCAACTTGTATTTACATTTCCACAAATATACCTTCTTCTACAATTTGTTGTAACACAAATCTTTTACGTACAATTGTCCATTACAAAATTGTCAAATTTTCCGGAAAATTGCTTGTATATTGTAATATTTTGTGATACGTGTATATAATTGTAGAATTGTCGCGACAATTTACATATTTGTATAAATTTTCCATTACAATTTTGTCATTTGTAAATTTTGAGATATGCCCAGTTGTACTAAATACACATATTTGTAACTTGTCACTTGTAAATTGTAATTGTAAGTTTCGTGGTATAGGCCCCAGCACAGATATTATGACCGCTAGGTGGCGACAGCGCTACGCGCGGCTTATGGCAAACCCCAAAATTGGGGTCGAACGGATGCACTTTTAGCTACCTGTAACAAAGCGACGAAATCGCGGAGTGAGTCACGCCTGGTTGAGGGCAGGCAGGTAAGTATTACCCTACCCTATTTTGGTTTAAGTTATAAGGTATGGTGTAGGACTGTAGGTAACAGTTTGATAATTCAGAATGAATCAAACGAATGACGAATCATTTCGCCATATATCTATGACGAAACAGTTTTCCGTATGTTCCCCGCTGTCGAATGGCCGCGCCGTGCCTGTCGCACGTGGTTAATGATGTAGCAAATCACCACAAAAAGGTCCTAACAGCCAACGAAGATAAACAAGGAATGTCAACTTTATGATAAGACAGAAACGGTTCAATTTGCTAGGCGCGGATAATGAGATGAAACCTTTTTGCTTAGCTTAATGTTAATCTTTTGTATCAAATAGTGACTTTAAAAAGGTCGAACGGAATTAGAACTGTACAGGGAATTTCGCCTTTATGATTAGAAAGTTTAAGGCTCTTTTTGAAAGCAGTAGCTAACGAGATGTTACCTTTTAGCATAAGTATTAGCCTTGTTGCAAATAGTGACCTGAAAAAGGCCCAACCGGGATAAAAAATTTAAAGAAATATCAACTTTATGTTAAGATTGATAAGATACAATTTTGAGAAAGTACAGAAGGAATGTAATCTATTGTTCAGATGTATCTAGTGTTGCAACTTTGGAGGTCGTGGCGCCATCTCTGAATGTCAAGAAGGAAATGGCCTAAACCAACGTACTATGACCTAACAAAGTTAAGTGTTTATCGTGAACCTTATTGCAACGAGATAGGGTCTAACAATAGTTAAGTTTATGTTAGTACACAGTGTACACATAAAGTGACCCCGTGGCTCCGTCTTCAGCCTCAATATAGTCTTATGTGGTTGACAGGTAACGGCAATCACTGTCGTAATAAATATAAGTTATAAGGATGAACCAGACCAACGGACCATACATTTGGATGACCGTTTGGAGTAAAAAAGTCAAGCAAAACTTGAGGCGAAAAACAGGAGAGGATCCTTTTAAGTTTTAACATAAGCCCCCTAGCCACTTTAATATTTAAGGGGTCCCTTCTCCCTTCTCCATCTCAAAACCATTGCTAGGTCACCTGCATGGCCCCCTATAGGCTCGGGCCGGGCTTAGGTGGAAATCCGGCCCTGCAGTATATTCAACTGACTGATTTGTTGCCTATTTCATCGGTCAGTGCAAACTTAGCGCAATCGTAGTTCTAAACGACTTTTAAAAGTTGAAACTGTCATAATTTTAAAAACAAAAGCTTTCAGTCCTAACGGAGTCCTGTCCGTCACGCTCGGCACTCCGGGAGGGGACGTGGGCCTTGACACGGAATCGCCAGACCGTGCACGATTGGCAGACAGTGTGATCCCTGCCTGAGGAAGAAAACAACAAACATACAAATTCACCATCATCATCATTATTGGCCATATCATCTGTTGTAGATGCTTGTTGCGGCGCTTGTGTTTTTATGGGGTCCCGCATCGCCGTTGATGGCTATAAAGTTTAAAAGTTTTAAGTATAGTAGCAGCGCGGCATTTCTTGCCACATCGATCGCACACAAAACGCGAGTCCGCAGGAGGTGGTAGAGCACGACGAAGACTTTTCCGCTTAAAGTTCTCCATCAGCCAGTCATCATCATGCTTTGAAGTTCCGACTTTAATATCACATGAAACTTATTTTCAGGAGTCCGTGCTTCCACTATATGGTTTCACAACTTCAAAGTGAATGCACACTTGGACGTGTGAATTTGCCATACTTATCATTTTTTATGGGAACAGTCACCGAGAACAAGATAAACAATTATTTAATAAGTAGGTACTTACACGAGTTTTCAAGTGATTAATGCATTTAGAGGGTTAGCCCGGCAGAGTTAACGTGTTAAGAGTATTTTACGGTACGTAATGTAACCTTCCAACCCTGAGGTGATGCTCATGCCTGAGATTTGCCACGTTGCCACGATATGTGAAATGTTGGAATATCCTGACAAATGTCATGACAACACTCTAATAATCCTGAAATTTCCTAGACGGTCGTTTCTCTAATAATTCGCCCAGCGCCCAATTTGTCTCGTCATTCTTTGTTCACGCATAAAACATAGAAACGTACAGCATAAATCATACCTTTGGCCTTAAAATTATTGTAACAGATTGTCTCTAAGAGTGATCACCCTAGGGTGGATTTCAAAATCCAGCGAAAACTTATGGTTCGGTCTTTATAAAAAAAACTAGTAGGTTGTGCGAGTTGCAACTTTTTTATATGTTTTTAAGAACTATTATCTTCATGTTCCTTCAATTACCATCTCCAATAACTTAATAGTTTTCTTTATATAAAATGTTTCATGTGTCTAAAATCATCACCGTCGACCGGAAAAATCTGAACCTTTTTGTTTGCAGTGAAAATTATAGCATTCCTATCGTACGATTGCGATTTTTCTTTTACTTATATCTTTTCCATGTTGTTGTTTAACACATGAAAAAATATGCAATAATTCCTTCACCGAGAAAGTACATTTAAAAATATTTAAAATTTTGTCACGAATATTCGTCAACACCGTCATGGTAATGTCAATGTGAGCTTATCTCGGTGTATGAACAACGAAATACCGCTAAAGGTCCTTGCCCTATTTTTCACTTTAGTATAGAATTCCAAAAATGATTTCACTATAAAGTCACATCACTGAATCGTGAGAAATATTACGAACAAATTTGTAAAACGTAGTTTGTCACAACAGAGCATCATCACCGTTATGCTTTGGTTTAAAAAAGTTACAAATGATATATTAGAAATAATTACTGAAATGAATGGCAAACTACATGAAGTTTATTGTGTAGCATAGACATTAACTACTATTATTCGTATTCTAGAAATAAAAACAAGAAACTCTCAAATCGTCAACACCATACCCATCATCACCGGGAAAAAATGACGACCGGTGATGATTTCATGTGTATGGTGATGACGGTTCTCAGAAACTTTTCTAGTTATTTTGCTATAATTCATTATGAAATTAAGCTGTATGTTTGTAAAACGTTCTCTATGTCTTCTAACACTATATAATGTCTACCTTATAAATGTAGAATAAATGTAGAAGAAGATATAACTATTTCTTTCACATTGGATGCTTAGTTTTTAATTAACATTTTGACTGAAGTAGGCAAAATTTAGGTCATTTAGAACTTAGAACATACAAATGTTTTTTTTTATAATCTAATAATGTAAATCGTGCAACTTAGAATCTGTAATTGCATGTTAGTCGTGTTAAAACAAAGTATTTAAACAAGCAACATATATTAAGTTTTAAGTGACCATAGGCTACGGTACTGGCTCACTATCGTGATGGCTTTATGTTTTTTGATAATATTATATTAATTGATGTATATAATTACAGCAATTAATAATTATACCATTGGGTAGTCACCGGACCCAATACCTAACATTTTGTAACTTATGACATGCATTACAAGTAGGGGTCTTGCAACTTATAAAACACTGATTATATATTAATGTTTAGCTATTAAACAACATATATATGGATTTAAATCATTATAGCTATTTTTAAAGTTAATTAATAAAACAACAAAAATACAAACTTGTGCAATGAATCAAACTATCAAAAAAAAGTAATATATCATAAAAATTAAGCTCATTGGTAAGCCAGTAATTTTATAATATGACATAAATACCAAGTTATGCAGTAGATAAAAGAAGATGCGGGTTTAAACTGATAATAAGAGTACAATATTGTTAATATGATTTAACATTGAAAAAATCCAAAAAAATAAATGAATACATAAATTGCCTATTACGGAACATAAATTATTTAAAATTATACAATAATAATACTTGTTATATATTTATTTATATGAAAAAAATGTATTTTTTATAATTTTCTAATAATAATTTATGTAGCTAGTCTTATGTTCAAAAACATGGGGCATTTCACGCCAAGCGGGCAGCGAAAAAAGTGTCAGGTCATAGAATTTGCTGAAATTTGGAATAATTATACTACTCGATATTTTAAAAATACGCATTCGTTTATTTTTTTTTATTTGGCACCGTTTCCGGTTTGGAAGCATTTAAAAAATGGACGAAATTTGAGGAGAGCATTTTACAAAAGCTGATGCAGCTATTATTTAATAAACTGAAAAATAAGTTTAATATTGGTTTGTATACAATTTTAATTGCTTTATCTTGCAGTTATAACAATTTTGATATTTTTTAATTTTTTCATACAAAAAACCGGAAATGAAAATTTCAAGTCGAATTTATATAAAGTTCGGTATTTTTGAAAAAAAATATTTTTTCCTGAAAATGTAGCATATAGTCCATCAAAAATACATGGAAAGTTTGAGAATGGGATCTGCATTAGTTTCGGAGATACATGAACTAAAGTGCAAACGTGCCGGTCTGAGCGTCGTACTGGCGATTCCTTAGTTACCCAGTCAAATAAAGGTTTTAACCCTGGAATGACAAATAATAAGCTGGAAACTCGTATAACTACACCTTCGTTTCGGCGGTCTATAAATTACGTTAAAAGTCACAGAAAACCTCGTGTTCGCGCGGGAGTTTATTCAAGGTCAAAGGTCACAAAAATTGCTTTATCTCGAATATCAAGGTTTCCATAGCTCTAATGATGTTTACATATAAATGAAGATTGTAGAGCATACAATTTGACACAAATCATGTTCAGGGCATTTTTCCCGATCCTCAACCGTTTTGTAGGAATTGTCGGATAATTCGGATATAGACGGCGCAAAACGCGTAGCGGTCAGCCATACGCTCCGTAATGCAAGTTCACCGTGAATTCCGGTTAATAATAACTTCTATGAAGTTATTTATTTCATAAGATGCTATTTACGGATCATACGCTGATTTTAGAACAAAAGTTGTCTCTCCTGTGGACAATAGTTAACAGCTTTTGTGCATTTATGCAATCATTTTATGAAATAGGCTAATATGTAAAAGAAGTACCCCTTCAAGGATTAATTAGAAAATTAGGGTTTGTTGCCTCTAATGTCCACAGAAAAGAGGTAAAGTTGAAGTACAAATAATACAAGTAAACATTTCCACATTATTTTATTTAACTGGCGATGGAAATATGTATCTTTTCGATCTGTCTTCAACATTTGCAAACGTTGACTATTTGTTGGTTTTACATTGAGTTAAAATTTGGCATATTTATGAAAAACCAATGACCATGCAATATTTTAATGACATTACTACATAGGTTAAAACAAAGTCGCTTCCCGATGTTTGTCCCTGTGTATTTTAAATAGGCAGAGTGATTCAAGAGGACGGTTTATGTATAATTTTGTTAACCCGTGTGAAGCGGGTCGTTTTTAATGTATAAGAATATATTATGACATCAGCGCATCATCATGGCCATAAAATATATTCGCAGAATTGTGCACATAACTGAAAAAAAAGTTCAGTCGGCGACAAAATCTTCATCAAAATCAAATCAAATCACACAAGCTGTTAACTATTGTCCACAGGAGAGACAACTTTTGTTCTAAAATCAGCGTATGATCCGTAAATAGCATCTTATGAAATAAATAACTTCATAGAAGTTATTATTAACCGGAATTCACGGTGAACTTGCATTACGGAGCGTATGGCTGACCGCTACGCGTTTTGCGCCGTCTATATCCGAATTATCCGACAATTCCTACAAAACGGTTGAGGATCGGAAAAAATGCCCTGAACATGATTTGTCTCAAATTGTATGCTCTACAATCTTCATTTATATGTAAACATCATTAGAGCTATGGAAACCTTGATATTCGAGATAAAGCAATTTTTGTGACCTTTGACCGTTTATTCAAGCTTATGTGCACAATTCTGCGAATATATTTTATGGCCATGATGATGCGCTGATGTCATAATATATTCTTATACATTAAAAACGACCCGCTTCACACGGGTTAACAAAATTATACATAAACCGTCCTCTTGAATCACTCTGCCTATTTAAAATACACAGGGACAAACATCGGGAAGCGACTTTGTTTTAACCTATGTAGTAATGTCATTAAAATATTGCATGGTCATTGGTTTTTCATAAATATGCCAAATTTTAACTCAATGTAAAACCAACAAATAGTCAACGTTTGCAAATGTTGAAGACAGATCGAAAAGATACATATTTCCATCGCCAGTTAAATAAAATAATGTGGAAATGTTTACTTGTATTATTTGTACTTCAACTTTACCTCTTTTCTGTGGACATTAGAGGCAACAAACCCTAATTTTCTAATTAATCCTTGAAGGGGTACTTCTTTTACATATTAGCCTATTTCATAAAATGATTGCATAAATGCACAAAAGCTGTTAACTATTGTCCACAGGAGAGACAACTTTTGTTCTAAAATCAGCGTATGATCCGTAAATAGCATCTTATGAAATAAATAACTTCATAGAAGTTATTATTAACCGGAATTCACGGTGAACTTGCATTACGGAGCGTATGGCTGACCGCTACGCGTTTTGCGCCGTCTATATCCGAATTATCCGACAATTCCTACAAAACGGTTGAGGATCGGAAAAAATGCCCTGAACATGATTTGTCTCAAATTGTATGCTCTACAATCTTCATTTATATGTAAACATCATTAGAGCTATGGAAACCTTGATATTCGAGATAAAGCAATTTTTGTGACCTTTGACCGTTTATTCAAGCTTATGTGCACAATTCTGCGAATATATTTTATGGCCATGATGATGCGCTGATGTCATAATATATTCTTATACATTAAAAACGACCCGCTTCACACGGGTTAACAAAATTATACATAAACCGTCCTCTTGAATCACTCTGCCTATTTAAAATACACAGGGACAAACATCGGGAAGCGACTTTGTTTTAACCTATGTAGTAATGTCATTAAAATATTGCATGGTCATTGGTTTTTCATAAATATGCCAAATTTTAACTCAATGTAAAACCAACAAATAGTCAACGTTTGCAAATGTTGAAGACAGATCGAAAAGATACATATTTCCATCGCCAGTTAAATAAAATAATGTGGAAATGTTTACTTGTATTATTTGTACTTCAACTTTACCTCTTTTCTGTGGACATTAGAGGCAACAAACCCTAATTTTCTAATTAATCCTTGAAGGGGTACTTCTTTTACATATTAGCCTATTTCATAAAATGATTGCATAAATGCACAAAAGCTGTTAACTATTGTCCACAGGAGAGACAACTTTTGTTCTAAAATCAGCGTATGATCCGTAAATAGCATCTTATGAAATAAATAACTTCATAGAAGTTATTATTAACCGGAATTCACGGTGAACTTGCATTACGGAGCGTATGGCTGACCGCTACGCGTTTTGCGCCGTCTATATCCGAATTATCCGACAATTCCTACAAAACGGTTGAGGATCGGAAAAAATGCCCTGAACATGATTTGTCTCAAATTGTATGCTCTACAATCTTCATTTATATGTAAACATCATTAGAGCTATGGAAACCTTGATATTCGAGATAAAGCAATTTTTGTGACCTTTGACCTTGAATAAACTCCCGCGCGAACACGAGGTTTTCTGTGACTTTTAACGTAATTTATAGACCGCCGAAACGAAGGTGTAGTTATACGAGTTTCCAGCTTATTATTTGTCATTCCAGGGTCAAAACCTTTATTTGACTGGGTAACTAAGGAATCGCCAGTACGACTCTCAGACCGGCACGTTTGCACTTTAGTTCATGTATCTCCGAAACTAATGCAGATCCCATTCTCAAACTTTCCATGTATTTTTGATGGACTATAAGCTACATTTTGAGGCAAAAATATTTTTTTTCAAAAATACCGAACTTTATATAAATTCGACTTGAAATTTTCATTTCCGGTTTTTTGTATGAAAAAATTAAAAAATATCAAAATTGTTATAACTGCAAGATAAAGCAATTAAAATTGTATACAAACCAATATTAAACTTATTTTTCAGTTTATTAAATAATAGCTGCATCAGCTTTTGTAAAATGCTCTCCTCAAATTTCGTCCATTTTTTAAATGCTTCCAAACCGGAAACGGTGCCAAATAAAAAAAAATAAGCGAATGCGTATTTTTAAAATATCGAGTAGTATAATTATTCCAAATTTCAGCAAATTCTATGACCTGACACTTTTTTCGCTGCCCGCTTGGCGTGAAATGCCCCACATGTTATTTGTAATGTTTATTAAAGTTCTAAAGTATTACAATTAAAAAAAGTTTTTGTTTTTTTAATACGTTTTTAATACATATGTAAATTAGTTCCGAAATCGTCATTACCGTACATGCAGTGTCATTACCGTCTATAAAAGAGTCATTACCATACCATGGTTGTCATCACCATCTTGCGTTTTTATTTTCCGAAAGCGATAACTTCAAATATAAGCCACAAATGATTGTATAAATACCATACATATCCTCAATATACAGCCCCCATTATTTTACCCAGCTAGAATCGTGTTAAATTAAACATTTAAAAATAATAATTTTTTGTATGGTGAAATTATTTGTGCTGAAATCCACCCCCTAACACTTTTGAAAATGCTGTAAGTATGCGACTTGTATAGAAAAGAGATTTTTTTTTCAAATAAAATCATACCTATGTAAGTATTATCTATCACAATGGATATGTAACAGGCAAGAAAAAATCTTAGCCTTTCATAATTTTTTTTACAAAATCGTGTGATTCAGAAAAATCCAGGCAAAGTTGGCTAGTTGACGACACTTTAGATACCGACTGGTCCTCAATCCAGGGCTAGATGCCCCAGACCAGACCATAAATCCTTCACACACCGCCACAGTCTCAAATTTTAGTGTTATGTGACAATCATTACTGTTTTTGCATTACCTATTCAATGATGTATGAAACACTTTGACGCGAGAAATTGCAATAATAAGGCCATTTATTTCTCAAATTTAAATGAATCCACGCGCGCTCCCAAACGGGATGTTTATATATAGGTACTATTCAATTTCTTGGCATTGACGAATTGAATGATTAAAATACCATGGCCTTGAATTCACCCCTACAGATGGCCACCCTTTAGACCACCATGAAAATCGAAAGGGCCTAAGTAAGTAAGTAAGTGAGAGACTTGTATGGAGACATGACGTTTTAGTTTAATAATAGGGTACCTACATTCGCAGTCTTAGGTGCCATTGAAATTATTTGAGATGAAAATTTACAAAAACTGACATTACAATTTCAATCTTCGTGTATAGAAAATAACGTTGGTATTTTATTGGTTTATTGTGTAGAAATCTTTGTAAAATATTGCTGCAATCCTAACAAAAACTTGTTAGATAAAACATTCGTAAGAAGATACGACATAATTGAATTAGGGTAGTGGAGCACGTAACTTATTGACGATACGATATTTTTGAATTAGGAGAGTGGAGCGCGTAACTCATTTAAAATTTCAATGTCATTGGGGTTGGTTATATCATAATATTATATACATATGCAATTTTATGTTGAATTTACTCCCCTGCTATTTTGTCGAACTGCGCAATTTATGGACTATTGTATTTTGATCTTTAGGTACACGTGTAAAATAAACGGTTTGAATTCGGAGGTCAGAAATTTTAAGTATCTAAGTAATTTTATTTTTAGTTTAGCAGAAACCAAAAATTAAGTATTTTATTTTAAAATACCTACACTATATTTGACTTTTCTCGGTGCTAATTCTTCGCAAGACCCAACGAAGCCACCTGCATATCACCCGTGCCACTTACGTCTCCCCACCCTTTCCCCCCTTCCTGTTAGACAGGGACGGAAGACGCAGGTGCATTGCGTAAGAAGTAATAAAATTTATTAACCGAATTTTGTTTTTTATTTCGTTAAGGTGCTAAGTTTATGGGGGCATTTTGTGAGTTCAAATGTGTCCTTATTTCCGTGGGCGTAATTTTAACCCCTTTGAAAGTCAATGACGCGTACAATGTTTGTCACAAAACAAGCATTCATTTTAACATATTGTACTTATTTGCAAGAGCCTGTTTTTTTTTTCAACTACGAAGAATTACCTATAGGCATAGTCAGTAAGTATCACTGTTTCACACTAGATGTTTACGAGTATCGCGACTGACGAATCAAACAATTTGCAACTAATATTACAAGTAGAGTTGAAGAGTTCCGGTTATAATATTAGCTGAAACGTGTTGAGCAATAGACTTTTCGTTCGTCACGACATCTATTGTCCACTATATAGGAGTACCTACTGATAAATCCGCTAGCAAAATTTTGGTGGTAAGCTCTGGGAAAAAAATCCCACCTTTTATCAGTGGTAACTACTATAAAATATAAAAATTGTATGGAATTCCAGATAAAAAGGACCTTCCATAATGACCCTGTGGTGGAAATCCACATTTAAAGATACTATGGTTACTTATGTCGGGATCGGGATGAAAGATAAGGTAAAGTAAAACCATAATTTATCATGCCAATTTCACTTTATAATAAATAAAAAACAAATAATAAAAACAAGACGAGCTTGTCTCCTCTAAAGTTACAGAATTTCATCATACTTGATTAAACAAAAATAGTCTTTGTTGTATTTACAAAATAAATAAGTTATTGACTACTTTTAAATAAGGTTACAAATGTAATAATGCTTATTACTCATAATATGAAAAAAAGATCTTGAAAATAAATGGAACAAAATCAAGATTTATCATTATCACCTACCGCTCTAAGATGTTATTGTTACAATATTTGAGATACAATTATTATTGGCAAAGGTCAGTGGCAGAAGCTAAGAGAACCAGGGTGTTCTAATTTAGAACACTTCACAACAGAAATTCTTCTAAATGATATACACACGCTCACTATTCCTCAACTTTAATGTTGTGTTTATGTTCCGCCATCTTGGAATGGAGTTGGCAACCGTCAACGGTTTGCATAGATGGCGCCATCATAGCTTGCCTCTTTTTCTATGAGATTTGGCTTAAAGGGCTGGCATCCAGGGCATTAAAAAAAAACAAAAATTAGACACAATTCTAGGGATTGACAGGGCAAGCTATGATGGCGCCATCTCCTAAATAATTCGACCGGCGAAGCCCATTGTCCACCATCTTTCTTGAACCACGCTACCACAGAGAGTTAACAGTAGTTCGTTAACTTCTTTATCTCGTATTTTCGACACCGAGATTCACATATGTATCTCCTAGTAGTACTCATTCTACCGGCCGATACACTATCAAACACCCACTTCGAGCTCACTTCGCCCTCCCCATTCCCCACGCAAACGTCAAAGTCAGCTGTTTGCGTTCCGCCATCTTGGAATTGTCCACCATCTTGTACAACACCACCACAGTGTTAACAGTTGTATGCCTGCGTCTTTTTATTCAATATCACATACGGATTCGTTCGAATGCCTCGTCAGACATCATAACATGAACATTTTTATCATTTATAACTTTGTTACATAGAACTAACACACAAAAACCGCAACCACCCGCAACTTAACTTCTTTATCTCGCATTTTCGACACCGAGATTCACATATCTCCTAGTAGTCCTCATTCTACCGGCCGCTACACTATCAAACACCCATTTGGAGCTCACTTCGCCCTCCCCATTCCCCACACAAACGTCGAAGTCAGCTGTTTGCGTTCCGCCATCTTGTAAACCGGCGCCATCTTGTACAACACCACCACAGAGTGTTAACAGTTGTATGGCTGCGTCTTTTTGTTCAGTGTGGGGGGATACACGGACTCGCATGCCTCGGAAAACGTCGTAAGCGTAGTCGGAACATGTTCGTCCGAGCGCGGAGCGTTCCACGCGGGCTTTCTGGAAAGAATATTTGACTGATTAGGTAATGTATGATTATCATCCGAGTGCGTCTTGCTAGAGACCAGAGACAAGTAAGTAGAAGAGGCTTACAATTCCATACAACGCCGCGAGCATCGTCATTGTCTAAGTTTTTATCCATCACAGAGAGTTCGCTGCAGGGCGCCATTAATTAAAATTGTTTTTATATAAAGAAGGCACGAGGAATTTTATATAAAGCTGTCCCGTTCACACAGTGTAATTGACCATGACACAATGGGCGAGACAGCAATATAATTACGCGCGTGCGATAGAGATAGGAATAGGCAGGTCAATGTACGAAATTCCTCGTCTACGCGTCCTTTCTTTAGTTCTGGGACTCTGACAACGGCCAGGCAAGTCCAACTTTACATTTCGTAATTACATATAAATGGCGGTAAAGTGAATTTTTTAAATGCAAAATGTTAAAATAGCGCCTATGATAATGACATTTGAAAGATTAGACGAAAAATTACATAGGTACCTATAATAATATAAAATAGATGTGTCCGCAAAACGTCTGACTTTCTCGCTTCCCGTAAAGACGCCTTGACAGGTTATTCGTATAAAGATACAAGCAAATCTCGTCCTTATGGTAAGCGACAAAATGGGACCTTTGACTAGACTTCGAAACATACATAAAATAAAAAAAACCGGACAAGTGCGAGTCGGACTCGCCCACCGAGGGTTCCGTACTTTTTAGTATTTTTTGTTATAGCGGCAACAGATATACATCATCTGTGAAAATTTCAACTGTCTAGCTATCACGGTTCGTGAAATACAGCCTGGTGACAGACGGACGGATGGACGGACGGACAGACAGCGGAGTCTTAGTACTAGGGTCCCGTTTTACCCTTTGGGTACAGAACCCTAAAAATTACCTGTGAAATCTTCCTCAGATGCGACACCTCGTACCCATGATGGTGCAGCCATTTCTTCACCCCCACCGAATCCGTCACCCATTGCGAGTACAGCACCCTACACCCCCTCCCCGCCCCTAGTAACGCATTCAAAGTACGCGCCTTTTCCACCCCGCACCTCTGAGTCATACTCGGTATTCCATACCTATTAGTACTTGGTATTTCTGACCTAGTATTTGTATTTGGTATTTCTGACCTAGTATTTGTACTAGGTATTTCTGACCTAGTATTTATACTTGGTATTTGACACCTAGTATTTGTTGTTTTGGAACAATGACTTTGGTCCAGAGGTTGTATGCCGGTGTGGTCGTTTCGGTCGGAGATGCAGGAACCTAGTACGACGTGGGTGGTGCGCGGGTTGACTTGTTTCTGGACTCGTCCGTTGAGGGATTTGATGGCGGTTTGTATGGCTTGACGCTCGGTGCGTGACATTCCTGTCAGTACCTGAAAATAGCATAGCATAAGCAAAGAGAATTTAGACTAGAGCAATATTGTCAACGTTCAAACTGATTTGTTCACTGATATGTGTTTAATTTGTTAAATGTCAAAAAGTATCGCCATCTACTCGTGGATACCTTTGGCATACACTCGAGTAGATTGGCGATACTTTTTGGCATGACCAAATTAAACACATATCAGTGAAAAAATAAGGATCAAAGTCAAAAGTTTTAATCATATGTGTCGAAAGATGGCAGTAATGTACCGACTACATATTTTACTTTGACAATATTCCTATATTTCAAATTCTCTTTGGCATAAGCAACTAGTGATGGATAATGGATTCCATTCATAATGTGCCCGTGCAATTTTGCTGTTCGCTTTAGCTACTATCGTCCAAATGGGGTAGTGAGAGAACATCAATTTTAAATCTGTACTTAGGAGTCACGCCCGCCGCCAGCTTTTAGAAAATCGAATTAAAACACGTGTTTTTAATCACATACCATGCTCGCATGCTCGCCGCCTGTCTAAACAAAATAAAAATCTGAAAGCTCTATTCTAAGAGATTTATCTCATGAATGATACACGTCTATCCTTTTACAGTACTTACAATTCTTGGAGCCTCGATCTGAGACAATATCTGAAGCGTAATTGTTTTGGCAAGTGTGGCAGCCCAGCATACGCCGCGCCATATGATCAGCGCGGGCGACATTTTTACTCTCACCGAGAGTTAGTTTTAAAGCGAGCTTCACAAAATAGTTAGAGTTAAATTAAACCCAGACAAGTCTGTAAAGGTATCGTCTTGGGTCGTCCCATTAGTTTTTTGTCAAGTTCTTAAATTAGTCCTATTCTGCTTTCGTCACTCATTCTACATTGAAAACCACCGACGATGGTGACGAATGTAGAATGAGTGACGAAAGCAGAATAGGACTAATTTAAGAACTTGACGAATAACGAATGGGACGACCCAAGACGATACCTCTGTAAAGATTTTCATAGCATACGTAGTGCAAGGGTTTTATACGTCATAATTTCATAGAAGTTTGACGTTTAAATTAACATTTGCACTGCGTGTTATCTAGACCGTTGCAGACTTATCTTGCTCTAACTCTAGAAACAACTGTTTCGGCTCCGGAAAGAGTTCATTTGAAAGTACCTTGTGATCCATACTCTCTAGCTTCTTTTCGACAGCTAAAAGTACTTATACTTACAATTCTTGGAGCCTCGGTCTGAGACAATATCTGCTGAGTGATGGTTTTAGCAGGCGTGTGTGTGGTGTTGCCGAGCATGCGCCGCGCCATGCGCTCGGCGCGGGCGAGGTCCTTGCGCTCGCGCACGGTTAGCTTGGACGGGGTGCGCTTTGGGGCGGCGGGGGTGTCTGGGATTACCACAATATAAATATAAACAGTCATTAAAAAGTTTAACATCTAATATTACTATAAATATGGGACAGGACAGTTTTACACAGATCAGCTTGGCTCCAAACTAATTAAAATATATGCACACAGATAGGGCTTGCAATCCGGATATCCGTCCAATTTACTATCCGGATTTAGATGAGGTTGATATCCGGATAAAACGAATAATTCGAATACCATTTATGACAAAAATATCATTCAAAATTTTATGAAAACTCTTTCAAAAACGTTGAATATTATAACATAAACGATGTCTGTTGATTTATTTATTTATTTGGATACATTTTTACGGTATAAAACTGATTATTTAAGGTATTTCTCCTTAATTGTCGTCTATTCCCTTATTTTTTGAATATTTGGGAACAATCTTATGCAGATCCTAAACCTAGCTCCGAAAAACGCACAAAGTAACTTTTAATGTACTTTGTACCGTGTTCCTTTTAAACGCGCTGCGCTGCATTATTGTTAGCGTCTCAATACATTATTACTAACGTGCGAACAGAACTAAAATGGGTCCAATCCAACGGAGGAGAACTTCGGTTGATATTGAACTGCCGAACGAGATGCACTAGCTGTTTAGTAGATAGAATAAACATGTAATAAAAACCTTGATTGACCTTAAATGAAATGTAATATCTCAACAAAAAGAGACTATCTCATCAGTTAGAAGACGTAATTATTCGATTCACTAAATATCATCAAAACCATGGCCAGTACCATAATATGTCAATAAGACGCCAATTTCTTAACTGAAGTAAAGTTTGACCAGAATAATTCATGGTTGTAAAATGTTAATTGAAATAATGCCAAATATCTTATGATAATGAAAGATATATAATTTAAAAATGTGACATATTAGTTATAATATATTTTTATGCCTGACATGTAAAATTCTATGACTTTTACCAATAAAATTCTGATTCTGATTCTGATCATCTGAAGTCAATTAAGAAATGAATTTCACAGCGAAGGCTGCCAATATTAAGCGGAGGGTTGAAGTATTTCCATAAACTATATATTGTAAAAAAATAAAATTTGCTAAAGATTGACAGTCAAGTCACAGTAAAGCTTCAGACAAAAAATTTACCAAGTGAAATTCGGACGATAAAATTTCGACGAAAAGGTAGATCTCCTAAAAATACCTTAGCATTTGCTGTTACGCACCCTTTTATACGTACATTTTGATTCTATTACATTTTTTATAAAGTTCATGCGAGTTTTGTTAAATAAAAAGCAAGTATTCGAATTATCCGTTTTATCCGGATAGTAAAATTATAGATATTCGAAATATCCGGATACAAAAAATGGACGGATAATGCAAGCCCTACATACAGATAACCAACGACTATATACATACCGTAATAGATAGCCTACATAATACATAAAAGAGTTCGATAACGCAGGAATAAATATTCGCTATAGACATAAATAAATGCATTTACCGGAAAGTACCCTATATTGAATAATTTTACAGTTTAGACTCACTTGTTCTAAGTCACTCGCGCGTCTCACGTTTCGTATGTCTCACAACAGTTTAAATTCGATTAAGTACCCTATAGTTTTTATTTTCAAACCTCCTTATTCATAAACGCGCCACAAACCTCAACTAGCTAATAATCGTTTGTCCTTATTTGTCATTTTGACTTATGTATTTAGGTATAAGATAAGATAAAACATAATTTGGGCCGATCAATTATTTCTTCTTGTTATTCTGTTCCATCAGCCAGGAGACAATAGTAGCATAGTTTCTTAGAAGAGCTGCTGTACCATGTTCTACAAACGTGCTTAGTAGATGTCCCATTATGGAAAAGTCTTATAAGCACCAAAAAAGTCAAGTTTGGTTCATTTAAATACGAAATAACTAGTATTTAAAGAGTGACCCAGGAGACCGTAACCATGGCAACTAGTGACAAGAAAATGTTAATTCACCCATTTAACTAAATCAGATCCGTAAAGTTACATAAATAAGGCCCACTTGCACCATTCCACTAACCCGGGGTTAACCGGTTAAACCTGGCGTTATCATGGTTACCAGTACAATTTGACATTAGGTTAACGGTTTAACTGATTAATCCCAGGTTAGCGGAATGGTGCAAGTGGGCCTAAGGGGGTAAGAGTTTTCCTTACCCTCGTCATCATCAGTAAGGTCCTGCGCCTCCTTGTGCGTGAACAGTTTCCGCCTTGACCTGGGCGGCTGCGCCGGCGTCTCGGCCGCCATCTTGGCTGCCCCGCCGCGGGGCAACGTGTTCACACGGATCGTCGGGTCTGAAATATTAGCACAAAAATATTAACACATGAGAATATACCGTTGACAGACCAGGGACCGGTCCGGTATAGGTTCTAAAACAATAAGTCCCGCCGAGTTCCCTTGCGCCTTTTGTGAAGGTTAGGTTATTTATTTATTATTATGAGCCTGTTGTCCCACTGCTGGGCAAAGGCCTCCCCCCTCTTCTTCCACTCGTCCCGGTTTTGAGCAACATCTGGCCAGTCTCTCAAAAAGGAGTCCAAGTTGTCCCGCCATCGCCGACGAGGTCTGCCTGATCCCCGGTTAGACTCGTAGGGACCCACTCTGTGGTTAACTTGGCCCAGGTTAGGTTATTAAATAGTAAAACGGGACTTAATCGCGTATTTAAGTTTTAAGATTTACCTCCTACGTCTCGAGGACGGCGTTGTACCCGTGGTCTCGGAGAAGACTGGCTAAAGTTAATATCGAATTTGTCTATAGGCGCGCGTTTGTCGAACTACCCGCACTTGGTCTTGTTTATCAACTTAAGCGCTTTGTGCACTAGGGATGTTACTTTGTCGACACACAACTCCAGCTGGTTTGGAGGCGGGTCATGGCAATTCGGCACTTGATCTCTGGGACTCAACTTCCAGCACTGTTAATTTGTGAACCCAGGTCAGTGGAGAGACACTCCTGACTTCGGGCAAACTTGACTCCGTTCGGCTCAGCATTGCTCCGAGCAATTATTAGGGTTGACACAACTTGACGTCCCTTGGCGTGCACGACCACAGGTAATTACTTGAATTTTGACAACCCTAAATAGTCGAAAGGGATAGTGCCGTACGTTAGAAAGGGATATCATGATTCGCTGAATTGCTGTCAAACTTCGGTTTTGCACAAACCGGCACCGGTAGTACTATTACTTATTCTGTGCCCAGGTATATAAAGCTAGGCTTCTTAGGCTAGCTTAGTCCGACTATAATTACCTGTGCTGTCCTTGGAGCGTTCATGCGACGTGTCCTTGTCGGTGGACGTGTCGCGATCAGTAGACGTGTCCTTGTCGGTGGACGTGTCGCGATCAGTAGACGTGTCTGCTGTAGTGTCGTGCTCCGTTTCACTGGATATCCTTAGTCTTTGCTCTTTGGGGTTTGGTTCCTTGTTGAGTAGGTCTGCTAGAGGGATGTTCTCTGCTTCGGCTCGTTTCTGAAATGATAATGGATTTATGTGGATCAATGTAATATTGAGTTATGGTAAATTACGAGATTAAATTTTATATGATCTGCTGGCATCTTTCGTAACACTACGTCTACTAGAAGCGCAGGCCTTCACCTACAGCGGAGATACTAGTTGACAGGCTAAGGCACAGGTTGTAGATCTGGGGGCATGGCCAAGTCATTACACATATTAAAAATTAAAGATATCTTATTGAAACGGTTTAACACCTCCTGGCACTGACTACAATAACCGACTTGGTTTCACATTATATCTCAAAACTTTTATGTAGTAGAATAATTGCATTGCGAGACTTGCATCTTTTTACATGTAATGTTTTTGATAGGATACCTGGTTTTATTAGATCATAATGTAATAGTAACCATATAAAGATACATACCAGCATAATCCTTAATGCTCTAGGAGAGGGTAGATCACTAGGCCTCGCAGCAGCAGGAAAGGCAGATTCGGTGACCCGACGTCCGCAAGAAGCACAGGCCTCTACCCACAGCGGTGATACCAGGCGACAGGCCAACGCGCGGGCTTTGGCGCGAGTGTCACGGCAACCACCTTCAAATATTGGTTACTACATTAAATTGATGGATTTAAAATAAGAGTTTTAGTGTGTCCTTTATAAACCTGTGGATTTTGGAGGTATTCCATGGAAAAAATGCCATTTGTGAGTACATAGTTCTGGCATCGCCACTATCAGACGAGGCCAGGTTGATGTGGAAACTATACTTAAATGTGATGTAGTGGTGTAGGTAATACTTCACTACTACATCATTATTACTATTAGATCTCATTACGGGGGTGACATCGTTACTGCGTGACAGAACCCCTTAAAAAAAAAAGTTCATAGTTTTATTTGTGTATTTATGTTCAAAGTGCTTAAACTATGCCTTTTTGATAATTCTATTGAGATTTACCTGTGCTTTGAAATGACAATGGCGATTAAATGAGTGACACCTTGATTTAAAATTCCAAATATATTATCTTAATAAAGTTGCTCTTAAACTTATACTTTTCTCACTACACTTTTCAACCATCTATCTTCTACACATCTATTTTATTAATCAGTTAAAACACCTAGCTTTAATTCAATATAACCCTCAATATTTCATTTTCTAACACTTTGAAGTTAAATGTCAAGTTTGATATAAAACCATAGCTATTTATGATTTTAACAAAGAAGGTTAGATTGTCAGTTCAATATGACCATAAGCTCTTTTAAGCATTTACACAAATTATACTTGCTCTGAGTCCACACAAGATGCGTCACAAAGGGGCTCCAAGCCGGCACAACCGTGGCTCCCAGCGCCATCAGAGCCGCCCTAAGAGCCAGTGCCCGAGTCTCCGTCCCCACATCAACTAGCGCCACCACCCCTGCGAGCGCATCCGTACTCACATCCATATTCCTGTCTGATATTGGTAAATATGGAATATTTTCATTCCGTTTCTTTAAAACTTTAGGATTGATTTTGCTTTTTGTGAGTTTAACTTTCTGGGCTACGAGCTTGCTGGCGCTTGTCACTGGCTTCTGTTGTTTTCGTATTATTTCAGGGATTCGATTGAGTTGTTTTGTGGGCTCCTCGGGGCCTTTCAGCTCGGACCATTCTTCTCTTATGCGTATACGCGCCGCTATGGCTGAACGACGCTGGAAGATGAAATATTAAATAAATATTTTACACAAATCAACTGCAAATACAAAAAGTCATGGCAAATTTGTACTTTAAACATTGTAAGATTAGATATTAAAAACCAGACAAGTGCGAGTTGGACTCATTCACCGAGGGTTCCATACTTTTTAGTATTTGTTGTTATAGCGACAACAGAAATACATTATCTGTGAAAATTTCAACTGTCTAGCTATCACGGTTCATGACATACAGCCTGGTGACCGACAGGAGGACATTGGAGTCTAAGTAATAGGGTCCCGTTTTTTCCCTTTGGGTAAGGCACTCTAAAAAAAACTTGTTAAAAAACACATGTTGTTTTGAGTATCTGTTACTCGAGTTAATATAGGAAGGTATGTAAAAGCAAGATAGTAAACATGCATTTAAATAATTTATAATAAATTATATTTCATACATCATGTTGCTTCCCTAACAGCATCCTTGAACCCACACATGCAGAGTGCAAAAACTTTCACCAGCAATAGCGTTTTCTCTCTGCAACATGCAAATGTTTGAAATATTAAAGTTATAATGTAATGAAGCTCCCAAGTCTGAAGAATAACAATAATTTTGTATACGTTTGAAAACTTACCAGTCCTGCTGCACTTCTATTATTCATTGTGGTATTTTATTACCTTATTAACCACAAACACACAAGTTATTTTATAGTTCTTTGTAAGTAAAACGAATCAGTCATGAAAGTGGAAATTTACATTGAGAAAGTCGTACATAGAAACACTAGCAAATAAGCAGTTTTACAGATCCATAGTAATTTAATGATGCACTTCACAATTCGAGTAAAAACAAATTAATGATATAAGACTAGCAAGTAGAACAAAATGTTTTAGGATTTGTTTTAGACTTTTCAGAGTCAATCTCAATCAAAACAAGCTGACTGGTTTCAACTTGTCAGTCAAATGTCAAAAACTCAAAATGTCAATTTTAGTTGCCATGTATAAAATCTGAAACTGCCCTTTAATGGACTTGCGTACTCGCGCAAGGTGAATGTATATCAAAGAATATATACTGGGTCAAGCAAATCTTGTCAGTAGCAAACGGCGGCAAATTTGAAAAATCGCGGGTTAGCAACACTGTGTTCGAATAATTCGAAAACCGCGTGTCATCTGTGTTTTATCTGTGGAATGTGGATCGTGAATGACAGCCATCATCTTGTTTGTTTACAAATGGTTTACAATGTTTACATTCTATTTCAAGAGATATTTCTGCTGTGTCACCATTAAATACCAATATATTAAACAAGACTGTGCTTAATTAAAGCTAAGGTGCCTACAATGCCTACAGTGCCAACTGAGAAATCTAATAAAATATGAAAATCCAGTATGACATATACCTGCTGAAGCAATGATTTTATTCATACATTCTTGTTTAACGGTATAGTCCACTTACAATTTTATTTTGAGATCTCCAAATTAGTTAATCAATTTTATCAACATCACACACCGCTTTTAAATTGTCCGTCCATACGTATTAATAACAATTTCAAACATTTTCAATAGATAATCCGCGAGTGACAATTTGAATTGACGTACGTGACAAGGCGCGCTCAGCGGAAAAAAAAGTTTTGGTTCGATGTACATTGTACATTGCTGCTTTTCTTAGCGCAATACTACTCTTTGAGTGTTGCCCTACTTTAGTTTGCTTTACATTGCTACTGACAAGATTTGCTTGACGCACTATAATAGAGTCTGTGCGGAAAGAGAAGAGTCGTGGCAGAAACGGGAACTAACATTTTAAATTTTATATGGCAATCAAACCTTTGACACCTGTCTTGTAAAAAGTAAACAAACTTCTGTCATTGTATATTTTTATTAACAAAAACCGCAAGGGCGAGTTTTACGATTGACAGAAGCAGCCCATCGACACCCCATACTTTGATAAATTAAGAAAGCACTTGTTACCAACATTGAGGCATAGAAATAATCTTATCGAATTAAAATGACTGCTGTTGCATTTTCGTGGCACATACCATACTTGCTTTTAACATAAACGTATTATACTTACTTTTCTTTAGGTTGGTATGATTGGTAGTAAAAGTAGTAAAACGTCAAACGTCATTTGAATTGTCGTGAACGTGGAAATACGTGGTTATTTTTTATTGTAATTGGTAAAATAACTTTAGCTGTTATTTAAATGGGGGCCAAATCTTTAAGGAAATGTGAAGTTTGTAGTGGGTGTGTAAGAAGACTAACTACTGACGCATTTTTGGCCAAATTTCCAACTTGATCCGAACAGGTCGGTAAACTGATGTTTGTATGCAATATTTTCATTTTTTACTTTGAGTCGTTAACAGTTACTAATTTAATTAGTTTTAGTCGTGTACAATCCATGATTAAAACGAAAATATTTTGTGAATAAAGTATTTTTAAGTAAAAAAGTCTAAGTAACCTATGACACGAATAGTGTACGACCAATTTTATCGATACTCTCTTTATTTCAGATGTCGATTATGGGCAAAGCTGAGGAAAAGGAA
The DNA here is from genome assembly GCF_963556715.1 of Cydia fagiglandana. Lineage (NCBI taxonomy): Eukaryota > Metazoa > Arthropoda > Insecta > Lepidoptera > Tortricidae > Cydia > Cydia fagiglandana. The sequence continues at coordinate 29,729,384 of NC_085932.1, read as the reverse complement.
ATGAGGATTTGGCGTATTTATTTACCTATTCAAAAGCTGAATGGAAACAAGTTCATTTGTGGAAATCATTCTCCATCCAGTGCCTTCAATAAAAAGGGACCAGATTAAAAAAGAATGCGCGCGAATTCAGCATATTGTAATATGCCTACTTGAATAATAAACTATGTTATTTTTATCATGTAAAATAAAATTGTTTATATATATAATGTTCTTTTATTTTATTAATCCACGTGATTCTCAAAATGTACTGTTACAGTAGTACAGTAGGTAAATACAGCAGCACGTATCGCACATTTATCGATATCGATAAACAGTAGGTACTGGAAGTGTCGAGCCCTAGCGTTGTTTTTTTTGTGTTGGTAGTATTGTGTGTGGTTTTTTTTTTTAACAATTATGGCCTGGATGCGAGATCTTTAAGCCTGTATTTGGTGTGTTGGGATATGTACGTTCATAATTCGGTTCGAGGATTGTTCGAGAGTGCCGACTCTTAAAACGTAGTGATTATATGCTCTTTGGACAGAAGCGCATTGAGTGAGTCTGTACGGTTTTTAGGTTATTATCCTTATAAATAAAACTTTCCTTCCTTACGTATACTTGGTGACGGTTTATTAACAACATTAGTTATTTCTAGACTGTAATACATACTCTCCTGGCCTGAGAGTCAATAAAACAGTGATGTCAGGGAATGAGAAGGAGAAGCCGCCGGACCCCGGTGGTGGCAATTCCACGGATTTGACGAACGATTCTGTAGCAATGGATATTGACACTCAAACAAGGAAAAGAAACGCTAAATCTCTGGAATTGACACCAACCGACTTGTCCCGTGAACCACATGAAAAAAGACCAACACAGGGTGACATCAGCAATGCATCTATTTCCACTTTATATAAACACCCCGACCTTGAAAACGAAACACGTAAGTACGACAGCAAAGATAGTGGCCCATTTATAGTGCATATCTCACGAGTAACTGAATCTCCTAATGCGGGGTCCTCTCTCCAACCCATCAGAATAGGACAAATTTTCGCAAAGGACAGTGTTCCGGACATCAAAAAAGATGGCATCAAGTCTCTTGGCCGTAATCGCGTTGCGGTCGAATGCAAATCGGCAGATGCTGCCAATAAGCTAACTGAAAACCCCTGTTTTCTCGCTAGCTCGCAATAACTTAACAGCGTCGATCCCGTCATACCACGTGTCCCGCATGGGTCTTGTTCGCGGAGTCCCAGTAGAATGGTCAATGGAGGAGTTCGTCTCGGCTACTGATTTAAAAGAGGGAACTGGCAAAATTCTAAAAGCTCGCCGCCTTCAGCGCAAGGTCCTCAAAGAAGGCAGTTCACCATCATGGGTCCGGGACCCAATCTGTGGTTGTCACAGTCGAAGGACAAAATTTGCCGTCTAAGATTTATGCGTTCTACACATCACTAAATGTGGAAGTATATGTGCTGCCAACTATTCAGTGCCGGAAATGCCTGCGATTTGGTCACATTCAAACACAATGCAGATCTGACGCGCGGTGCTACAAATGTGTCAAAAAACACCCCGGTGACACCTGCAACATTGCTCCGGAACATATTTCCTGCCTTTTCTGCACAGGTCGCCACCTTGCCACAGATAAAAACTGCCCAGAATTTGGTAGACAAAAGGCGATTAAACTGTTAATGTCAGAGCAAAATATTTCTTATCAGGAGGCTGCGGCACGTACTCCTACCGTTCGGAAAACATACTCTGATGTTACAAACACCATGTTCAGCCCTGTAGTTCCAGAAGCCCCTCGTCACTCTCTCTCTTCCGATATGGCTCCCTCTGGTTCACAAGCCGCACCCATTGCTTCTCAATCCCGCCGCCAGACTATATACCGACCCGTTCGACCAAGGACTCCTCTGTCCCCCGGTTATGACCGCGTTGCACACCAAAATATAATTTCTACTCCCTCTTCTCAACTGCCAAATGGACACGCTCTTTCACTTCCCCCCTTTGATACCGAGCCCTCTAATGACAACAGTGTGTCACTTATGTTAGCTCTAATGCAGAACTGGGTCGCCATGATTAGCGACTGTATACCGAACAACGTTGCCCATCATCTTGCTGCCATCAGAAAAGAACTAGCTTCAATCAAAGGTCCCTATGGCCAATATCCTACAGTGGAATAGTCGTAGTGTAAATCAAAAAAAATCTGATTTGATCAACTTAATCAACGAGCACTCTGTGACGGTTGCGGCCATCTCGGAGACATGGCTGAGACCCGGATCTCGTTTTAAGATCTCTGGGTTCTCATGCCTCCGGGATGACCGCAATGACGGTCGTGCAGGGCCCAGTTTTATAAAATTACAAGTTACAAGTTTACAGGCGTTTACTGGCAACACTTGCTCCGTTTTTTACAATTTGCGTTTTATAAAAGTACTGTGCTACAATTTTACAGGTTACAGGTACAAGTGCCTGTAGCTCAACCATAGACGAAAATATGGGAGTTTAATAGTTTTAAACTCATAATCGAACAAGCGTTTTATAAAAATATTGTAAATTACTAGTGTCCGACCGAAGGTTCGGTTTCGGTTTCGGTTTCGGCCAGTTTCGGCCAAAAAATCATGTTTCGGCTGTAGTTTCGGTTTCGGCCAAAAAACGGCCGAACCTTTCGGCCGGGCCGAAACTTACTAAATGGTACTTCGGAATAAGACCAAAAGTTGGGGAATAAGTAGGACAACAATATTAATACCTACATATTATACTGATTCATGTATAGGTACAGAAATTAACTGGTTTATTTATTATAAAACACAATTCCACTAATGAGGGCGCCACTGGACGGTCGACGCAGTCTTAAGAGGCTGTCAATACCTATAACGCACACACTGTCTAATTGTTTCGGAGTGAATGAGTGATTTTACCTCAATTTACTATTGGTTTGTGTTCCACATGTCCTCTACTTCAGCTTAGCCTTTGTCCTCGCTGCGCCATGCTCGGCCTCCGGTCTCGCTTTTTAATACAATGGACATTGGTTGGAGTCTGTGCTCAACTACTTATCCTGAAGCCTGAAGCACGGGGCACTTCGGACTTTTAGGCCCAGGTGAAGATTGGTACCCGGCCTTGCGATGTTGTCAACAAAAAATTTCGCGCTCGCGTTTTTGGTTGGTTTTTTGGTTGACCCTGTGTCTACATGTTAACTTGACTGGTGAATGAATAGAGTTAGACCAAGAAAATTCTGCAATGATTTTGATAGCATACGCAGTGCAACTAGTGCAAATGTTATTTATACGTCATAATTTCATAGAAGTTTTGACGTTTAAAATAACACTTGCACTGCGTGTGTTATCAAAATCTTTGCAGAATTATCTTGGTCTTAAAAAACTGCTGGAAAAGGTCTCAAGGATATTGGGTGTTGACAGCCCCATAATATGAGTATAAAAGGGGTTTTATGACATTTTTTCAACGATTTTAACAAGTCTACAAAAGTTTCGGTTTCGGTTTCGGTTTCGGCCGAAACTAGAGCCAAAGCCGAACATTCGGTTTCGGTTTCGGTTTCGGCAAAAAAACATGTTTCGGTCGGACACTATAAATTACAAGTGTAGATTGGTACACTTGTAACAAAAACTTACATACGTCTTGAGTCCTGTAACAGCACAACAGCAGCTACATGTAGTGTCTCTGATTCGCTCTTTCGCTCGTAATTCTTAATTTTAATTAAGATTATTCGTTTTCTGAGAGATTTTAAACTTTACTCTTTATTGTTAGGCACCAACGCCAACGATTGTGCCAGGGCATGCATACTTTTCCATGCACTGACCTTATAAGTTTTTGTTAATGTATCTGAAATATATAGTAAATAGGAAATAAAGTGACAATATGTTTGATATTGATTTTATTGATGATTCGTTTTATTTTATCTACTAGGAAACGGAAAGGGATTGGTGCCGATATTTGTCGTTGATTTATTAGCATTCGTCTCTTTATTTAAGTATAGTGCATTCACATTATGGTAAAGTGTACTATTCATAATTTTCGATACACAGTGTACTTATCTTTGAGCCACTACCGAAACGATACATTTTAATGTAATGTGAAACAGTACTTATTTACTTATTAGGTAAATATTTCATTAAATCTAACTTAATCTGAATCTAAAAACGGCCCAATAAGTATATCCTTGGCATCGAAAACCGCTCTCAACCACTCAATTTTTCCTTCAAATCTGGCCATTTTTCCAGTAATTAATATTTTACAGCAAACAATAACACAGCATTTAATAGAGCACCGAGTATCTATGACAGAAATATTTTTTTAAATAGTGATGCCCTTCACACCTGTAGATTTCACATGTAATCGAGATTGACCGTGGTTCTTTACAACTGTAATTATCTATGTGTATTTATAAAACACCTGTAGCCGTTCACAGTGCATTACAGGTGCCTGTAGCCTGTACTCTTGTAACCTGTAACTTGTAACTTTATAAAACTGGGCCCAGGTAGTGCATTATTGATTAATAGGAAATATCCCTTCACACAAATTCATCTTCCCCCCCACTCCCATGAAATTAACGCTGTCGCCGCTAACGTCATGGGAATAAATATTATATCTGTTTACATTCCTCATCCAAACTTAAATTTAATTCCTGATCTCTCTACTCTCTTTTTTTCTGTCCCTCATCCCCTTCTGATTCTAGGCGATTTTAACTGCCATAACATCTCTTGGGGTTCTTCACACAGTGATATTTTCTCCTCATTTCTCATTGACCTGTTCGATGATATCAATGTATTAATAATTAATGATGGTACTCCCACTCATCGAGTATACCCTGGTCAGAACCCCAAGTCGGTCTTAGATCTGTCTGCTTGCTCTCCTAACCTTTCTAGCCTGCTCTCCTATCAAGTTCTAAATCAGTCTTTTGGAAGTGATCACTTTCCTATAATAATTTCTAAGCCATCTTCAGTATCTCCTCTCCCATCTCCGGAACCTCTTTTAAAATATAAACTTGATAAGGCTGATTGGCCAAATTATTCAGCTCAAGTTGATGATAAATTAAAAATATTAGATAGTATAATCAGTCCCCTTGAAAAGTATTCCTTGTTTAAATCTATAATTCTTGAAGCAGCTGATAATCATATACCTAAGAAAAAATCTTCTAGTTCTAAATTACCATCCCCACCTTGGTGGAATTCGGACTGCACTGCGGCAGTTAAGGAGAGAGACGATGCAGAACGGAGATATAATGAGACTGGACTCTCTGCAGATTTTACTTTATTTAAAAAAATCTCTGCCCAAACCAAACGCCTTCTTAACAAAACAAAAAAGAAGGGATGGAAAGGATATTGCGAAAGCCTTAATCCTAGAACCCCATCTTCACTGGTTTGGAGAAATATCAAAAAATTTCGAGGATCTTTTAAGTCAGATCCCTCATCATCTTGCGATCCTTCTACCTGGCTGGAAGAATTTGCAAACAAACTGGCCCCTCCATCTGTCCCAGAAGAGTGCTGTCTAAATCCAGTTGCCGCTTCACATCTAGTTCCACTAGACAACCCCTTTTCTATCTCAGAACTTGACATGGTTCTAACCGGTCTCCGTAACAGCTCACCTGGAGAAGATGGAATTCCATATTGCTTCATCCAAAAATTGAGCCCCCCTTCCAAAAACCACCTTCTAAAACTGCTCAATTTGTTCTTCATGTCCGGCGAGGTCCCTGAGGATTGGAAGTCCCAAATAGTAATCCCAATCTTGAAGCCAGGCAAAGATCCTCGCCAAGCATCTTCCTACCGTCCTATCGCATTATCTGCAACGATAGGAAAGATTTTTGAACATTTGGTGAAGAACAGATTAGAATGGTTGGTTGAGAATAAAGGAATCCTAGCTAATACCCAATTTGGATTCCGCAAGGGACGAAGTACCTTGGACAGCTTAACCATTTTAACTTCAGATATTAGACTGGCCCTCTCTAATAAGCAACAACTTGTTGGATGCTTCCTAGATATCTCATCTGCTTACGACAATGTGCAACTCCCTCTGCTCAGAGCAAAACTGCTACAGCTGAGCATACCTGCGAGAATTGTTCAAATTATCTGCAGACTGTTCATGGGAAGAACCATTAAAATTAGAACTGGGAATACCTTCCATCCACCTTTAACAGTATGGAAAGGCCTCCCCCAAGGCTCCGTCCTCAGCCCTCTTCTATATAACTTGTATACATTTGATGTTGAGCAATCTGTCCTCCCCTTCTGCAACATCCTGCAATATGCCGATGACTTGGTTGTCTATACCGCAGTCCACAATTTAGATGAAGCATCTTCTAGATTAAATGAGGCCCTGGTGTACCTCAAAGACTGGTTGGATGAGCATGGCCTTTCACTTTCACCCTCCAAATGTTGCACAGTCACTTTTACACGCCGCCATACCATTCCTAATGTTGTTCTTCAGTACGAAGACCAGATTATTCCCAACAACAGCAGTGTAAAATTTCTGGGTGTTATTTTTGACTCCAAAATGACTGGTGTTCCACATTTAAAGCATGTCATTGACAAATGTGAAAAAGGCATTAATGTGCTCCGATCCCTTTCTGGGGTCTGGTGGGGTGCTCATCCCTACTGCCAAAAACTTGTCTACAATGCCTTAATTCGTAGCCAAATGGACTATGGTTCATTTGTACTAGAACCATGCAATAAAGTAGCTCTCAAGAAACTAGATGCTATCCAAGCCAAATGTCTTCGAATAATCCTTGGTGCTCCTTGCAGACCGATATGTTTTGAGGGCATGTTCAATATCGAATCACCCCCTCATTCCTCGCTTACAGGCTCTCTCATCTGTGGTATCTGTAAATGCATATTGGAGTCATAAACAAACACCAAGATTCATTAATAGCTTCAGAAAAATTTAAAACCTCCCTTCCTCACTTTATAGCACCGACAAAAATCCAATATTTATATTTGAATATAATTGTTTAACTTTCCGCCCAAATGTAATTTTAGATTTTAATATCAATAAAAATGATCTAGGAGCTAATATTAAATTAAACAAAGAATTAGAAAAATGGCAAGATTACTTACCAATTAACACTGATGCATCAAAATTAAACCCCAATAGCTGTGTGGGAGCAGCAATTTGGATCCCTAGGTACCATATTCTTTTATCTTACAAATGTCCTTCACAGTCCTCCGTCTTCACCGGAGAATCAATTGCCTTAATGGAAGCAGTTGCATACGTTGAGTCTCACAAAATTCCCAAAGTTATCATTTTCTCCGACGCCAAAAGCTGCCTCCAAGCTGTATCTGGTAACCAGCTCAAAATGAAAATGATTTCCCCTTTCATCCTGAAACTTAAACAATTACTATACAGATGTGAAGAAATAGGCTTACAGGTAACATTAGTCTGGATTCCGGGTCACTGTGGGATTAACGGCAATGAGGATGCTGACATGTGGGCTAAGCAGGCCACTCTCAATGGATCGGAGACTCACAACATGGTTCTTGCATCTGATTTAATGATTAAAGCTCGCCGTGACTTAAGGGACGATTGGCAACAATTATGGGATTCCTCTAGACGACATGTAGGAAAACACTATGGAAACATACAGCCAGTTATACCTAATAAACCATGGTTCTTCCGTTTTCGCTCTGCATGTAAATACACTTTGCCGGCTTCGTTTGGGTCACGTCTGCACACCAGTATTCCTTGCAAAAATTAGGGTGCGGGATACTTCTTTATGCGAATGCGGTCTTGACGAAGGAACGACGGAGCACATTTTCTTTTCTTGCAACAGACTTAACCACTCGTTATATGATGTCTTACCGAAAAATATTCCGCGGCCTATCAATTTTCATACGCTTCTGGTTCTCATGGATCCTCCCATCACTGGAATTATTCTTAAACATATTCAAGAAAATAATATAAAACTGTAACGGCTCTACTTTTTCTATAATACTTGTCATCTTACATCTATTGTCCATTTCTTATTTTTCTCCTTATGTTGGCATGCTTCCTAACTGTCAAAACTATCGCCCTTCCCGTTCTTTTTTTTCTAATAAACTGTACATATGTCATGTGTTGTCTGTGATGTCCATAACAATAAATGTTTTTGTTTTAGGTTCCCAGCACATTCCTATACCAAATCAAAATTATTCACCGAACATTCTTATCGTGCGTGGTACGTCTTAAAACGTCGTCATTGGCAAAATCCCTCCTGCCAAAATAAGAGGGGAAAGCCATAAAAAAAAAAACCGCAAGTTTTATTTATAAAATATTTTCAAAACACGATGAAACCGTACATAAAACCATAAGAAAAATTATATTTAACATTGTTCGGTTTTGTCAGGGGGAAGAAAACGGCTAAAAGCCGACTATCGACTTACAAAAAGTCGCGGAACGTGTTTCCGCTATTCACGGGTATTGATGTTGTATTTAATGTTAAATAATTACCTATTTAATAACCCCCCTAAGTAACTTGTCTCCGGTACATAATCGGTAAGTATATTCATTCAAAATATATTAATTTTCATAAATATGCAGGTCATTCATGATCTTTAAAATAACTGACAAATAGTCTTGATACTTGCCATTTTATGCATATTTATATGTAATTTTTTTTCAGGATTGTGTAAAAGTACCTACGGTATCTCGAATAAAAGACCGCTAAGTAGGTGATATGCAAGAATTCGTAATCTACGTGCCGGATTCAAGCACATCCAGTTCCTCACATCAGTCCCTGGTTGTTCTGAAGCTAGCTCAAACATAAGTGACATTGAATATTTTAATTCAGACTTCGATTACAAAGAATAAAACTTTTTCATAAAAATATTTCTTTATTTGTAAGTTCGTTTACTAGGTTCTGTTAGTTACGAAATTATGAGTATTTCATATTTAGCAGACTTTTCGGTGAAGTAAAATATCGTGAGATGAGAGAACCGGACATATCCCAATAAGGCCTACCTACTTATGCACTATTTTTATTCATATTCATATTTATTATTAATAATGTACACATACATTACAAGTCAAGTTTACAATGGGTGAAATATATCCCAGATAGTAAAATTACAGTTCTAATGCCCAATTTCTACCCGATCTACCCGGTTTTATATTAATATAACTGTTGGACTGCACAGATTAGGTAGTACATAAATGAGACTCTATCTTGTTTGGTACTAAAATTACAGTTGTATTGGGCAGATTCTTAACTAGTTTTAGCAGTTTTGTCAATCGCACTGTCACTTTTTAGTATCTGAGACATAAAAACAAGAAATAGAAATATCGTTTATTTGCCAGAAATGTGGTACATAAATTAGGTGGTAACATTCATCTTAAATCGAACATCACATCTCGCCGAGAGTGTAGGCATGCAAATATTACTTACAATCTAGCATTTTAAGATTACCTATATACATATTTACAATTACAACAATATGCTACAATTGCCAACACAAAATATAAATAAATTCAATGTTAAGAAATAATTTTCGAATGTCAAATAGTTCTATTACAAGTTAAAATAAATAAATTACAAGATCAGTACGTATAAATTATGATACATTATTAGAATTTACAACTATTCAGTGTCACATACATGTCAATTAATACCAAACTAAGTTAATTATTAAAAAAATCGTTTAAGTTATAAAAACATTTATCCATCAGCCAATGTCGAAGTTTACGTAAAAACAGATTTTTAGGTAACAGTCTTAACTCTAAAGGGATATTGTTATATACTTTCCCTGACATCATGAAACAGTTTTTGTTGTACAGGGCTGAATTAACAAACTGCTGTTTCACTCGACATACATCTCTATCCCTGAGTCTTGGATTTTGGGATCGTTTTTCAAACAGCTCAGGATTGCTTATTACGAATTTCGCTTGCTCGTAAATATAAATACAAGGCAAGGTCAGGGCATTAAACTTTTTAAAAAGAGGTCTACAAGACGCTAATGACCCGACACCTCGAATAGCACGTATACATTTTTTTTGCGTTAGAAACACCTGATCGACATCTGTAGAGTTTCCCCAAATAATAATACCGTATCGAAGAACAGATGCGACATAACCATGGTAGGCTGTTAGAGCAGTGGATTCGTCTGCTACCCTCCTCAATCTTTTTAGAGCAAATACAAATCGACTCAGCCTGTTGCTAGAGATGGGTAGTGAGTAAATACTCACGGATAAATACCGAGTAAATACTCAGTATTTACTCAATTTACCCGTATTTACTCGTTTATACCCAAATTGGTGGGTATAAACTATTTAGAGTGCTGAAAGGGGCATATAAATTTGAAATATAGGTATATTTTGTAAGCCGCTACTGGATTACGTACTCAAAATTGTAAGAAATGTATTTTTAAGAGGGGCACTCCATACATGTAACTAATTGTCACAAAAAAAAATCTCAGAAACCACCAACATTTTGCACATCATTAAATGGGTCTTTAAAAATAACTGGAATGTTTCTAAGAACATTTTTGGATAAATTGAATATTTTTTTTTTGGAAAAAAACCCTTTCGAAAGGCCAAAATAATGTTTCCCTCTCTATAACTTTAGAACCAAAGTTCAGAAAAAATATGAAAACATATCGGGAGATTAGCCGCATAATAGAGTACAAAAAGCAATATTTTGAACATCATCGGTTGAGCCATTTTTGAGTTTTCTTTAAAAAACCCTTAATAAAAGGTCGTAAGTGCCGCGTAAACACGCACTTTTGCGCGACATGCACTTAACTAGAACATAGGTAGAATTTAAGTACTCATATTTTTAAAGTAAATACCTTCTTATTTAAAACATAATTGTTAACAAGAGTCTCGTTTGGGATGTGGTGGTGGACGGTCGTGCCCGGGAGAAACAAAGGAGTCATAAACGCGTTAAAATCCCATCGAACAATAGTCACCCATCGCCAGATGCTAGTGCAATCGCGGCACAAACATCTAAGTACCGACGCGCGCTAACCAAAGCTCTCGCGACGCGTTCTTATTCAACTCCAACCTTTCGTGACAGTGCTTATAAGTTTATATTACATATATCAGTGCAACCCGGTCATATATATATTTCCGCGTACCAGTGCGTCAAACTAAGTGAGTGCGAGCCGTGTCCATGCCAACCGCGACGAGCGCATGATCGCGGCTATCATCACAGTCAAATTTGGTGAGACCGTTCCTACTCTGTTATTCTTAAGCACTAGACGTGCTCAAGCCCTAATCCTAAGTTCCTACGCGACATATTATGTAAGTAGGCAACCTAAGTATCTGAATAGGTTTACAGTATAACCTTAACGAACCTCATTACTTTTAAATGCATCTTGCAATTACATGTAGGAAGACTAGAATATTTAGAATAAGACAAATTAGCGACTAAGTAGCGGAATAAAGTGTGACCTCAATGTAACTCATAAGTTACGGAGTCATATATTGAACGTAGATATCCACCCCGCAATCACACGCAGGTAAACAGTAGGACCTTAAATTAGGCCAAGTAACGACTAAGTACCTAGCTGAATATAATACGACCCCAACCTCATTAAACCACTAAGTTACTAAGACACTAATTTATAATCTGAGCATAAATATTATCTAATAGCAACTAGGTTTATTAGGCAGTCTAGGCACACATGGGAAAACCCTAGAATAAGCCAAATAGTAATCAAGTAGCTAAATAGTTACAGCATAGGTAACTACTGGTCACCACCAGATTGAATAATTAAGATAGGATATATTTATACACCGGCTACAAGTCCTATCTATCCTTGAAACCTCCAGAAAAGGTACCTATATTGAAAATAAGGCCAAAAAGCGAATATAAGTAGCTGAGTCTAGATTCACGCTTTTACTACCTATTTCATATATATAAATTATATAATAAACTGAACTTATCTGAAAATAACACATAGGAAAACACTAGAATATTTAGAATAAAGAAAATAGCGAATAAGTAGCGACCCTAATCTAGTCAAAATTAAGTTAATAATTCATATATTTATTTTACTCAATTATAATTATAAGGAAGACGATAGAATATTTACAATATTTAAGGCCAAAAAGTCAATAAGTAGCTGAAAACTAGATATACATATCTACAGTGAGACCTTCATTTACCCCACTTATTTAGGTACTTACTTTGTAATGTAATGTAAGTACTAATGTAAGTAATCAATATACTTGACAAGTTAATTTTGCTGTTTCACTAGTTTTCTAGAATACACAAAATAAGGGCATTATTAAGGAGTACGAGGTATGAAAGTATAAGGTCCAGGTATTGTTTGGTGTCCGTATGGTCATTAGCGAGGAGAATTGGTCATAGTTTTTTTTGCTCACTCGCATTATAGGCATAAATATTAGTCTATTACATACTTACTATAAATACCATGGGAAAGAAAGAAAAAAGAAAGAAAGAAACCGGTCACAACCTTGCAAGATTTCGTTCAGTTGAGGTTATCTTAACGTTTCCGTTAACATAAAAGTATTGTTCATTTATTTCATTGAGCATTTCATTTCTTCCAAAAAAGAAAACGAACAAAGTCAGAGGTTACTTAGGAAAACATCCTGACGTAATTGTTTTAAAGGTTACATGCATCTGGCAAACATACGGAAACCATAAACCATTGTCCATTACGCACGGCTCTATGGATGCAAGGTTCTTTTTTAATTTGTTCAAATACTTCTAGTAAAATACATTATATTATATTATAACTGACACACAACAATAACGATCTTTGGTAGGTAACTACCTACTTTACCAACTCACAACCCGAAGGCATATCGCTCCCTGGAAATACCCGAAATATCCGCATCCGCCTCTCAATAAAAGGGGCTTTTGTCTTTGAAACTATCTCCCCAGTACCTTATCAAGATAAATTATTTTAAAGAATACCAACGCAATTTACTTGTAAAAGAGCACCCCATCCACCACCACCACATCTGGCACCATTCATAGTATTTCTACAAAATACGGTCATTAACAGCGATACAGCGAGCAAGACCATAGGACGCAAGGGTTGTTTGCCTGCCATTGTCTCTATCTGTAGGACGCCAGCGTGAACATAATAAAACAGATGGTCACTAAATATCGGATACGGTTAGTAAATGTCAGGAACAACGCCGTGATCCGATAAGGTTTGCAATATATTGAACGGCAAAATAATAACCAAAAGGATTAAATGCACTTGGAAAAACTCACTGACACAGGACATGGAGTATTACACCAGGCATCCCTCTAAGTGGATCAACATGGCAGACGACCATTACGACCAAGACGAACTCATCAAAGCAACAAGAGAAATCAACTCAACGATCACGTATCAACTGGACGAAACCGACAGCGAATCAGACGAAGAAGAACCAACACCTCGAATCGACGAGCAAACGGCACCTCAAGACGACATCGACTCTACTTGATACAAGATATCTCGAAGACCGAAGCGGAAACGACGAGCAGCTTGTCACCAACGCTCTCCTTCGACGACATAACCTACCCCTCCTAATTTCCAATATTGGCTTGAGGCTGCATAGCCGGCTGATTCTATCCCTCTCCCATCCCAGAGCGTGTCACTCCTCACAAATTTCGTCCCCTGGTATGCCGGTTTGACCGGAGCGGGCATGTCCCCGGCTGGGTGTGGCGCGTCTTGTCTTGTGTGTCTTGTCTTGTCTTATTTAAAACATAATTGTTAACAAAATTTTCCTCTCACTAATAATTACCTTTTTTTCCTAAATTAAGCGTCCTCTATGCTTTTTATTTTATAGATATTGTTAATACACGTTAGCACTCTTCAACAAAAGACAATTTTGTTCTTTAATCTCACTTTTTGAATATTTTATAAGCAATCGTTTTTACCCACCTAAATGAGTAAATACGGGTATTTATCGGGTGCTTTGAGTAAATACCGAGTAAATACTCAGTATTTACTCACCCCTACCCATCTCTACCTGTTGCAGATAGATGCTACTTGTTGCTTCCAATTTAAATACCTATCAATAGTGATCCCCAAAAAATGTACCTGGTCGCAGCCGTTTATAAGTTGACCTTTACAGTCTATTTTTAGTGAGGCTCGTTGCGTTTTATAATTTGAAAATTGCACCCAGTTTGTCTTATTTACATTCATTGTTAAATTATTATTAATTAACCAGTTATCGATGTCATAAACAGCATTGTTTATCAAATTTTCAAATGTATTAGTCATGTCTAAGTCTGGTATAATGATTGATAGGTCATCTGCATACATAACAACTTGATGTGTTGTTGCGTGAGGAATATCGTTAACGTAGAGAACGAAAAGTAGCGGTCCTAGAACGCTACCTTGGGGCACGCCTCTCATAGTAGTTTGAAACGACGACCTGTATTGAGTTAATTCATTGTTACAATTTAGTCTACTTATTTCGACACATTGCCTACGATTAGATAAATATGACTTGATCCATTCAGAAGCGTTTCCACGAATACCATAATGTTCACACTTTTTTAATAATATTGAATGGTCCACAAGAGTGTGTTTTAAAAAGAAAACTAGTGCCTGCGCTAAATCAGAGGATTGATTTGACGAGCCGACACCACCACCAGGCTCCGTTTAGTAAGCCGTGGTAAAAAACCGGAACAAAAGGGATACAAGTATCATGACCTTTACTGTCGTACTATAATCACGTGACCAGTGTTGTCAGCATAGCAAAAACCATAAAATAGCACTGGCGCGCCCTCAAATCCCACGACTCTTCTCTTTCCGCACAGACTCTACCAAAGAATATAATACTCACTAGTAGAAGAACGATAACTCCATACAAAAAAATGTCCCCAAACGTTTATACGTTTATACTAGTAGCGCCGCGTTGTGTACCAAGAACTAAAGTTGACAACCGGTTTAGCCTGGCGGGTATTGGTAGGTAGTAATTCTATTGATAAACATATTTGTTATCTTCATATCACGAAATATATGAAAAATGCAAATATTACCCCTTGTTTTTGGTATTATCAATTGATTTAAATAAAAGGCATATTTATGTTTATAATATTGTATAATTTTATTTATTAAAAATATGTTTTACATATAGAAATATACACTGAAAATTAAGCCCTGACAATTTAATAAAAAAATTGACATTAATAAAGCATTCACAAAGTTTCCAGTGTAATACAAATAACATTAGGCATGCCTACCTATTACACTTTACACACAGATACACTACACTTTACACACGGCATTTTACACAGATTTCCAACTTGTATTCATACATTTCTTCACGGTTAATTAATACGCTTTCCAGATGCATTATGACTCGGTTCCTTCTGAACCCACTAAAACTGTGAATTTCACTCTGGCTGCTTCAACAGCCGTTGCTCCGCATTTAGCACATTTTCTATGTGCATTGCTGTAATCCATGTAGGTACAGACTAAGGCCCACTTGCACCATCCCACTAACCCGGAGTTAAGCGGTTAAACCGTTAACCTAGTGTCAAATTGTATGGGTGCGATAGGCAGACACTCATATTGGCACGTCTGTGCATATTGAGTGATCAGCACATTTAATGTAGATCTTGCGCCTCCACTCGATAAGGGATTTCCTCTTCGATCACGTAGAATAAGTATATATAATGTGAGTATAACAAGTATTAGGAGATTAGAGTGTACAAGCTGGAAGGTATTACATCTGTCAACCGGTATACTGTGTTTACTGAATCGTCCCTTCCACCCCGGCGCTCCGCCTATTACATGGCGACCGTGACACGTGAGGACTTTGCGTGAGGATACTGCGAGTATAAGATCATCATGGACGACGACAGTGAAGAGGACTTTGAGGACGAGGCGGCGGCGTCGAACTTATCCAGTGATTTGTCTTGTTAATTGGTAATCAACAGTACCAAAATGAGAGTTCATAAACTGAAGAATGTGGTCATAATAGTGACCGTGGCCAGTATCAACATCGCTTCATTGGCTTCAGCGGGTTTGGATTTGACGGAGGTCCGAGATGTATGTCGTCGGCTACGCATCTGGGTCTGGTTACGCATTGCTGCCGGGTGCTGGGAGCGTCGCGTCGAGCGAGGTGGACATTTTTAAGGGTATAAAATTTTGCGTGTTTTGTGTTTTTTTTATCTGTGTGAATTATTTTTCTACTTAGTTAACTTTAAGGATTTATTAGAAGTATTACGTGTTTTAAAGGAGATAAGTGAATTTATTAGTTAAAGGTTGGTGTAAAGAAGTTGCAGCTGTGGATTTTAAAAAATCGCGTTTAAAACGGTAGAAAGATTTGAGTATTTACTCTTGGAGATTCAGGGTAATAGTATGGTCGGATAATTAATTACCGATTTTTATTTAAAGACGTCTTTGCATTCTGAAAATGATTGTAACGAATTTATTTTTGCACACTCAAACTATAATCGCGGTACGATTAGTGCGAATCAGCAAGGTCGAGGACGGGTGTATTTGCGCGAGTAGGCAGAAATCAAACAGTTGCTGTAGGTAACATGGATAGTGTAATGTCAATGTTATTCAGCACGTGACTTAGATGACAAACGTAATTAATTTGTTTTTTTTTTCGTGTCTGACGAAGATTATGTAAATATGTGGTCTTATAATACTAGTAATCACGTAGTGGTAACTTGTTCAAATAAGGAATTTATCGGATATGAGTTAAGAGTTGCTAGTTTAGGATTCTGAAGGATTAAACTTAAACAAATAAACTGGACACGACACTCTGGTACTACGTCTTTAAAGCTTGGCCAGCCTAGAGTAGTAGATATCATAAATAGGACACAGGAAGATACAGAATTAATAATTTGCGCGAGTAAATAATGACGAGATTGATGGAAGATGCGTAATAGCGAACCGGTAAAAATGATACTGATAATGGTGTTGGTGTGAACTCTACAATTTATATAAATCAAGATTCTCCATGAACGAAGGCACGCTTAGACGTATCGTTACGAGACTTGATTATGTTATGGGAAGGTCCCAATGCAGACATTAGGGTTATGGCTCATTGTGGAAAAGGTTAAATGTAGTAGAGTTGTTATATATTAAAAATGAGCTCAAATAAAAAGTATGTTACTAGGTGAACTAAGTAAGGTTTTTCGCGCGGGACAAGATGAATTACCTAGGTTATGTATGAATTATTTCGTTGTTAACGAAAATTACCGATCGGGAAATGATTGAAGTTATACTAAAGGATTATTATTGTTACTAACTAGTGGACATGCTGGTAGTACTAAACGGATTGACGGTATCTAGGAGTACGAGTATTATTGGAAAAACTACATTATATAAAACGAAGTATAGATTCTCATAAGCAGGATTTTAGCTGTAGACGTTTGTCGAGAGATAATCTTTCTATAATTATAGCTACCTATCACAGCTACAACATCTTTTGCGAAGCATTTTTTTTAGATTACTTGGACTTGGATAAAGCAGACCCAACACTGTGAAACGAAAATTATGATTGTTTGTTATTGTTATTTTATATTGAACTATAATTGTTTTATCACTTGTATAATTTGTATTTTATTCTGACTTGTAAAATGTACTTGTATTTTTACCAATAAAAATCTGTATTCTGTATTCTGCAGGATGTAAGACAAGTATATTATAACTTTGAAATGTGAAATATTAATTGTGAAATGCAATGTTTGTATTAGAAATAGTTTTTTTTTAATCAAACATATGAAATATTATATTATAAGTCAAACATTGTTAATTTTAAGATAGGTGATTTAGTATTAGTTAAGAATGAATGTTACAATAAATTAAATGACCTATATTTAGGACCATATTAAATAAAATAAATGATAGGGTCAAATTTAAAGGTAATTAAAAATAATACAGATTATTTAGTACATAAGAATAGAGTAAAGTGGTTTCACCAATAGTCTTCTTTTCAGGGGAGGGAACCCCCTACCTTTTCAGGGGAGGTGCGATAGGCAGACACTCATATTGGCACGTCTGTGCATATTGAGTGATCAGCACATTTAATGTAGATCTTGCGCCTCCACTCGATAAGGGATTTCCTCTTCGATCACGTAGAATAAGTATATATAATGTGAGTATAACAAGTATTAGGAGATTAGAGTGTACAAGCTGGAAGGTATTACATCTGTCAACCGGTATACTGTGTTTACTGAATCGTCCCTTCCACCCCGGCGCTCCGCCTATTACATGGGTAACCACGGCAACTTCAGGTTTAACCGGTTAACCCTAGGTTAGTGGAATGGTGCAAGTGGGCCTTACAGTCTTAAGTGGTAGTACCGCTACGTTGTATTTATTATTTAAAGATTGAATAAATAAAATTTTCGTTATAACTTTAACCATAGCAGTTGGACAGAGTCACATATATTTTTTATACAAATATATTTTTTATTATGGTGGGTAGACGTACCTACCCTCCATATATTTTATGGACATTGATAAAGACAGTTGGAAGCAAAGAATATAATACTCACTAGGAGAAGAACGGTAACTCCATACAAAAAAATGTCCCCAACCGTTTATACGTTTATACTAGTGGCGCCGTCTTTGTGTACCAATGGAACTAAAGTTGACAACCGGTTTAGCCTGGCGGGTATTGGTAGGTAGTAATTCTGTTGATAAACATATTTGTTATCTTCATATCACGAAATATATGCAAGATGCAAATATTACCCCTTGTTTGTGGTATTATCAATTGATTTAAATAAAAGGCATGTTTATGTTTATAACATTATATATATTATTTATTCAAAAATGTTTTACATATAAAAATATACACAGAAAACTGGCAACTGGCAACTTAATAAAGAAAATTTACATTAATAAAGCGCATTCACAAAGTTTTCAGTACCTTTTATACAAATAACATTAGGCATGCCTACCTATTACACTTTACACACAGATACACTACACTTTACACACGGCATTTTACACAGATTTCCAACTTGTATTCATACATTTCTTCACGGTTAATTAATACGCTTTCCAGATGCGTTATGACTCGGTTCCTTCTGAACCCACTAAAGTTGTAAATTTCACTCTGGCTGCTTCAACAGCCGTTGCTCCGCATTTAGCACATTTTCTATGTGCATTGCTGTAATCCATGTAGGTACAGACTTACAGTCTTAAGTGGTACGTAGCGGTACACGTTGTATGTATTATTTAAAGAGTTAATAAATAAAATTTTCGTTATGAACTTTTGGCAACCACAGCAGTTGGACAGAGTCATTGACAAATATATTTTTTATTATGGTGGGTAGACGTACCTACCCTCCATATATTTTATGAACTTTGATAAAGACAGTTGGAAGCAAATATTCATTATAAAACTTAATCGCATGTAATTAAGTTTTAAGCGTTTTATGATTGATATGAGCGTAAGTCCCGTTTTATGATTAATATTGTATAAAATTCGTGATAATTTAAATCAGAGTTGGGAGCAATGTTGCTGTAGAAAAATGATTTTATTTTTATTACTCGCAACTTTTTCCCGGAGGCCAACGCACACATAGAAGCTTAAGGCGCATACATGCGCAATTATTTGGGGACATAACTTTCTTAGGAAGTGAACAGGCCTTGGTTGGAAGCAAATAATCAATTTTAAAACTGAATCGCGTATAATTAAGTTTTAAGCGTTTTAAGTCCCGTTTTATGATTAATAATGTATAAAATTCGTGATAATTTAAATCAGAGTTGGGAGCAATGTTGCTGTAGAAAAATGTTTTTATTTTTATTACTCGCAACTTTTTCTCTGAGGCCAACGCACACATAGAAGCTTCAGGCGCACACATGCGCAATTATTTGGGGACATAACTTTCTTAGGAAGTGAACAGGCCTTGATGTATATACGAACGTATTATTTTAATGTTCTAAACTGGAAAATAATTAATTTTTCACCACACCAACTCGGAAAGGCTTACTTTGCACTTCAAAAACTGATAGCAAAGTTGCATTTTATTCACATGTGAGGCAAAGTAATCAAATGCAAATGTTTGAGTCTGTTGTTTTCTTATGTTTGCTGGTAGAATTCACTTTTAAATGATGATTTTGGATGATAAATATTTGATAACATTCATTTGGATTTGAAGTTGTTTGATATTTTACATTTAATATTTGCTGGGGTTGGTGTGGTGAAAAATTTTGTGTTTCACTCGGGGGCAAATTTTGTTTAACTCTCGTACTTTGAAACCCTCGCAACGCTCAAGATTCCATTTTTCGAACCACTCGCTACGCTCGTGGTTCAATTTTGGAATCTTTCGCTTGCTCGGGTATCAATATTAGCACGAGCGGTTAAACAACTACTTTGCCCCCTTGTAAAACAAATAACTATTGTATGAAAAAACACAACGTAATAATAAGTCCATATATGTAATTATTCATTTTTACGTATTATCATCAATAAATATTAAATCACATTTTTACTAATTTATATAACGAAGCCATTCAAAGTAGGTATCCTAAGTTCCTAACATAACCGACAAAATTGAACAGTTCTATGAAGAGGTCTGCACTTCAAATAGACTCTTCAGCGTGAACCCCTCCTTCAAAGGCTCAATGGCCAGCCCGAGATACGCGCTGTACACCGGCCGTATTTCATCATCAGGCTTGTTCTGGGCCAGCTGCGACGCGAGGTAGAGGTTGGGGCCCATCTCGCCACGCGGCTCGCCGATTTCCTGCAGCTCTTCTATATCGTCTTTTGGCGGTTCTGAGGGTTGCTGCAAACAATACATGATCCTGATGATCCAGACCAGAGATTATGGCAGGTGATTTTATGGTTTGAATCTTGTGATGGTGAATTTTTGGCGTGATCGTAGAAGGTGGTATTGGGTGAGTTAGGTTAGTTTTGTAAAACCTGCGAGAGAAAACCTTAAACGGACTATTACATCCCTCTTTTTGGAAGTTATAGTTGCACCAAACAAAGTCTGCAGCGGATTTGATAGCCCACGCAGTGTAAGTGTTATGTATACGTCATAATTTCATAGAAGTTTGATGTTTAAAATGACACTTGCACTGCGTGGGCTATTAAAATCGCTGCAGACTTTTTACGGTCTGACTATAATTAATGTGGGTACATACGAAAATAAAATACACAGGAAAACAGCTGTGCTTCAGTAGACGGCTCCTTAGACGAATTCAAAAGGAATGCATCCATCGGAGAAGGATGGCGATGTGTTAAACACCTTGCCAAAAGAGTGGAACGACAAGGAAAAGATCAACTCACCTCATTCCAGTTCATCTCGACTCCAAAAACAGGTCTCTCACTGTAAGCTCGGTGTAGTTCCTTCAGCTCGTCTCTCAAAGAGTATAGTCTTTCCTTCGGGTCTGCCCGGAAGCCCAGAACGTAACCGCCGCTACTTGGACGCGCCGATATTACAAGAGCCTCGCCAAATTTTGAGTCGCGAGTTGAGATCTGAAATGAGAGCTGAAGTTTTATGTGTGAGTAAGCCAAAATAATAAACTTTTCTTGGAATTAACCCATTTCAATGCTCTTGTCAGAGCATCCTGCGAGCGACTCGAAGTTAACTAAATAAATAAATATTCGATTCAGATTAACCATGAATGGTTGACTTGCCGATATGTTGTTATCTATAAGTTACATCCTCAACCTCTTTGTCGTCTTATTAAGAAAATATTAATTTAGTAGCATCGTGCATCGTTGGTTGACTGTCAGTAAATGAGTCAAATTCTGATTTGGTGATATTTTAGTTTTAGTTTAGTGGCATGTTTTTAACAAACAAAATATAACAAACACTGCAAGTTTTCAAATAAATATTTCCGGCGTGGTGTGGGAAAATTGCGCA
This sequence comes from Cydia fagiglandana, assembly GCF_963556715.1. Taxonomy (NCBI): domain Eukaryota; kingdom Metazoa; phylum Arthropoda; class Insecta; order Lepidoptera; family Tortricidae; genus Cydia; species Cydia fagiglandana. The sequence continues at coordinate 29,707,684 of NC_085932.1, read as the reverse complement.
GGTACTATTTAAGTGTAATGTGAAATGTGTGCGATGTGGTACCTAGACTTCAGACATTAACGCTGTTGCAAGTTGCAAGTAAGTTCATCTTCTTATATTATAATATATATACGACGGAAAATATACCTATGCATTATTAAATTGTACAGCGGACTTAATCTCGTACAATTTAATAATGTGTAAAATTCGTGAAGGTTTATAAATATAATGAATGCCTGGACCGAAGTGTCATTCACATCATCACAGGCCTTTCCGTCTATTGCAGACGATTTATGCATTTGCTGTTTAGACAACGGGTTTGGTGACTGTGGAGGCCGAGGCGTGAGCGGGACGACCTCCCACATTTTTGGCAGAGAAAGTTCATGCCACCTGAGGTTCCAGTCCCGGTTAGGTAGGTATTTAATTTTTGCAACACCTTCTGCTATCTAAAGCAACCGCTGTAATGAAGTGTACAGATTATGAAATTTAGCTTTAAATAGCCAATGTGTGATAACCACCTAAGGTTATGCGCGCACGACCAACTTTGTCTCCTCAACTTTGTGTTTTGTGCCTGTCGCACTTGACTTCGACACTTGAGTGCGACAGAGACAAAACACAAAGTTGCGGAGATAAAGTTGCTTGTGCGTGTCTACTCTTATACTCACGCTATCAATGGTTAAGTAGGGTAAGGATACGTTGAAGGAATCGTTTATGTCCGCGTACCACACCACCCTCACGTTGGTGACCACCATAGTACCGAGGTTTCCGGACTCGCTGGACAGGTTCCAGATGCTGTGCTCGTTCAGGCAAATCTGAAAAAGAATATTTTTGACAAACATTGAATGTTTGATACGAATAAGACAACCAAAATGGTAAAAAACCGGGCAAGTGCGACTCGGACTCGCGCACGAAGGGTTCCGTACCATAATGCAAAAAAAAAAACAAAAAAAAGCAGAAAAAAAACGGTTACCCATCCAAGTACTGACCACTCCCGACGTTGCTTAACTTTGGTCAAAAATCACGTTTGTTGTATGGGAGCCCCCTTTAAATCTTTATTTTATTCTGTTTTTAGTATTTGTTGTTATAGCGGCAACAGAAATACATCATCTGTGAAAATTTCAACTGTCTAGCTATCACGGTTCATGAGATACAGCCTGGTGACAGACGGACGGACGGACAGCGAAGTCTTAGTAATAGGGTCCCGTTTTATCCTTTGGGTACGGAACCCTAAAAAGGAACCATTATGGTACGACTGTTCGTCTGTTCGTTATCAAAATCGCTAAATATCTCGAGAACTACTTACTTAGGCGAATCGGGGAAGGATTGATCCTTAGGGGACACTTGGTTCAAATTAAACCAAATGTGATGATGATGATACCTAACACTTTTTAGAGTGGGACTTATTATTTGGCAAGACATTTCCGTCAGTAGAAAAAGGCGTTTCTGCTGAGTTGCACGTCGGAATTTAAGGTAAAAACGATGAAATTATATCGCGGTAGACCCGTTGACGTGACGAAAACGTGAGAGTTTAAAGTGTTATAGTAGAAAAAGGCGGTGAATTTAATAAATGTAATAGCGAATGGTATTCCTACCATAGAAAATTTCAATTTCGCTCTTTTTTTCTATTGTCAAAGTGGGTTTGCCAGAGTATATACGAGTATTATATAATCTGATGATGATGAAATGTACTTACCCGCTCTAACGGCAGTATGCTGAGCTGTTTATTGTGGATGATGGCACTGCGCAGTTTCAGGTCGCGGTAAGGTCTTGAAGCTACATACGCCCTGCAAAAAACCCTTTATATATCAAGAACCTTTAACCCTTTCACCGTCAGACGGCCATAAATGCGCACTGTTTATTATTCATATTAATCTTCAAGCATCCCATAAGCAGACATTGGATTCAGGGGGCAAAATTAAATGACAGGTATAATTCCTATATCGAATTATCGATTAACTAAAAGTTATGTTTGTAAGTGAGTAGGGGCCCGATTCGGATTTTGAAATAGACATTTATTAGATATCTTTTAGACATAACCAAGATACGATAACGATATGATTAAGATCTAAACCTGTCAAATTTGACATTTCCGCGATTCTGGAGATACTCTTGAACGATTTCCACAAGATATGACTTAGAGATTCAATTCACATCTAATAGGTATCTTACTCTATCTAACGTAAAAGTGACATTGGTTGCCCGAATTGCGCTGCAAAAGAGAACTAGTTGATATCTAAACTAAAACGTATCTAGAATGGATCTAGTACGTGTCGTCTCTGTGAATATCTTTAAGTTCGAATACGGCAGTAGGTATATTCTAGTACTATTTTGGAGACGAAGGCAAAATTTGCCCCCTAGAATCTGAGGGCCTACCGCGCACCACGTTCGGCGTGTTGCCTTTCTGTCGCACTTGTAAATTTGTACGTAAGTGTGACAGGGAGGAGACACGGTATACAATATCGTGAAATAACTCAATCAATTCACATAAATAACTCTATGATTTATTAAACAATAAAAAGCCTTAAAATAGAAAATATAAACTAAAATTAAAAACTAAGCTTAAAAATAAACTATAAACTATAAATAGAAAATTTGCCCCAAATCGCCGTCTATTGGCAGCGTGCCCAGAAGGCTGGCAGCATTGCCACGTTGTATGGCAATGCTGATCCGCTGCGCTAGATATGACCCAGCCCTCTGGTCACGCGTCAACTCGACTAACCTGCGGCTACATTCGTTGAAAACTCTGTGGGCGCTACCCCAAGGCCCCATAGTCTCAACCCCAAACGGCTCAAATATGCAACCACTATTTATGGTTGCATACTTGCGCCGCTTGAGAAGCTCGGCCGAATTGGCAGCCGAGCCAGCCTTCACTGCAGTGCCGTGGAGATGGGACAGCGCTAGGGTATCGGCACAGGTTGTGTCCCAAACCAGCGGCCGTCCCATCTTCCACGGCACTAGGGTCATACCGTCGGGTCTTTTACCGTCATCGCGGGCGAGGCCAGTAGGTTCTAAAACGGCCGGTGCTCCCGCACTGGCTAAGGCCCGACGGATGACATCATTAAGGCTGGCATGGCGGGGGGCACGCCCAGCGCTTCTGCCGCAGGATAGACCATGGTGGCCCAACCGGTCCACTGGGTCACCGCAGCGACAGCGATGTGGGGCAACATGATACATAGTTATAACTGTTATAAGGAAATTCAGCGCTATTCCAATATCTGAAGCAGTGTATAAGGTACAAAATGATCCACGTAACAAGTTACAACGTAACTTTGAAAGTAATGGAATATTAACATAGTTAATAGAGTAAAGTAAACCAACCTTTTTAAGCATTTGCTTAAAAGTCAGGCTAATAGATATATCAACTAATATATCCTTAATATATCAACTAGAAAGTGCTCCAGTCAGTTTTAGCTTACATATAACCTAGATCTAGAATTCTAGATTCTGAGAGAAAGTATCGTTACAATTGAAATCACCTCAAATAGTCCAATGATTATGTCTAATAAGCCATATACGGCACATACATATGCAAACTGACATAGGTAAGTACTTTATGCATCTGATTGTCAGATGCTGAAATAACTGACCCCCTACAAACAAGTATCTATGCAGGGGGTCAGGTATCTCTGCAGCTTGCTGTACATAGTCTATTGATACGCAAGCAGTTTAAAAATACTGATTTGTGGATAATAAGGGGTCATCCATTAATTACGTCACACCAATTTCTAGGTTTTTTGACCCCCCCCACCCCCTTGTCACACTTGGTCACATTTGGCACACCCCTCCCCCCCTAGTGTGACGTCACATTTTTTCTACGAAATCGCCAAATCGAATTAAGTTAGTACCTAAGTATTATTAATATTTTATCAAAATATTTTTGACGATATAAATATTAGTAATTTTATAACCCAAAACTGCTTAGGAAAGAAAATGAAACGATTAAAAACTATTTTCGTTTTAAAAACTTGTTATTTAAATGTACAGCGAATAAAATAATTTAAATAAATTTTCGGTTATTGATGAAGTTAAAGTGACGTCACAAAGTTTGTGTCTCCCCCCTCCCCCATGTCACAATATGTCACATTTTCTTGACCCCCTCCCTCCCCCTAAACGTGTGACGTAATTAATGGATGACCCCTAATGCAGGTAAAAGTTATAAAAAATAATCACTAACGGCCACTTGCACCATCGTACTAACCCGAGATAACCTGTTAAACCATGATTACTAGTACAATTTGACACTGGGTTAACGGTTTAACCGGTCTGGTTTAATGGGATAGTGCAAGTGAAGCTAAGTAAGGCTTTCTGGCTTGACGCAAACATACTTTTCTCTCTTCACTATTACACGACACAAGCGCCTGTTGTGTTGCTTCCTAAGTAAATGCTATGAAGTTTTGTGTAGGCGTCGTAATTTCTCTTCGGGTGTGTTGTTTTATTTTATGTAGGTACCTAAGCTAACTTTAACTTCTTAAGGTAGTTTAATAGGGTTTGCTGTGGGTTTGAGCTAAATAAAGTTAAAATAAAAGGAGTTGTCGTGACGCTGTATCAAGTATAAATTTGCAAAAAAAAAGTATATATATAATCTAGACACACGACAGTATGTCAGCCAAGTTCGCAAGACAAAATATCATATTAATACATACAATTGGACGTAGTTACGCGAAAACGTTCCAACCCACAAGTCACTCGAAAATGAGTTACCATAACCAGGGTACTATTTTTGACATATTACATCATGTGCACACAAAGATGCTAGTATTTTTAGGTTAGTTTCATCAATAAAGTTTGACCCAAATGTTCCAACCCACCATTATACCAAGGACGTGTACTCAAAATAAAGTAAAAACATTACATGCATACTGAAACATATTGTTAAAAACTCCTTATAGAATAACATATCGTTATAATGTTCCACTTGTCTTGAAACATTATACTAAATTCATAAAACGCACATTTAATTTTTTCTTAAATGATCCATGTAGGTTGGAACGTTTTTGCAAAATCTTTATACATTTTTTATTTCTGCAAAAATGTTCCATGTAATTTGAAACCTTTTAGATTAATCCATACTGTTTTTTTTAAGCTGCGAAGACTGTTCTAAATAAATTGGAACATTTTATTATAATATATTATTTTCTAATTTTTTGCTATAAACGATCCACATATACTTGATCCATTTTTGCTATTAAATATGTTCGAGAGAAAAAAAAATTTTTTACCAAAATAAATAACTATGGTATATTTAAGTTTATGTATTTAGTCAAAACAATCAATGGACTATTTACAATAAAGGTGGCAACATTATTACCCTTTGCTCCCGTAAAATGACAGCACCAACGAAACGCACATGTGAAACGAAACGCCGCCGCGGACCTACGCGGAGCTGGTTTGGGGACCTTGCACTTTGTGACTATGCGCTGAAACTTGGCACAGTTGATTCTTAGCTGGTCTTGAGCAGATACAGACCGGGGAGACATCGAGAGCCACCTCTCAATTAGTGGGGGGGGGGGGGGGGGGGAAGTTCAACACTGCCGCGCTTCACTTGGAGCTGCATTTCTCTAAAACTATACCTATTAGGGCATGTAATATATTATTTTCGGATAAATTAAGGACAAGGAATCTATTTTTAGAACAAAAAATGCCCTTTCGAACAAAAAAGTGAGTAAAGTAGAAAAGACTAAATAACGTATTTTACATTTATTATAATTACAATTAAAAAAAAAAAAGAGTAGCAGGAATCTGAAAAAAAAATATGCCGATGTGCCGCCGACATATTTATGAATATGGAATTCTTAGAGATTTTTGATTAAAATAACTCATTTTTAGTTACTTTGTCAAATTCGATCTCGTCGAGATATTAATCTCGATCTCGAAAGTGTGACTCTCGAGATCTCGAAACACCCAACCTAAAAAAAACAAAAAATTAAAATATTATACCCAATCTCTATTCGGATATTTCGTGCGAGATTTCGAATCGCCAATCTTGTACCTAAAGAATTTTGTAAACCCATGACCATGCAATAAAATAAATTTCATATCAATTTCAATTTTGAAATATTAGAATCAAAAAGTTCAAAATAGATTTTATAGGTACATAACTTCAAAAATGTGTTCCCTCTCAACCCAAAACCCCTTGTCTCTCAGGATGATCTAGATATTTTCACACAAGACGGTTTATCGATAACTTCTTACATCACTAGATTCTTCTTCCTCGCGTTATCCCGGCATTTCGCCACGGCTCATGAGAACCTGGGGTCCACTTGACAACTAATCCCATGATTTGACGTAGGAACTAGTTTTTAAGTAAGCGACTGCCATCTGACCTTCTAACCCCAATAAGGCCTAGTTTATAAACTAGGCCTTATTGGGATTAGTCCGGTTTCCTCACGATGTTTTCCTTCACCGAAAAGAGACTGGTAAATATCAAATGATATTTCGTACATAAGTTCCGATAAACTCATTGGTACGAGCCGGGGTTTGAACCCGCGACCTCCGGATTGCAAGTCGCACGCTCCACCGCTAGGCCACCAGCGCTTCTTACATCACTAGATTATCGACATTAAATGTCGACGAATGCCCATCACTTTTCTGTCTGTGTACTTATTTAGAAACTTGACTCCGCCCTTAAAATTAGTGCGATAAGTACAACTGCAGCACAGGCGAAACATACTTACTTACTTACTGCCGTGGCGCAGTGACCCGAAGTGGATCTTGGCCTCTGACACTAAGGAACGCCATGCTTCTCTGTCATGCGCCGTTTCTGTCCAATCGACGGCACCGAGCTCGTTCAGATCTTTCACGACCTCATCGCTCCAGCGATACCTAGGACGCCCAACCGGTCGTCGACCCTCCGGACGGCCCGAGTACGCTCTCCAAACCGCTCGATCTTCACCCATACGGACCACGTGCCCGAGCCATCGGAGTCTTGAGGCTTTCGTTTCTCCGACTATATTGGGCTCGGCCACTAGATCTTCGATTTCCTGGTTCCTGCGTAGGTATCCTCCATGAGCCATCTTCTCCGCGAGTGGGTCCAAGTATCTTCTGGTAGATCCTCCGTTCAGCCACCAGCAGTGCGTATTCCTCTCTTTGTGTTAGGGTCCAGGCTTCGCATCCGTACATCAAGATCGGTCTGATTATAGTCTTGTATATACGGAGTTTCGTCTTTCTGGTCATTAGCCTGGACACCAACACTTTAAGAAGAGCAGCTGTGCACCGGAGCGCGTTCTGAATTCGGGTTTGGATCTCCTCTTCCCTCCGATTGCTGTCTGTGACGATACACCCAAGATATTTAAATTTCTCTACACCTTTGTAAGAGGTTTGTCCTATAGTGAGATCTTTCCTACGAATAGAGTTATTTCTGTATCGCTTCATATGAAGGTACTCAGTTTTCTCCCGACTAATTCGTAGGTCAACCTTCACTGCCTCTTCCTCAACGAGCAAAATGACGGTGAAAACGGGAGTCTGCCTAACAGACCAGTTTGATGTCGGTACGGGTCTCAAGCAAGGGGATGCTCTCTCTCCCATACTTTTCAACTTGGTGCTCGAATATGTCACCAAGAAAGTTATAGCCTCTGGTGGCGGAGTAGAGTTGAACGGTAGCCACCGAATTATTGGGTATGCAGACGACCTAGCCCTCCTGGGGGAAAACGAGGCGGATGTCCGTAGGGCTGCTCAGAGCCTAGAGGACAGGCGAAACATCCTGCGTAAAAATCTCAAAAATCGAGGTTTCGTACTCGACTGTTTCCTCCTCCAAAACTTAACCAATCAAACTTAAATAACCAAAAAGAAGAAAATAATGTTATATGCTTTAGGTCAATTTAAATTCATTACATACACTTAAATTCGTTTTGGAACGTTTATGCATAATTGCTATTTAACAAGTTTCATACAAAATTAAATTTAGCGAAAACGTTTCAAACTCGTTTTACCTATTTATATGCCCCTTGTATTATGTATTTACAAAAAATATGCATATCATTCAATAACCAGTTTGGCATTCCACAGTAAAACCAATAGTATTTGCCTGAAATAATTACAGGGAAAAAGTGTACCGCTAAAACACAAAATTGCGTTTATCTCAAAATGGGGTCGCTGTGGGTTGGAACGTTTTCGCGTAACTACGTCCAATTAAACATATAGTAAAATGAACAGTACCTACATCGCCTACTATTCGTGTTTGTAACTACACATGTGGTATTATAGCTATCCAAGACAGCAATCGTTGATAGAAAACTTCAATTGATTTAAATAAATTGTATAGAAATAGCCACGTGACTTTTCGTAGTATCTGTCATCCCATACATGTTTTCTTTTGATTTGAGTAATGTAACATGAAATTCTTTATGTAAATACCTAAAAAAGGTTCCTGTGAGTAGGCCACAAAACTCACAAAAGCCGAGACTTACGTACCTACAGCTCTGCTTTTGGCAGATTGTTTGTTTGACTTCACTACTCAAAGAATATCTGAAGAACGTCGTTTTCACTCGTCCTTAGCGATAATGCCGATTCCAATTTCAACGTCTTTTGTGTCTTTTTTGGGAATATTTTCCTTGTGGATTTTATCACGAGCCTTTTGAAGATCTATACGAACTTTTTAAATTAATAACTAGGGAACACAACCATACTTAGGTACCTAAAGGTGGACAAAAATATCTGAAAAATCAACGATGTGATAGTATGTTCCACAGCAACCGTAGAGTTTAGTTTTATTGTCACAATGTCCGTTTTTGTGCATTTAATTTAATTTTAGATAAAATTCATATTAGTTAAGTTCCTCTAAAAACCGAAGACGCATAGCGTTTCACCGAGGTACGCTTTTGTGGCAGCCAAAGGCCGAACTGCGGATTAGCAGAGCTAAAAAAGTCAATTTAAAAGTTAAAAAACCGACTTAAAAAGGATAAAATAATATATTATGCTGTTTTATATGTGTTAAACTGTACTGATACGATTGAAGTCGGTGCCAATCCACTTAGTTGCAATACTGGTTTTTGGAAGTCGGTTAAAAAAGGAGTAATTAGGAGGAGGAAGGCCTTACTTGTGTACACCCGCGACGGATGTGTAGTGCCTTACGCAGTTCGGAGCCAAGTTGGTGAAGATGAACTCGTAACGGCTCGACCTGTATAGGATAGTATAATTTTTATAAGTTTTTAGTCTGTGAACGCGACTCAATCGTAGCACACTGCGCTTTTAAAAACTTCAATCTTTTGAGTCGTGAGTCGAGTCTGTTTTCGAGTATTTTTGCGGCGCACGTCAAGTTAATACGGACATGTCATGAAATTTTAAGGTTCGCAATATACCTACCTATCTAAAAATCTTTTGCCAAAGTTATGCAACCTTAAGTCCCAACAGGAGCGGTCATTTCTCCATACAAACGTACTCGACTGTTTCCTCCGTGGGTTTTGATGCTAGAGCAATGATTTTTTTAACACAGATTAATATTGTCAATATCTGTGTTGGACCGTTTTGCTTTTTTTTGATATTTTTGTTTTTAAGGCGCTAGAACCCTTCAAAAAGGGCCAAAATGGCCTCATTGACTATGCCGCAATGAGAGGCGTAGTATTCAAAACTGATATCAATTAGCCAAAAAAGCAAAACGATCCGACACAGATAATTTCATAATCATTTAGATTTCCAAATTTGGTTACGATTGGTTAAGCTTTGGAGGAGGAAACAGTCGAGTACGAAACCTCGATTTTTGAGATTTTTACGCAAGATTTTCGCCTTGTCCTTATCGCACTAGTCTTAGGAGCCGCTTCCGTTAGCGAGGCACTATATTTAGCTAAAATATTTAAAACTCAGCTCCTGTTTCGTCTTAAGTTTAACACATTCATGGCCATTAATTGCTACGTTTTACACTCGTAGCGCGTAGCCACGGTTTCGCCGTATACCATTAGACCTAAGTGCACTTTTTCACTGCCAACTCGGTGCAAAGTAGGCTTAGATCTACTCTATACTTCGTTTTTTTAGCATTAGAAATTAGGTAAACAATCTTGATGTGTCTTTTAATTGAAAAACACATTTTGAAAATAAATTACGGCAAATATGTAACAATTATGAATCTAATACGATCATTTATATTCTTCTACTTTCATAAGTAATAGTTATTGATTTTTAAAAAGCGTTTTTCAATTAAAAGACATGCCAAGATCGCTTACCTTCTTTCAAGTTCTTTCTAATGCTGAAAAAAACGAACTATAGAGTATGTCCTTGAATCCTAAAGACACTCTTACACTACCTGTATGCAGCGAGTAGATAAAGGGCTTGTGTGGTGCCGCGGAGACCAGAGTTTACCACTTTAGTGCTGGTGGAGATTATGCAGTTTAGGCCGACAGCTGAAACCAATACACACATGAACAATATAGAGGCTCCCATTTTAAAGGCCGGCAACGCAATACACAAATTGATCCTCGGGGATGATAAAGAATGCCAAATGAGTCGTAGATTAGTGACCACCATACGGCCCTTGTTATCTGTGTTGCCTTTTCGCATCATAACTCGATTCTGCCAAAAATCTCCATATTATCAGTTAATACATATACAAAATTGATCCTAGGGTAAAGAATGCCAAATGAGCCGTAGCTTAGTGATCACCATACGGCCCTTGTTGTCTGTGTTGCCTTTTGGCATCATAACTCGATTCTGCCAAAAATCTTCATATTATCAGTTAATACTTACACAAATTGATCCTCGGGGATGACAAAGAATGCCAAATGAGTCGTAGATTGGTAACCACCATACGACCCTTGGTGCCTGTGTTGCCTTTTGTGTCTTCTACTGGCTCAATTCTGTCGAAGATCTTCTCGCCCGAACGCAGTTTTAGGTAGCTGCAACGCAAAGATAAGTAATATTTAAAACCTCGTTTTACAAATTAAAAGCCTAGGGATTTTTTAGTCTTATAATACCTAAATAATCGTATAAAAAAATAAGATTTTCGTATATCTGTCTAAACTATTTAGTATAAATTATTACGCAACCAAACTACAGGAATCTTAGATATTATCAGGAACAATTGATAATTTGTATCAATTTGGCAAACAATACCCAGAGGCGAAACTTGGAAACAAGGGTTAGTGTTATATCGAATAGTTTGAAAAGTGAGCTAAAGTTTTGTCCATACAATAACGACGATTCTGAACTTCTGTTCTTGTCTGGTTCCCTTCTCAAAATAAAACCTCAGAAAACTATTATTTATTCTGTGGAAAAAGTAATACAGGTTGGCCCAAAAATACGTTTTGTTTTAATGAAATCATTGTAATATTCGAACTTACGTTGACCAAAAACGTCACACTGACATAATCATATCTAATCCATATCGTATCTAGACGTATTTTAGCGTATCTTAGAGCAATTAAAGTTCGAATCGGGCAGTAAGTAGTTTAAATTATAATGACATTTTGGAAAATACATGTAAGTCAGCTTTTGAAATATGTAGTAAGTTTATTTTGGTCACATATCTAATAATACAGCCTTCAACACGGAACAAACAAACCATACAAAGAGACTTACGCAAAAGGCAAATCGAATAACACTTCCCTATCCTCCCACAGAGCCCCGCTCTTAGTTTTACTCATGGTTAATTAGTGACAAAAAAAACTAGTAAATTAATAACACTGTTAAGGTTAAATAATATTCGTTTGTTTCGTTATCCGTTGCCGTGGCAACGCGCTGTTTGAGTTAGCGTTTTCTGTGATGTGGGCAGTGTTGCCAACTCGGATTTTGAAAAAATGCTAGACTAATGTCTAGATTATGCCAAAATTATGCCTAATATTTTTGAAATATGCTAAAAAAATGCTAAAGTATCACTTGAAATTAGACACTTAAAACACATCAATTTTTCAAATTTGCCGCCTTTTTCTAGTGACAAGATCTGCTTGACCAACTTTATATAGACCGTCGACGTCCAGTCGTCCATCCGTCCCCAAAAGTCAAAATTGATAAGAAAATATGAACCACATAGGTAAGGCGATGGCACACATTGTTGCTGCCAAATTGGTGTAAACTTGGCTTACGATTGAATTATGCTAAAAATATGCCAGATGCTAAATGGAAAATTTTGGTGCCAAAGTGAGTGAAAATATGCCAGATCTGGCATCATTTATGCCAAGTTGGCAACACTGGATGTGGGGGTTTGTGTGTTTTGAAACGAAATAAGCATTATTTTCGTTAGGAGGTATTATTGTGAATCTTACATTTGACTGTGATTGCTATTTATTAACAATACCTAAGTACCTATTTAGGCTCAGTTTGGTGCGTGGTGCTTGTTATGTTATAGTAAAGAGTTATGGATTGTGGTAGAGATGTAATTTAAGAAAAAATCGGGCCGATAAGTTAAAAAGCGGTGCAACTTACCTTGTCTAAGAATTTCATTTTTAATACGTGTCCGATCGAAGTACCTACGTAGGTATTGGTTTCGGCACGAAAATTATGTTTCGGCCTTGGGTTCAGTCGGTTTGGGCTAAAAAACAATTTACAAATTGTATTTTTTCGGTTTTTGCAGGTTAAGGCATAAAAATCATGTTTCGGCCGAAACCGAACATTAGGCCGAAACTAGAAACCCTCTGTGTTCGAATTGTAGTAACTGAACTTTTAATATAAATGGCTATCATAGTTTATATAATATGTTGCGTTTAGAAGAAACCTATCTTCAATAGCCGCATTTAACACAAGAGACGCATTTCCCGGTTGACCTTAATACATATTTACATTACGTACTCGCATAGTTTTTCATCATAAAAACCTAACGCATGCTATTCAAGCTTTTTAGGGTTCCGTACCTAAAGGGTAAAACGGGACCCTATTACTAAGACTTCGCTGTCCGTCCGTCCGTCCGTCTGTCACCAGGCTGTATCTTATGAACCGTGATAGCTAGACAGTTGAAATTTTCACAGATGATGTATTTCTGTTGCCGCTATAACAACAAGTACTAAAAACAAAATAAAATAAAGATTTAAGTGGCGCTCCTATACAACAAACGTGGTTTTTGACCGAAGTTAAGCAACGTCGGGAGGGGTCAGTACTTGGATGGGTGACCGTTTATTTTTGGCTTTTTTTGCGTTATGGTACGGAACCCTTCGCGCGCGAATCCGACTCGCACTTGCCCGGTTTTTATTCATGTTGAAGTATTTTTCATTGTTTAGTTGTAGCAGGCTGAAGCATGCTTTGTTGAACGACAATGGATGACAGAGCCAAACCTTCACATACCTATTCACGGCACGTTTTTATAAGCATTGTATTAAAATAAATTGCTTTTAACTTTATGTGTAGTAAAGAAATCTTTAAAAACTCTAGGTAAATGAAGTCTGGTAATGTGCAAAAAATTGGTATTATTTGGTATGAAAATTTAAATCAAATAACTAGTAGCTCGTGGTAGTACTACTACACTACTTAGTAATTCGGTTTACACTTTATTCTAAAATAGCAAGCTAACGTAAAATATTAAGTAGCAATAGGATATTTGACTACTACTCAAATCAGTTTCTTTTTTCGAACTGTCAAAACGATTTTGCTACTAAGTATGGAATTTATATGAAACTCTATGTATATAGCATGTGACGTCACAATAAAATTACCTACTCTTTATAGTTTTATACGGATTTAAAATAGGAATTGTGTCCAAAACTGCTGTCTAACGTTTTGCTTTAGGGGAGAGCGGGGTTAAACGTGCCGATTTTCATAAAATACAAATTTGATCTATGAAAACAGTGTGAATAAGGTATGTGGGTTGCGCTATATTAAATAATGATTATTTGCGTTTCTGAGTAGCGATATTATTTTATGCATCGTTAAAGAGTTTTTTTAGGCGGGTTGTTCCGTTGCTAAAATTTATAACTTATCCGTCAAATATTTAAATCTCAGTTCACACACGCTAAAAGAGTATTTTGCAGTTCGTCGAAATATATGATAATTTGTTGTGTACTATTAACAGATAGTAAAAAAAATCCAAAGCAAAAATGTGATTATCCGTGGGATTCGTTGTGCCCTCGTTTTTGATTTATTTTCCATAACTACTATTCTACTATGATGGAAGCAACGAAAACGGCTCCTGCAACCGCACAGTGGTCTGACTTTTCGCGACAAACATCATACGAATCGCTCCATGGTTTACTTGCGTTCCTATTCCCATCGGATCAACTTACCTCCGGCACGTTTATCCCGCTCTCCCCTATTTCGTGCACGGTATAAAATAATTTATTTTAAATACAGTCCAGTACCCTATTATGGAATCCGCTTCGAGACTGACGTGACAACGTCAAATGCCAGCCACTAGCCATCCTTTGATTTTAAGTCGATTATCTTAATGGAAAGTAGGAAGTTAGACGCAGATGCGACCTTTTCAATTACTTTCATTAAGCCGATGATTTATTTGTCAGTTATTTGTTTTACAAGCGGAAAAAGTTGTTGTTTAAACCTCTCTCTTCTGATTCTCGTTGCTAATATCGATACACGAGTAAGCGAAAGAAATTGTAGAAAATGATTGAGGTCGCCACTTTCTACGTAACTGTTACATTTTTGACGTAAAATGCTTAAATAAACAGGCAGGAATTTAATATGGGATTGTTCCATTTTATTTTATTTCTACTATTTTATGTCGCACTATAGTCAGGATAATCCATTATTTCGTGTGGTAACCTTACCATCGCTGGATCTTATTATATATATACTTGGTCAAGCAAATCTTGTCAGTAGCCAAAAAGGCCTCAATTTCAAATTTTCTATGGGACGATAACCCTTCGCGCCTATATTTTTTAAATTTGCCGCCTTTTGTACTGACAGGATTTGCTTGACCAATTTTATTTACGGTAGGTAAGCCGCCGAGATGTTTTCGTCATGAATTCACCAATTATCTGCGAGCACTTAGCTTTTAATCTCTATCGTAACGAGGTTATGTCCGCCATAACGCCTGTTTGGGCGGGTGTTTTAAGAGGCCTGTCAAAAGGCAGATTACTTAATGATGGAAGTAAGGTTGGTTGTGCACAAACTGTAGAAAATTAAATTTTATCAACTCATTTTTTTTTTTCAAAATGCACTGAATAGGTAGAATTATAGTACTTAACCTGAATATGGAAGAATCATCTGCTAAAACTTTCGATTTAAACACGTTACTGTAAAATATTTTATGCGACACACACTTTTATTGCTGACTGTACTTTTTGTCATTTGCATGTCTATCAAGAACATCATGAGACCTTTCTGATGAGTCTAAACTCGATATTTTACCGTTATTCAATCGCAGAGTTCAGTTGGATAGGTACGGTCAGCCAAGAAAGTGGTCTACCACTTTTCGACTCGATTAATCAGATGATAGAGTCGAAAAGTGGTAGACCACTTTCTTGGCTGACTGTATCTACTTACCTTCCGCTTCCATCATCAAATTATTTCCATTTTAGCGCTTATTAAAAGCATAATTTAGATTAAGATTAAGACGAAGGATGACATTGCATTGTATAGGTACGCAAGTGCCTATAGCTGTCTTAAAACGTCATTGCAATTTAAAACAATAAAGAGTCTTAAAAAAAGAAGATGACGAGACATATAAAAATAATGCGATAATTTAGCAAAAGGTATCCATGTAGTGTGAACAAGCCTTAAGGAAAATGGATGCAGACTTTGTTGATTAAAATTTTGCTTCAATTTGGAAGTAATTTTGGCATTAAGTCTCAGTTAATGTAAATTAGTGGACATCTTGAACTTGACTCTTCAGTCAGGAAAGACGACATTTGATATTTTAACAAGATTTTCAAGAGGATCCTAAAACGAAGGTCTCCGATGAAGCCAAAAATATTAAGTAGCGAATTGATGTACTTACAAGTCAAGATTATTTAAAACTACGTAGACATGTAAAAAAGTTTACATTAAGTACATCTGTTACTCCATTACGACACCCTGTGCTATAATAAGCACATTACGTAACTGCGTCCATTTTAAAGGGCCATATGTAGGTAAGTACTTACTGTAAAACGTTGTACGATACACGTGCGAATAGGTAATTCGCAACCCGTCGTATTCTAAAATTTGCCACTCGCTGCAAACTTCACACTTGTATCGTAAATAACTAATATCGGTTCAGTAGCATATCTGTGAAACGTAAAACAGATATACCGACAGATTAGCAAAAATATTTTTACACGCTTTTTTGATGACGCTGATTGAAATCATTCTATATCCGACCTCGGGCCTCAAACTATGTATCTTCATACCAAATTTTATCGATCGGCTTAAGCGTTAAGCGGTAACAGACAGATAGAGTTACTTTAGCATTAAACTTTTGTTTATATTTTGTGGCACTTCTTACTTCTGGCACTAAGTATAAGTGAGTCAGTAAGCTAGTTTAGTCAGCAGGTAATTTTAAGATCATATTGTATGCTCGAAATGGGCAACTGTTGATTCGATATCTCCTATGTTATGACATCTTTTGTAACAGTTTTTTTTAGTAGCCCACATGTATCCCACTGCTGGGCATCGACCTCCCCTGTCTTTCGCCTCTCGTCACGACTTTGTGCTCCCGCCAGTCACCTCAGAATGAGTCCCGTTTCGCAATTTCATTTTTGGTCTCTCTGCCTCGGGTGATCTGTGGTGTCCATTTGGTCGCTATTTATTTTCAGTCGGTGGTTTTATTTATTTTTTATGTACACGATTAACAATTAATAAATACTTTACTTTACTTTACTTTATATAAAATGGTGTATAGAAATGCCCCCGTAAATCCCAAACCCGACCTCCAACCTTCAAGTATTGAATAAAAACATTCCAAAAAACCGGATATTACTTCACAAATCCCTCGGCTTTGCTGAATGAACCCAAATCTTGGCCAATAACGTACATAATTGAAGAGTTTTGACTTGGAACGGACAAAGCTGTATCGGAAATTGCCGTCGGGGCCCCGGAAGTGGACACAGCGCCATTGCGGTAATTAAATAGACATATTGATTCTATGTACTTATGGGCGATTCTCCACAATTTTGCGTGTGGCTTCGGTGGTTTTCAGCAGCGTAATTCTAAATACTTTAGTCTGTATCTTTAGTAATTTAAATAAAAGTAAACAAAATCTACCCTCAAATGGCTCCTTAACCCAGTTAATAATGTTGTTGGGTAGAGCATGTTAAAGGGGGTTGTAAGTAATGTAAGTATTGTACAACCAAGCCATTTAGGGTCCTAGCCCTTAAATGGCGCAAAAATCGAGGAGCGTGATGGTACTTATTACTACAAGTTACTGTGGGCTCGATTCGGATTTTGAATAAACATCTATTAGACATCACGAAGATACGATAACGATATGTTTAAGATCTAACCTGTCAAATCTGACATTTGCGCGATTCTGGAGATACTCTTGAACGATTTCCACAGGATATGACTTAGAGATCCAATTCACATCTAATAGATATCTTACTCTATCTAACGTAAAAGTGACATTTGTTGCCCGAACTGCGCTGCAAAAGAGAACTAGTTGATATCTTAACCATAACGTATCTAGAATGGATCTAGTACGTGTCGTCTCTTGTGAATATCTTGAAGTTTGAATACGGCAGTGTTACTTAAGTAACACATTCAGTGCCAGCGCGAGCTACGCGCTACGAACGTAGCCGATAACACAGGAAAAACCGTATGTAGCGAAAAGCGCCTACGAAGAGATATCCCGCCCAGCGGGTCTCTGGCAGTGAATGTGTTAAGGTCCACGTAAGATAAGGTCATACCGGGTGTGGCCTGTAATATGAGCAAAAAATGTAACTGTAGGCTGTACTCCTCATACTGACTAACATTTGTTCAGCGACTTTTAAAATTACTTGTGGTTTGATTTTTAATACACCTCAAAACTTATTCTAAGACGCAATGTATTGCAAATTTTGTTATGTTTAAGGCGTGACAAGCAACGTCAATCACAATGATATGGCGTGGCGATGGCGTCCATTGAAGATAATTTTTATTTTGTATGAAAAATAGGGAGTCTAAATACTTCATAATTTTTAAAAGTTGTTGAACAAAAGTGTCACCGTATGAGGAGTATAATCTATGTTTTAAATATTTGCTCGTGTTACATGCCACACCCGGTATACCAATAACAAAATATTTAGTTCGAGTAAGTATTTATGTAAGTGAACCCCAAAAAGTTAGTTTAGTTGTAAAGTTATTACGGGGGGGTTAGTCTGTCCGTCTGTCGGACACGCTGATCCCCCGGCTTGGCTGGCCTAGTTCGGACAGCTCTTTACCAACTTTTACAGGCACTATTTAGTACTAATAAGTAAGTAGATACCTAATAGTACCTACATTGTTAACCAAGGGTGAAATGATGCCTTACACCCGAGTTAAACACTCTTACTTTCTTGAGGGTACTTTCAATTAACAATTTAGGTAAAAGTATCGTTATTTATGGAATGGGGAATTAAATATCAGAACGGAAATTGTATGTATTGTATGTATGATAAATCCAATACAAACCATATTTTAATTTTTTTATCTTAATAAAATTGAAACTTAAAAAACAAAATTATCAAAAAAAGCAAAACAGTCCGACACAGATATTGACAATATTAATTTGTGTTGAAAAAAATAATTGCTCTAGCATCAAAACCCACGGAGGAAACAGTCGAGTACGTTTGTATGTAGAAATGACCACTCCTGTTGGCTCTTAAAAATGAACAAAGGAAAGTCGCAGAGCAGCGCACTGTCTAATTTATATCATTATTGAGCAGAAAATCAGGCCTCCAACTCCGACCCAACAAAAGTTATAAATGCAAATTAAATTATCTCCAAAAATCTTTAATTAGACTATTCCCAACATCTGGCGCTTCACCTACTTAATAATAGAACGATTAACGCATTGTACCAACTTACGTAGAAACTTATTTAATCTGAAATAAGTCTTGTGGCGTTTAAAATAAGGTGGTGTTGAAGTGAATGGGTTGAGTTGGTAAGTAGTTATCATTTAGTTAATTTGACTTCAACTGGCTTTTCTTATTGTGAGTGTTGGAATTAATTGAAACATTCGAGTTTTGATCCGAAGTTGGGATGGGGTTATTTATTTATGATGGACGAATTTCGGTGTGATTATGTTCAGATTTGTCGGAATTAAAGGCTTGCTACACGGTCGCCGACAAGCCTTCTAACCGTCTGACCTTGATCTGTCCTTGGTCAGTTTTGGTCAAATTTTGTTGGTAACAACTGTCTACACGGTCCGGGACCGGCCAAGGCCACGCGGTCTGGGGGCTTGTCGGCGACCGTGTAGCAAACCTTTTACGGCCCGATTGGATCTATATTCGCAATAGATACGATATGGATTAGATATGTCAGTGTCAAAAGTGACGTTTTTGTTTGAAGAAATGTCACTTTTGACACGGACATATCCGATTCATATCGTATAATACGTCAAATGTATGACGTATCTTAAAGTTTGAAATTCGAATCGGGCCGTTAGTAATTTGAGTCTTTGGAGAACTCATAATTGGCAATGGGACTGTCTGTTCTTCTTCTTCTTCGCGCTGAACTGAATGTAAGCTAATAGTTTTGCTAACTACTTTTAAATAAGTGGTGAAAATAACGCAACCTCGTTCAATTTGGGTTTATTACTTGTAGAATTGATTTCGATTTAAATTAGAGTATTGAAAGTAAACACTAGTAGTTTTGAGCTAAATACAAAAGACACATTCACTAAAATAATATAAATCGAAAACGTTACCCTCTTCGGTGCAAACTTAGAAAGTCAAGTTTCCTAACAAGGTTTGCTTAAGTGATGCGCCACCACTGGACCGAAAAACAAGCTTTAAGCTGGGAATCGAATCCCAACTCGAATCGAACTAATAAATTATTCTTGACCGCCGAACGAGTTACGAGTGCAATAGCTGTCTCTCTCGCTCCCGTTTAAACTGTCATTAGGCGTCCCTTACAATATCTAACAACGTTATAAGGTGCTCGTAATTTTTCCGTAAGAAACGAGGGAAAGCGCGTTGGTTGGAAAGCTTCAGGGTTCAGTTCGGAGAAAAATATGGCTTACCTAAAGGGGTCCACTGATTAACAGTCCGCCAGACGGTATCGGCCTGTCAGTTGTTCGGAACTGTCAAAATTTTGTTCTAACTGACAGGCCGATACCGTCCGGCGGACTGTTTAATCAGTGGGCCCCTTAATGATCAAATATTATTTTGCATATATACTTGGTTGCCTTGGTGTCAATCTCATCTAGCGTCCACACATAGGTACGTAATTTCATTGTAGAATACGCAAATCCATATTCCTTCTATTACATTTTTGCGTCCACACCACATGATTAAATAGACAATTTAATCAGATTGGGCGAAAAATTGTCCGAACTGGCCTTTACGCAATTATCACTCTATTGCGGATTGCGGATCCGCACGCTGTGTGTGAGCAAGACACCGCTGTGTACGTATATAATGGGTCTCGCTCGCCCATCTGAGCAGTGCGGCGTGATGAATTGAGGATTCGCAATTTAACGCCTTAGATAAGTCACATTATAGGGACCTTTCGGAGCGGTGTGCTACTGTTTCTCATCCAATGTGATGATTGCCTTAGATTAGTCGGAAGGTCCCTAAAGACCCCTACGGATCCCTAAAAAAATCGACTCCCCTAAGGGGCGAAGTTCAAGCCAGATGGCGTGAGGCTATTCAAATTTTCTTGTTAAAATTTCCGTGTTTTAATAAAAGAAGTTGGGACACGGGATGGTTAGCAGTAAATAAGCCGTGATCGTTCGCCGTTTTTTATTTCGCCTTTGTATTTGGCTAATTAGACATCTATTTATTTATTTATTTATTGTTCAGTTGTTAATAAAAAATATAGATGTTTTATCTTTTTACTTTCGTTAGAAATCAAATACATACATGGATCGAAAATAGGTATTGTACTCATGTTTAGCTTAATTCATAAAAAATATTTTCTCCTCTATCTTCGTAGTTACGAGTTTATATTGGTGCCATTATGGTGGTCCCACACTGGCTGTTATATAACGTTATATAACACCGCGTGACAGGGACGACATAGAAGCTATGTTCAGATACTTGTGAACACCCTGGACGCTCCTATATATTCGATGGCGTCTTTACATGCTGTACGGTTTATCTATGAAATTGTTCATTTCCCTGCCGTACCATACCTCTTCTTTTTAGGGTTCCGTACCCAAAGCGTAAAAACGGGACCCTGTTACTTAAACTCCACTGTCCGTCTGTCTGTCACCAGGCTGTATCTCATGACATGAACCGTGAAAGACAGACACTTTGTATTTGAAATTTTCACAGATTATTTGTTGCCGCTATAACAACAAATACTAAAAAGTACCCACGTAAAGGAACCCTCGGTGGGCGAACTCGACTCGCACTTGTCCGTTTTTTTTTATTTCACGGTAATTGCAGTAAGGTAGAAGTCCTAGTGCTTGACGCTGCACTAGTATTCGACATGGGCACTTTATAGTGAATAGAATCAGGCGTTACTTTGCGGAAATCCATATTAATTAAAACAAAAATATTACTTTCCTAATCTGCGTAAAAACGTTTTTACGCGGATTAGCAAAGTAATATTTTGTTTTTAATTGGGCACTTTATGTCAAAGTAATATAGGATAAATTTGAACGGCGAAAATTTTTCTGTATTTAAATTTAATCCTTGTCACTTTGACATAAAGTGCCCTTGTCGAATACTAGTGCAGCGTCGAGCACTAGTACTTCTATCTTACCAAGGTCTCGATTGCCAAGACAGTTGCTTACCTAAAAGGCCTATAAATATTATAGGACATAAATAATAAATAAAATAAATAAATATTATAGGACATTCTTACACAGATTGACTAAGTCCCACAGTAAGCTCAAGAAGGCTTGTGGTGTGGGTACTCAGACAACGATATATAAAATATACAAATACTTAAATACATAGAAAACACCCATGACAGGAACAAATATCTGTATCATCATACAAATAAGTGCCCTTACTGGGATTCGAAGCCAGGACCATCGGCTTCGCAGGCAGGGTCACTACCCACTAGGCCAGACCGGTCGCCTGTCACACCAATCAGTACCACTTTACCCGTCATTAGTTCACTTCCTACCCCTTCGGGTTGACTTTTCGGGGCTCATTGTCCGATAAATGAGTCTTCAGACAATCGGCCTGCGATCCCTTAATGATAATTTATTGACGTCTTTGGGGGCCATTATGAGCAGCAAGGAGGGAGGTTGAAAGTTTTTATCAGAGTTTTGGACCGAGGTTACTAAGTTTGATTAGTTTTTGACTTCGAGAAAGGAGTGTTAGGATTGGGTTGGGGACACATGATGAATTTTGTAACATTAGTAGTATAGTAGACACAAAACTAGTTCAACACGAATCGTAATTTTTATTATTAATGTAATATTTTTCGCAAAATCAACACGAAATTCCCGACCCTTATAGGAATTTCGTTAGTAAGATGTACGATTCGACGGGGCCGGCTCAGCGCCATCTAGCGTGATATTTGGTAAACCTTTTTGTATGAAGTTACTATACGGATGCGAAGAAATTAATATGCTTTCCCGATTAAGTAATGCATTTCACATGGTCCCTTCAAAATCTTTGAAACGGGCTTTGATTTTGATGTAAGTATACTCTGTATCTTTAGGTATTTAAATAAAAGTAAACAGTTTGTACATTTTAGGGTAGTTGTAACATTTATTGATTAACCAACGAAATACAAAACCACCTGTATCTGTCACTGAACTACATTATTTGATCATGTAATGTTTTTATCTACCCTCAACTGGATTAAGGAGCCATTTGGGGGTAGATTTTGTTTCCTTTTATTTAAATACCCTTAAACTAATAACGCATAGACAGATAGTCTCCATACGGCTAACCTGCCAAAAGTGAAGCCGAAACACGATCGATGTGTGCGTGGAACGCTCGTGTTTTACGCTCAGCAAACACACACATACATACAAAATATGTTGCCAGTATTCATATACTTCTCTCAAAGTAGGGGAATTTTAACAACATCCACACTTGGTTATTAATAATTTGGAAGTGTGTAGATTCGATTTTGTAGCAAAAGCTTTTTGTTTATTTTAGGATTTATTGCATTTCTGTACTTTGTGAAATAAGTATTAAATAAATAGCTGATAAGTTTTTACTATTTTTATTTATTTAACAAATGTGCATAATAAAATAATAAGAATAAATTTAAATCTTCTTCTTCTTGATGGGGACACTCTTGACAGAGCGGTCGTGGTCATCATTGGAAGTCTCCCTTTGTGACACGTTTGACGGCTCGCCTCCACTCCTCCCTGACGGCTGCGCGTTTAGCGCATTCGTGCAAGGGGTCGTCCATTGCTGCCTTTATTTGGTCCGTCCACCTCATGGGCGACCTTCCTCGCGCTCGGGTACCTTCTACTCTGCCCTGCACTACCAGTCGCTCTATGGACACATCTCCACGTCGAGAAACGTGTCCAAAGAAAGTGAGGATGCGAGCTTGAACGATGGAGGATAGACGCTGCTTGATGCCGAGCTCTTGGAGTATGGAGACGTTGGTGCGGTGTTCGGTCCACGATACTCCAAGCATTCTTCGCCAGCACCACATTTCCAGGGCATCCACCCTCTTCCTCTCACTCTCCCGCAGGGTCCACGTCTCAGCGGCGTAGAGAAATATGGGGAATACGAGTGCTCTAACGAGCCGGATTTTTGTGGATTTTGTGATGTTACGATTCCGCCATATTTTTCGTAACTTGTCCATAGCGCTTCTAGTAATTGCCATACGACGTTTGATCTCGTCTACACATCCTCCGTTGTTGGAAATCAGAGCTCCCAGATATACATATGATTTTACAACGTCACAATTCGCTATGTGTGTGACTTCGGGCGAATTGTCGTTGACACGATCGATAATCATTATCTTGGTCTTACTGCGGTTGATCTTTAAACCAAATTCCAGGCTAACCCTCTCCATTCTGCGTAGCAGATCCTCCATATAGCCAGCACCAGTAGCGAATAAGGTGGTATCATCCGCGTAACGGAGGTTTGAGATCTTTAGTCCTCCGATTGCAACTCCGTCGGTCCAGTCTTCAAGGGCAGTTCTCATGATGAGCTCCGTGTAGATGTTAAACAGGAGTGGAGATATGATACACCCCTGTCTGACACCCGCACTAGGGTGGAAGTGACTCGACAGGACACCGTCCGTTCTCACCGATGCTGTTCCATCTTCATAAAGCCTACGAAGAAGGTGTACAAGATGTTTTGGTGTACCCATTTCCAGAAGAGTCTTCCAAAGCATCGGCCATTTAACGGAATCGAACGCCTTTGAGAAGTCCACGAAGCAAATATAAGTCGGCTTGTTGAATTCCCGGGCCTTTTCGATTATTTGGCGTACCGTCAGAATTTGCTCGCGGGTGCCTTTCCCTTTTACGAAGCCAGCTTGTTCCGGCGCTATCTCCCGAGACAGGAAGCTTTTGAGACGTTCGTTCAGAATGTGTAGTAATATTTTGCTGGCGTGTGATATTAGAGCAATAAGTCGGTAATTACTACACATCTTTGTAGAGCCTTTCTTGTGCAACGGAACAAACACAGTATGAGCCCATTCCTTTGGCCATGTCCCAGTTTGCCAGATTTTATTGCAGAGGGTTTGAAAGATTTGGACGCCATACTCTCCCAACGCTTTGATGGTTTCGATGGGAATGGAGTCCTTTCCTGTGGCCTTTTTATTCTTGAGGTGCGCGATCGCTGCTCTTACTTCCTCTTTGAGAATGTTCGGCTCCAGTTCTTCGTCCGTGGGTTCAGTGGAAACGAAACTTTGAGACTGAGGGTCTTGAAATAGTGACTGGCAGTATTCTTTCCAAGTTTCAGAGATCCTATCAATTTCAGTGATCGTTTCGCCACGAGAATTCTCAATCGCCAATAAATTTAAATAGGACAGAGCATATTCGACTGTGTTTAGTCCGTTTCCAATGTTTTCATATTGCGTCATTCCGATTTAGTCTATTTCTTTCCTTCCATCTCGCAGACAGAAGTGGTCAGTCAGAAAACTGAAACGAACATGACACAAAATAAAAATAAGAAAAAAGTAAATACTTACCTAAATAATTAACTTAATTATAATTTTCTATAATTATACAATGAAATTTCATTGAGCGTATTTATTTTAGAATGTAGACGTCATGTCCTATTTGGAGGAAAAAATATTCACTACACTGGCAACATTTAGAAGAAATGGCGGCTGACGAAAATTTGGATTTTTGTATTTACGATTATGTAAAAATATCACATTAAACTCGATACTTACGCGTGAAATGTAATATCAAGCGGTTTGTTTTTATTATATGATGTGTTGTGACACCCATTCACTGTACTAACAACCATCTTTCCTGTAGTTTTTGATTTTTAAACGGGAGGTGTACACAGACCGCCTCCCCGCCTCCCTCCAGGGCCCGCCTTATCTTTACACACTGTATATACATAGCTCCCCCCCACCTTTACCGGAACTCACAAAACGAGTGGGCTGATGTATTCATCTAATTGATTATTCCTGCGGAATCAGGTTATTCCTGGTCGAAAACAATGTTCCCTATAAATATTTACTCGCCCGTCTTCCTTGGGGCTATTTATACATTTATCTTACCTTTTTTGGAGCTAGTCGCTGCCCGCATATTTATGACAAATAATGCAATCTGGCTACTTTTAAAGGTCCCAGTACACAGTGGTCAATGATGGTCCATGACCCATGACAAGGCATCGCCATTGGTAATATACAATGGCGGATGATTGGACATCAGTTGTCTATCGTGGTGAGCGATCAGAAAAAAGTCGGTTTCTTTGACACTTCAAAGGAACGTGGCCTGTGGTATTCACACAGTCGCCCAGTTGCGTTTCGTTCGCTACGTAGCGCTAGCGAACGAAATGCAATCGCTAGCGATTGGCATGTTATCTACGGAGCATGAGTAGCGTTCTCGCGCGTGAATCTATACTTGAAGTCGCGCTAGATGTACCTATGTCGCGCGCGAGAACGCAACTCATGCTAGCCGGTTCGTAAGGAACACTCGGGTGGAATTCTCTTTTACAACGACATTTACTATTTTCTTTCTTTCTACCATTAATGCTGAAAATATCACCAAATCAATACACCTTATAAAACAAAGTCCCTCACCGCGTCTGTCTGTTGTCTGTATGTTCGCGATAAACTCAAAAACTACTGAACGGATTTTCATGTGGTTTTCACGTATCAATAGAGTGATTCTTGAGGAAGGTTTAGGGTGTATAATTTGTTAACCCGTGCGAAGCCGGGGCTGGTCGCTAGTATATAAATAAGACCCCATTTAGTTCAATCGTTTCATTTTAATTATTCTGAATCTCGCCCTTTTTAATGAATATATTTTTTATTCAGACATATTTCCCCGGTTAATTTAGACGAATGCTCACCCCTTGCCCGTTAAGCAACAATATTTTTCTGTT
Organism: Cydia fagiglandana; assembly: GCF_963556715.1. Lineage (NCBI taxonomy): Eukaryota > Metazoa > Arthropoda > Insecta > Lepidoptera > Tortricidae > Cydia > Cydia fagiglandana. The sequence goes on along the minus strand of NC_085932.1, from coordinate 29,681,306 downwards.
TAACATAATTACGCGATTAATTTCACTTATAAAAGACGGTGGAGACTTGGAGCATTTTTGCTGTTCCACTTACTGTAAACGGGGTAAAGAAATAAGCGAGATGACAATATTTATATATTTATTTATTTATTTATTTACATAAGGAGATCCAACAGCTAACTAAATGACAATGGAATCATAATAGATATATAGAGCCAATTACAGGAACTCGCAAATAGATATGTAGTAAAAACATATACTTAAGTAACACGCATCACACACACACACACACACACACACACACACACACACACACACACACATCGCACACATGAAAGAGATAAGACTCAAACCAAAACTAACAACATTCACTTACATAATCAAAGCCTACTACCGGTGACAGGACACCAATTAAATAGTGTAAAAACAAAGAAAAAAAAAATGAAAAACTAAGAACAAAATAAAGTGTTATGTTATAACTTAGATACTACATATACAAAGCACTCACTTACGAGATAAATAAAAAGTGCCTAATTGAAACACATTTCCTCAAGAATCACTCTATTGATACGTGAAAACCACATGAAAATCCGTTCAGTAGTTTTTGAGTTTATCGCGAACATACAGACAACAGACAGACGCGGTGAGGGACTTTGTTTTATAAGGTGTATTGATTTGGTGATATTTTCAGCATTAATGGTAGAAAGAAAGAAAATAGTAAATGTCGTTGTAAAAGAGAATTCCACCCGAGTGTTCCTTACGAACCGGCTAGCATGAGTTGCGTTCTCGCGCGCGACATAGGTACATCTAGCGCGACTTCAAGTATAGATTCACGCGCGAGAACGCTACTCATGCTCCGTAGATAACATGCCAATCGCTAGCGATTGCATTTCGTTCGCTAGCGCTACGTAGCGAACGAAACGCAACTGGGCGACTGTGTGAATACCACAGGCCACGTTCCTTTGAAGTGTCAAAGAAACCGACTTTTTTCTGATCGCTCACCACGATAGACAACTGATGTCCAATCGTCCGCCATTGTATATTACCAATGGCGATGCCTTGTCATGGGTCATGGACCATCATTGACCACTGTGTACTGGGACCTTTAAAAGTAGCCAGATTGCATTATTTGTCATAAATATGCGGGCAGCGACTAGCTCCAAAAAAGGTAAGATAAATGTATAAATAGCCCCAAGGAAGACGGGCGAGTAAATATTTATAGGGAACATTGTTTTCGACCAGGAATAACCTGATTCCGCAGGAATAATCAATTAGATGAATACATCAGCCCACTCGTTTTGTGAGTTCCGGTAAAGGTGGGGGGGAGCTATGTATATACAGTGTGTAAAGATAAGGCGGGCCCTGGAGGGAAACTACCTTAAATCGTTAAGCTGGCTCATTTTACTTAAAGGAGACATTCCTTTATTTATAAAAATAAACTTTTCTTCAATTTGGCTTGTCTAAAAAATCTTTAGTACTAAATATTAGATTTTATGGATATTTTATACGACAGACGAGTGTAAGACCTAATGTTTATGGAGAAATGTTATCAGTAACATTAACTGTATCGACTAGTAGAATAAAATTGCGAGTGTTTATTTTTTGGAATTTTTAGTTGGTTCGAGTCCCGGGCGAGGCAAACGAGTTTTAGAAAAACTTTGAATAATAAAGGTAAAATGAGCCAGCTTAAGGATTTAAGGTAGTTTCCCTCCAGGGCCCGACTTATCTTTCCACACTGTATAGTCCGTGGTTTTATTTTTAACCGACCGTTTTGTAGTAGGTTCTCAATTCATAGGGATCTTACTTGTTACAAGCTTTTTGTTAGAGTCAAGAAAAGTCTACAGCGATTTTGATAGCATACGCAGTGCATGTGTTATTTATACGCCATAATTTCATAGAAGTTTGACGTTTAAAATAACACTTGCACTGCGTGTGCTAACTGCACTGCCGTCTAACTCTAATTTGCAATGTACCTAATGTAAGTAAATTAAATACCTATTGTACTTTGTAAGGGTCAAATCTTTCAAATTAAATTTGACCCACTTTCTGGCTTTCAATGAAGCTGAAAATTTGCATACATATTTAAGTCCTGTGACAATGCAATATTATGATACCATCGAGCTGATCTGATGACGGAGGTGGCCATAGGAACTCTGTGATGAAACAACGAAACCTAATTGTGTTTGGGGCTTTTAGAATTGTTTTGATTAGTTGCCTGTGGATTTTTTTTATAATAACTCGTGATTTAAGACTGGTATTTTAAACTGTTTCGTGAAGTCGCTTTTTTGGTAAGTTTTGTTAAGATGTTAAATGACAAAAATTTGCTACAATCGCTACGACGCCGTAGCCCGTAGCATCGTAGCAAGCCTTACGAGTAGCATATCTATTATTTTCAGGTAAAACTACTTTTGACCAACATGCTCAGTCAAAAGCAGTTTTGCCTGTTTTTGTCGGTTAAAAGTTCTTTTGACCAGTTCACACTTTTGACTGCGACATATACATTTTTATGGTAATTTTATAAGTTTTCGTTTTGAGTTTTAGTCGTGTGTCGATAGATGGCAGTAAATTTCCTGTGACTACAAAATTTACTATGACAGGACCCCTCTATACTATCTATTCTTTTTGCTATTAGGGATGGTATTCCACCTGTCCAATGACATTGCATCTCACTCTCTCATTGAGCAAAATGTTAGATGCAAATACATATTGGACTAAGAAATTGGATAGTTGGAATACCACCCTAATTCGAACTTATGTAGCCAACTTGTAAAAACCGGCCAAGTTCGAGTCGGACTCGCGCACGAAGGGTTTCGTACCATAACGTAAAAAACGGAATAATAATCACGTTTGTTGTAAGGGAGTCCCACTTAAATATTTATTTTATTTCGTTTTTAGTATTTGTTGTTATAGCGGCAAGGGAAATACATCATCTGTGAAAAAACCGTCAAGCTATCAAGCTTCATGGGTTACAGCCTGGTGAAAGACAGACGGACAGCGGAGTCTTAGTAAAAGGGTCCCGTCTTTACCTTTTGGATACGGAACCCTAAAAATATACGCATTTCTACTGTATTTTTTCCGTAATCATTAAAGCCTATAGATAATTTAGACATATTAGATATGGTGCGTTTACCGGCCGACAGATGGCGCGTTTGATTGATGGGCCTAAACTTAATTATCATACTTTGCGGCGTATTCTTAAAATTACTTGCGCCCTAGTTTACACGCAACTCCTGGAGGCATGTTCGGACTTCAAAAGCCTGATCTTGTTTGACTTCGAAGAGTAAGGCCAAGCGCGCACCACGACTTTTTGTCGCGCGATAATTTAGTCGCAGAAATGTAACGTATGTGTTTATATGGCAGTACGCGCATATGCGACAAAAAAATCGCAGCGATTTTAAAATTGTGATTTGTCTCATTTTTCCGCGACTGCTCGCGACGCGATTGTCGCAAAGTGAATTGCAGCATACGGAGTTGTATAGCCCCGCGCGCACTGCGATAATAAAATCGCACCCCGGACCTTAGTCGGCATTGCGCTCTCCAAGCGTCAACATATCGGAACCTGCTTCTCCAATGGAATTACAAGATGAGACGCTAGATGTTGACCGTTTAATTATAGAAATAGAAGGAGATCACCTTTGTGGTATAAATACTCAAAGTCATACAGCGATTGCATATTGTTTACAAGCGACTGGTACGAAATCCATGTCGAGAATGAACAAATCGTCGACTTTTCATCGCAGTGCGCGCAGTGAATTTTCTGCGATAAATTACAGCGCGATTCTAAAATCGTGTCGCAAAAATTAAAATCGTGGTGCGCGCTTAGCCTAACGCCAATTCGAACGTACACTAACATCAAAATGATATTTTAAACTTGTTATTTAATTATCGTGCGTCTTTCCAGCTCCAAGACATGTACTAACAAGTGGGACCGAAATGCACGATATCTGGTATCAGACCCCGTTAATTAAAATATGCGACGTTGGCGCATCGTGTAGAGGAGCCATTACAAGTGGGTGGGTAATGTATATTGGTGCATACCAAACTAGCTAACATTAAAACCCAACCCAACTAAGCAGTCAACACGAGCGGTTGGAAGTTGAAAATACAACTTCCGGTGAAAAAACCGCGGCGGAAACGGATGCCAGGAAGTAGTTTTTCAAACCTTTTCACTCGGCTGCAAATGTTAATCCCACAGATATTTAACTAAAGTAGACATCTATCTGTCAGAACAAAATATTTTTTAGTCATCTTTAGCATTTTTATCGAGAACTTTTTTTTCAGCTTTATACGGCACGAATCACGATACTCATACTCAGCCGTAAAATTATATGTTTATAGATATATAATTATGTAGATCTATCTACAATCAACAAATTCAAACCTCGAGGTTTGAATCCATGATTTTAGTATGCCACACAAATACAAAGGGTTAGTTAGATAACTTTCAATTATCTACTGTAGCAAATTAAGAAAATGGTTGTTCCATAGAAAACTCCGAGATCTGATTGGAAAAAATGTTTGAAACAGTACCTAATTACATATTTTTACATGTATTTTGTTGACTGTTTTAATGAATTTATGCTCATCCGGTTGTGTGTGTGTTTTGTGACTCTGTATTTTATTAACAATAGTCTTAAGTCTTGCTTTGTACAGATACTAACACTTTTATGGGCTTTGCCTGAAATAAATGATTTTATTATTATTTCCTTTATTCATCATTTTTCTTAGGCTAGGTTTTTATAATATGTATATAAAAGTAAAATATATTATTATTATTATTAATATGTATTTTTGTTAGTTAGATAGATTTATTTGGAGGATGCCTAATATGTCCGTTACAGGGGCTTCAGAGATGGTACCTAATGAGGGTACTATTATAGACATATAATTGATTCACCGTTGTTAATTATTCAGCTTATTTTAGTTTCTTGTAATTTGTAGGTAACTAAGGTTTAAAGATCAGTCCTCGTCAAACTAAGTCAGAAATAAATAATGACATAGAAATACTAAACTTAGGTAGGTATGTACGAGCCCCGATGCACATGTTTTCGTCTAGTGAGACCATTTTTTGAGGTTCTCGCGTTTGTTCAAAAATAATGTTTTTGTTTAAAAATTACTAATATTTAATGCTTATACTAATGTAATTTAATTTTATATGGTAATACTCTGCAATAACAAAATTCAAATACAAGAAATACCGTTTGTACTGAAATAAAAAAAATAATGATTTTTTATTTTTTTATTGACGGGTAGGATTACAACATATGTGAAAAGGGCTATTACTAGGGAAAGCAATAGGGCTCTGCCAATGTACTGACAATTTTGTTTCGAGCCCATGCATGCATCAGTGCTGTAGAAGAGGAAAATATGATTTGGACAACGTTTTTGAAAAGTCCTTTTTTTCAGCAATAAAAGTCTCATGCAATTTTATTATACGATCAAAATAAACTACATTAAACATTGCTATTATGGTTCCCATTACTGGGTCATTTTATGTTCATGTGTAAAATTTATTAAAATAAACAAAATTGTTGCGTGGAACTAGACGAAATAATTTGCATCGGGGCTCCAAACAATTCTTAATTCAACGACGGCAACGTTGAAATTTGGATTTACCCTAAAACATGTGCTCAAAAAAGCAAAGTTGGTGCATTGCGTGGTCTACTATGATAAAAAATATATATCTACGATTGATCCGGATTCCAAAGTTGGCCGAAAAGTCCGCCATCTTTAATGTACAATTCTGCATTGGAAGTAGTCGTGACAAGTTTAGAATTTGTTTTTAGGGTGTCGATGTAGGTACTTAAGAGTCCGCAGTAAGCTCGGCCGAATTTCACCTTCCCATACAAACGAAGTTTCGTTCTCATTTTAAAACTACGTGTTGGATTGTAATGAAACTTTGCACATAGAATGACATGAGATATATCTATGCCTGTAATAAGTTTATATAGCTCTAGCTTGTAAAACAAACGAAATAGAGCAAAAACAAGTTTTGTATGGAAAACTTGAAGCCGCTGTATTTTTTAACTACCGTATCTGAAGCTACATAAACAAATTTCAGACATAGATATACCCTATCGTATTGTAAGTACAAAGTTAGCTAGTCGTTTTAAAATGAGAGCGGAACTGCGTTTGTAGGGAAAACCGAGCTTGCTGCGGACTCTTAAAATAGCTAAGCTATTGCTGGTATTATGGATTATGGCTCCTCTACACGATGGGCCAACGCCGGTCACTCCAAGGGCCGTAGCCATGCGGTAGAATGAGATAGCAATATCACTTGCTCCCTCTAACGTATAAACGCGGCCGGCGTTGGCCCATCGTGTAGAGGAGCCATTACATAAATGTAAATAGTGAGATAAGTTCATCATTATAACATTATGTCATTATAGATTGTTAGTTAAAACCATTATTTATGAAATATATCCAGAAACACAAACACAGGAGATCGTAATCCTTCATTCATACTAAAAACAATATGCAGCAAATGGATTGGTTTCAAATGAATCCGCACTAGTGTTGTTCCGAATATTGCGTCAATCGATGATTCACAACGACGGTACTTAATCGCGTAAAATTTAGTTTTAAATTAAACTCCGACGTTTCGAGGACGGCGTTGTCCCCGTAGTCTCGGAGAAGACTGGCTAAAGTTGACATCAACATCTTCTAGGCGCGCGAGTTTTTCGAACTACCCGCACTTGGCCTTGAAAATGTCGTGAAAGTTTAAATCAGTGTTTCGATAATTCATGTTTATTTTCATCACACTTGCCTTGAATACAAACAAGAGGTTAAACTGCTGAACCGATTTAGACAAATGGTATGGAGAAAGTTTGAGGCCCGGTAAAGGATATAGGAAGGATGTCAATCATCATCATCATTACACGCAGAGGAAGTCGCGGCCAGAAGCTAGTTATATATACTTGCGACCCGCGCCGACTTCGCACGGGTTAACAAGCTTGAGGAAGCTTTAGGTGTACTAAAGCTTCCTCAAGAATCACTGTATCGACAGGTGAAAACCGCATGAAAATGCGTTCAGTAGTTTTTGAGTTTATCGCGAACATGCAAACACACAAACAGACAGACGCGGCGGTGGCTTTGTATTATAAGGTGTAGTGATAGTTCATGGGTTTTTAAACTAAGTTTCTAGTACACATCTATGCTATTTGGACATATACGTCGTCTTTATTATGAAATGACACAAAGAGCATCCAGGACATATTCTAGCTCTAGACTAGGATCGCAATTAATTTAGTTTCTAAGCTCCACTTGCATCAGTCCACTAACCCGAAGTTAACCGGTTAAACCTGTAGTTATCATGATTACCAGTACAATTTTACACTGGGTTAATGGTTCAACAGGTTAACCTCGGGTTAGTGGGATGGTGCAAGTGGCGCTAATATTTACAGTTAGTCTCTTAAATCTGTCCAAGTCCCAGATAAAATCTGAAGGTCGAACCTAATTTTATAAACAAGGTCCTAAAAATATTTCAAGTACCTAATATAAATAATTGGATCAGAGTATCGTCACGGCGCAACCTTAGGGCTCTCTCGATTTGTCTCTGTTGACAAATATTTAAATGAGCCGTCCGTGTTGGCGATCGATCACTGGCGAAGTTTATCGATAGGCAAATACGGACAACCCTATTTATTGGTGAATAAGATTATTTCCTTTCAGCGGTTTTTATCTCGAGTTTTTAGCTTTCTATGAATGTCATAATATTCATTTCAATTCATTTGAGTATGAACAGCATCTCGCTCGTTTCTTCCCAGAACGCGCAGAATGTGGAATGGGCGACGGCGACCGCTTCGCATTAGGCAATTCGTCTGCTCGTTTGCCTCGTATAATCCTATATCATAAAACTCATAAACTCCTTTTGTAAGATTTGATATGTTTTCTGAAAGAGCTACGTATTTGTGATTTCATTTACATATATGTTTATTTTTTATATCAAATTCTATAAAGTTATGTACTCACTGAGTATAATTGCATGAATTCTATAGTAATTTAAATTGTATTTTTCTTAATTACTCGTAATGCATGTTAATTATAAGATGTAATAATGTTTTGAAAAGATGTGTCCCGCCGAGTTTGTTGCCGGTCCCATATTGGGATACCCTCCTCCAATTGGGATTTAAATCTTCTCGGGGCAGAGGTGTACGGTTGGAGCCGGTAAAGGTTATTTGACGTTCATAAGCGCATTGTAATATGCCTACTTGAATAAACTATTTTTTATCTTTATCTTTTTATCTTTATCATACAAATAAAGTTCCTAAAGAAGATAAAGCAGTCGTCATAGTAATATCACATTTTATAAAGACATTTTAAAGCCGCCATACAAATTGAAGCTGTTAGAAACGTCGCTATATTTCCACATTGTATACGTATGGTGGTACAAGTGAACGCGATCAAGTAGTTTTTTAATAACATAGTAGGTGCAGTGGCCATCAGATATATCGGAGCGGCCAAGATGTTCACAATATCTGAACACGCACTCTAACGAGTTTAAAAACTGAGTCGAGTCTTGTAACAGAGGACTCAAAGGACTTGAGTCCTAACCAACACTATTCCGAACAGACTCTAACGCTCTTCTTATGGTAACATTCCATTTCTAACCGCAGCTGCACTACCAGTACTGAACGCGTCGCTGTCATTATCAATTTCCATAGTAAAATTGACAGTAATGCAGCTGCGGTTAGAAATGAAATGTTACCCTTAAGAACGCTTTAAATGTGGCCACGCCATAACAATAACGTTATGGTTGTGTTTTACGCTCAGGTGTGGACGTGGTTTAATATCTCAACAACCAACATGTGTGCTATACTTTATGTTTTAAAAACGCTTTCATTGTCACCGCGCCCAAACAATCACGTTATCATTGTATTGAACGCAGGTGTAGACGTGGCTTAATATTTCAACGTGTGTATTATTGCTTATAATGTTGCGCGATTTTTTTTAATATCAACATTTTGTAATCAGCTGCGATGTACTGTTTTGCGTTATTTCTACACATAGGTACACCTGATACACGTTTATTAATTCTTTTGTTGTCATTTAGAGGTAACAGACGCAAAATCGCTTTTTGGTGACATCATCTATAAAAATTGAAAAATCCCCTAAATTGGTATATATATACCATGCTTGTCACGTACAGTTTTTTTTTATCTCATTACATGGTCCCAACCATTTTTTTTGTTTAAGTACAGCTAAAACCTGTGTTATTAGTTATAGCTAAAACACAATCATTAAAATAAAATAAAATAAAAACACTTCATTGTTCGTATATAGTCTTATATTTTACTGAAATACTGTTAATTAAAACCAATACTTAAAATATCTAAAATATGCTCAGCGAAAACTGAGGGATTCAAGAGAATTAAAATATATATAAGTGGGTAGAATACATCGGTAGGAAAACATCGTGAGGAAACCTGCATACATCTGCGAAGAAATTCAAATGGTGTATGTGAAGTCCCCAATCCGCATTGGGCCAGCGTGGGGACTATAGCCCAAGCCCTCTCGCGCATGAGAGGAGGCCTGTGCCCAGCAGTGGGACGTATATAGGCTGAATGGTGGTGGTGGTGGGGAGGTAGAATATTTTCTATATTTATAATTTCATCTTAAGATTAGCCTTTAATGCTCACGCGTTCGCGGATTCAATTTTTCGTTAAATTTCCTTAAGCTAACCTATAAATTCTAATCCGCTTGGGTGTTGTGAGCGCTGTCGCTACACAGTGTATACCCAGCAGCGGGCGCGTATCAGCGCAGGTGTGTACGCAGCATAATACCGAGCAAGCATAAACAGACCACAGATTGCTTTATGGTACCTCTACTAAGATTACTGGGACAGCTAATACCTACGTGTTCCTCAATTTACTTACTACTTACTTGCTCTATAATTATACCTATCCATCAACATGTATCGAATTCTGACAAAAAAAAACTACAAAAAAATCGGCCGTCACTACTCACTACACATTGTTAAATAAAGAACAGATAATTAGGGATGTACCGACTAGTCGGGAAAGCCGACTATCCGGCCACATTTGTAGTCGGCGATTAGTCGGCGACTAGTCGGCATAAATGGCCGATTAGTCGGCACTTTATTAGTGAAAGAAAAACAAATAAAAAAACAACAGTAAATATTTACCTTATGTTAGATGTCTATTTTAATAAAATAAGTACCTATTCAGGGTGCATACGAAAACTTTGGTTCATATAATTGACCATGTTCTCATCAATCATGTTTGATCGTTACCGTATTTTGGTGGGCTGGTGTTTTCCTCTACAGGTCAATCTCAACTGATTCTCGTGTAATTTCATGTGCAAGTGCAATAGTTAAATAATGTTATTTGTATCTCCTTCGATATCACGGGCCTATAATCCCGGTTTTTTTTATAGGCTTGCGTGGGGACACAGATCCAACACGTAGAGGCCCCTTGGAGAGCTTTAATGTCATGTAGAACGCCTGCTGGAACCCGTTCACAGGTGCAACAATAGACACCCATGAACCGGTCTCAGCAGGCATTGGGACTATTGTAGCAAAAGTGAATAGTATACCGGTCTATGGATTGAAGTTTGGGTGGACAATGAGACTGGGCTATTGTAAAGAGTTCGGACACCTGCCATAACAATGCTAACACACGTTATCGAGGCAGGCGGTGACTCGCCGCTGACTAGATGGGCCCCTGAAACTGCCGTCGCGAAGACGACCAGGAGCAACATCGGTGTGAGCGGTTCAGGGGTGTCGAGAGGTGTGCGCCGCTTTCTACCCAGTGACTGTTAACAGCCACTGTGCCAACTCGCGTCTTATGCATCTTTCACTTCCACCCCTGGAGCATATAGCTCTAGCGACTCCTCTCTGGACGGCCAATGAAGGCAAGCCAGAGCTGAGAGTCCTGCGGGTCCCCTTGGGGTCCACTCCGACCGACGAAGACACGCCGGAGACGGAGACCCTGACTGACTCTCGGGAGCACTCGGGTCCGTGGGGTCGTTACTCCCCAACAGCTCGCCACAAGCTGCCCTGTTAATAATGTTATTATTATTTAGTTTTGTTTTTTTTTTTCACGGTGGAGCCATGGGGATCTATTAATGTTATTGCAAAATTTAGAGAGGTAGATAGGGCACGTTGCTCGCAGGGCGCAAAATTAAAAAAAAGACAGAAATTGAACGAGGATTCTTGTAATAGGTATTTGAACCTGTAAAGAACACCTTTTAGCTAACTCAGTATGATGAACAGCACAACCAAAGGAGCAAAACTATTGTTTATCACCTGAACTTTTACTAAACTAATGATCTGGCCGACTAGCCGACTAGTCGGCCGACTAATCGGCCATTCGAGCGCCGATTAGTCGGCTAGTCGGCTAGTCGGCCAAATCAATAGTCGGTACATCACTACAGATAATGTAATCATCGTAACTAGGGTTACCAGATGACCGGAATTTTCCTATCAGGAATTTTGGCCTTTTGTCAGGAATGGGGACAGAACGCGAAAATGTCGGGACTTTTTTGAATTGATAGACTTTTTTATAAAGTACCTTTTTATTTACTTAAATTAATAGAAATAATAAATTTAATAAAACTTAAATTAATAACACGCGGCTATCGGCTCAATCTTCGGAAATCAGGACTTTTGTCAGGAAATTCTAAATTTGTATCTGGTAACCCTAATCGTAACGAGTTGTACTTTCCCGAAATCTTGCGGGCGCTGACATCCGCAATTACTTTCCTTGTTCCGCAAATTAACTGCCCACGCTAATCGTAATTCTTATCTGTCACAGACAAACGAGGAAAGTACGCTATGGACAAAACTCGACTTGTGAGAAATGAAAGGTATTTAAGTACCTATTACAATCTTGGACAGTTTTAGAAAAACTTAACGTTGGATATTAAGGTAAAAACAATGAAATTATATCGCGGTAGACCGGTTTGTGTAATTAAATACGTGTACAATACGCGAGAATTTAAAAAGTTAATAGTTTAAGAAAAAAATGGAAGTAAGGTGCATCAAAAATTCGTATCAAAATAAGATCAAAACTAACAACACAAGTTTCTAAATCTAAAACGGGATCATTGTCTTTGTAAAATAGAATTGAACAGCATGTCTGTTTAAATAAGCTGCTAAGTTACCAATGCCAATCGTTTAATCTCTTTTTTTAAATATATTTTTTTAAACATTGACAGTTATATATGTATATTGTACGATGAACTACCGTTACCTACCTACTTTGTGTTTGTAGCAGCGCTATCTCTGGTGAAATTAGGACATCAAACTATATCGGCTCGAACAATGTCATCCACCTTTTTATTTATTTATTTATCATAAAGTACACAACAATTTTATAACACATTATACATATTCCTCGCCAAACTGCAAATGCAGTTTGTTGGCGAGATCGCGCTCATCTTCACGTTCAAACATACATATTAGTGCACTATAATAAATAAAATAAAATTCATTTATTTCGGACCATAGAATCCATATCGTAACTAAATTCCATTAAATTTAAAATAATAAAACTATGCACTAAATACTAAACTTAACTTAATAAATACATACTATCCGAAAAGCGAACATGCATGGCGATTATAGTATAGTATCGTTTATTGCAAACCATGGTATAATACAATAGATGTTACAATGGAAATGGGTCGCATGGCACCCTGGTAGGGTATGGCAATTATCCTTATAACTAAATGTTGACAAATCAAAAAATATAAAAGTAGGTCATATCATTTGAAACTATTTTAACAACTAAATTCAGGTAAAGGTATGTGTAAGTACAGTTTAAATGTTAGGGTATATTTTCCATTCCAATAACGTATTTTTTATAACTACTAACTCATTTTTAAATTTAGGCCTACTACATTTATTTTCTTCTCTTAGGTAGTTAATTTCGTTATACAATTTTGGTATCAAAAACAAATTAGTTCTTCTGCCATAATAGTTTTTAGCAGTATTTTATAAGCCTTATGCTCTTTGTTCTATATCTACTTTGTTTCAACACCTTAAATTTATCATCAAAACAATTTTCTACTGCTATCAAATACTACACCTTTTGATGTATATGAAGTATTTTACATATCTTGTACAATTTGTCGTAATTCCCTTTAAGCCTATTTTTAATCTTTTTATTAACTAGGTATTTCATAGATCTTAACTGTATTTTTTTAATTTCGTCTAAATAAGTGTGAAAAGTTCGACCATAAACACTTAGACCATAATAATTAATGATTGAGTCCACTAACGCGTAATAAACAACGAGCATTGTTTTCTTATTAATTAATCTATTTAAGTGATATAACTTACTTAGGACTGAACGGAGTTTAGAACAAACCGCAGTAACATGTGTTTTCCAGTTAAAATTGTTATCTACATGCATATCTAATAATGATGTACCGACTATTGATTTGGCCGACTAGCCGACTAGCCGACTAATCGGCGCTCGAATGGCCGATTAGTCGGCCGACTAGTCGGCTAGTCGGCCAGATTATTAGTTTCGTATAAGTTTAGGTGAAAAACAATAGTTTTGCTTTTGGTTGCGTAATTCATATATTAGCTTGGCTAAAAGGTGTTCTCTACAGGTTCAAAGACCTATTACAGGAATCCTCGTTCAATTTCTGTCTTTCTTTTATTTTGCGATCCTGAGCAGATCGTCAGTAGGTACAACTTGTAGGAGGTATTTCCAAGGCTCTATTTCTCGTACGTAGTCGCCAGTTAAGAACCTATCCCCTGTGGTCAGCGTTTTTACGAGCAACGTGCCCTGTTTATAAGAATTATAAGTCTCTAAAATTTGCAATAACATTAATAAAAACTGAATTATAATAAAATCCTTTAAGTATAGAACTTGGCCATGAAATTACACCAGAATCAGTTGAGATCGACCTGTAGAATAAAACACCAGCCACCACCACCATACGATAACGATCAAACGGCCAATTATATGAACAAAAGTTTTCACACCCTGAATAGCTATTTTGGTAAAATAGACATAATATGCTAAATATTGACTGTTGGTTTCATTTTTTCTGTTTTTCTTTCACTAATAAAGTGCCGACTAATCGGCCATTTTTGCCGACTAGTCGCCGACTAATCGCCGACTACAAATGTGGCCGGATAGTCGGCTTTCCCGACTAGTCGGCGACTAGTCGGTACAACCCTAATATCTAAATACTTGTATGTACTAATATATTCTAAAGGTTCACAGCTACAACTATAGATATTATTTATTCGGTTGTGCAGACATTCGTACCCGTGACCTATAATTCCATACTCATTGTAGTTAACCTTAGTTATAACCTTCTTACTGGGAATGTTCTCGAAAATCCTGAAATAGTACAAACGGAACAATAGTCTTATATTTTTTCAATGCCACAGTTGATACAAATTATCGACACAGCAATTATTATACTTATTATCTGTTATTTCGTTTGGTATTAATTACTTGTGCCGCTTGTTATAAGCGGAGGTTTCCAAAATTCGATATAATTTTATAATTACATTGTAAGTAAGTATCGTCTATTTCGAATTGTTTGTTTAATTGTACCATCGCCCACATTGATAACTGTCTATCGGTAAACTTTATTACAAAAGGCTTATGTAAACTTTATTTAAGAGTGTAGCTGTTTGTACATTTGTACAAGTGTAGGTTGTTTCAAGAGATTTTATACGAATTTTATCGGAGTCAGTTAAAGACAGTTAAAATAGGTTTCGTTAATCTTTTGAAGGAAACGGAATAGCGTTTTTTTGTACTAGAGTCTGTGCTGAAAGAGAAAAATAGTGAAATGTATGGGGCCCACACTATCTGATGGTTACCGTATCATCGGTGTTACTGATTGTGAACCCTAGTGCGTCGATATAAGGTCTAACTATGGTCAGTGCGGTGCTGATAGTAGTACGTACTAAAAACACCAGCTCGGGTTATTATCGGGTGCATGTATATATTTGTACGGACTGGATTGATTGTTTTAAAAGTTATTTTACTCAAATACAAAGAAAGGATTACAAGATTTATAGGTAAAGGGATGGTTATTTTTAACCAACTTCAAACTAATAAGTAAATGAATAATATTAGTATTCATAAATTTT
The DNA here is from genome assembly GCF_963556715.1 of Cydia fagiglandana. Taxonomy (NCBI): domain Eukaryota; kingdom Metazoa; phylum Arthropoda; class Insecta; order Lepidoptera; family Tortricidae; genus Cydia; species Cydia fagiglandana. The sequence continues at coordinate 29,666,245 of NC_085932.1, read as the reverse complement.
AGATTAGCTATAGTGATTAGTAGCACCACCCACAATCTCTCTGCTTTGCCTTAAGGGTAAAGAATGCGTGTAGGCATTAAGTCCACTTTTTGTACGATAAGTTTTCTTTTGTGCAATAAAGTTTAAAGAAATAAATAAATATTATAGGACAATTTTACACGGATCCACCTGGTCCCAAAGTAAGCTCAATAATGCTTGTGCTCAATAACACTAAGACATCGATAAATATCATATACATATATAATAAACTCATACCTACATTAAGATTTATAATTTTTAAGGATTTATTTGACCATTTAGTTTGTTATAACTTATAATTAAATAAATAGTTTAAATTCTAATTTGCTTATACATTTCATTTAATGGCTCCTCTACACGATGGGCCACTCCAAGGGACGCATTTATGCGTTAGAGGGAGCAAGTGATATTGCTATCTCATTCTACCGCATGGCTGCATCCCTAGGAGTGGCCGGCATTGGCCCATCGTGTAGAGGAGCCATAATAAGCACTTAAGTATTTTTACGACGCAGGGAACGTTTCTAGACTCGCCAATTTGTATGTCTTTACGTATCCGAATACTAGGATAGCCTAGAGACCCGGCATGGCTGGTAACTGCCCCGCGGAGGGCTGCAACGTGTTAACTGCTAATTGGAACGCTGTTGAGCGAAACACCTAGCTAGAGTAACTACATCGTAATAAGCACGTAATAAATCTATTGATTTTGCAGAATAGAAAGAGTTGTGTTGTATAAGAGCCAACAGGAGTGGCCATTTTTCCATACAAACGTACGTACTCGACTGTTTCGACCGTGGGTTTTGATGCTAGAGCAATGATTATTTCAACACAGATTAATATTGTCAATATCTGTGTCGGACCGTTTTATTTTTTGTTTTTTAAGGCGCTAGAACGCTTCAAAAATAGCCAAAATGGCCTCATCGACTATGCCCCAATGAGAAGCGTAGTATTCAAAACTGATATCAATTAGCCAAAAAAAGCAAAACGGTTCGACACAGATAATTTCATAATCATTTAGATTTCCAAACTTGGTTACGATTGGTTAAGTTTTGGAGGAGGAAACAGTTGAGTACGAAACCTCGATTTTTGAGATTTTTACGCAGAATTTTTCGCCTTGTCCTTATTGCACTAGTTTTAGGAGCCGCTTCCGTTAGCGAGACGGGTATATTTATCTAAAATATTTAAAACTCAGCTCCTGTTTCGTCTTAAGTTTCTATTTGACTCTGATCAGGCCGCGTAGCCAAGATGCCGATCGCTTACGCTCCGTAGCGATCGAAACGCAACTGTCACTGTCGCACTAATATGGAAGAGTGATAGAGAGACATAATGTTTTTCGTTGTCGAAGCGATAGCGATTTTAACCTTGGCTAGGCCGGCTGGCGCGTTGTTCAGAAATGAAAATTAGTTGTTGATTTCAAATTAACTAGCGAGTAGCGACCCGCCCCGGCTTCGCACGGGTAAACCTTAACAAATTATATAATTAAACTTTCGTCAAAAATCTCTCTGTTGATAGGTGAAAACCGAATGAAAGTCCTTTGTTCTATTATACCGGGTGTGGCCTGTAATATGAGCAAATATTTATTCTTTATTCTTTATTGTATTGCAGTCATGTTCATAATTACATTAGGTGTTACAATTTGTGGATAGTAGGTACATGACACCCTGTAAGGGCATTCAATATATCTTAAGTCTAGGCTGTAGATTTAAACTGTAGGCTGTACTCCTCATACTGACCAACATTTGTTCAGCGACTTTTAAAATAACTTGTGGTTTGATTTTAAATACACTTTAAAGTTTATTCTAAGACGCAATGTATTGCGAATTTTTTATGTTTAAGGCGTGACAAGTAACGGTTATCACAATGAAATGGCGTGGCGGTTGGCGTCCATTGAAGATAATATTTATTTTGTATGAAAAATAGGGAGTCTACATACTTCATAATTTTTAAAAGTTGTTGAACAAACGTGTCACCGTTTGAGGAGTACAATCTGTGTTTCAATAATTTGTGCATGTTACAGGCCACACCCGGTATACTACAGGTACGTCGGTACAATGTTAGCTAAAGGGGCCCACAGACTACCAGTTCGCCGGACGATATCAGTCTGTCAGTTGTCCGGAGCTGCCAAATTTTGCGTTTAACTGACAGGCTGATATCGTCCGGTGAACTGGTAATCAGTGGGCCCCTTTAGGGCCGATACAGACGGGTTGAAGACCGTCTGTACCTACTGGCCTTGGACGTTAAACTTTTAGGTTTTATACACGCCCCAAAATGTTTGCGCCTTTTATAGCCGTAACACACCATCGCACCGCACCAAGGTCATTATGCGACGTACCGATAAGTAAGAGCGAGAAAGAGATATCGCTTTCTCGCTCTTACTTATGGGTGCGTCGCACAATGACCTTGGTGCGGTGCGATGGTGTGTAAGCTGCTTTAAGACAAGCCTGAGACATAATTTATTTTGTCCTTGAAACAGTCACACGCTCACCGTCGTTATCCAGCCAAGTAATTATGTTCTGCGTACAAACAGCACTCTTAACTGACCATCGGTGGACCTTATGCCTTTTGTAATAAGGTTTACGAACTGTCAGTTAACAGTGTGGACAAACAGCAACACTCATAACTGACTATCGGTGGACCTTATGCCTTTTGTAATAAGGTTTACGAACTGTCAGTTAACAGTGTGGACGATGTACAATAAATCTTGGCCCGGAGATTAAAGCGCAACTTTTAATCTTGCCGCGACGTGACCGCGGGACGTGCGCTAACTTGGAGGCAAATTCAAATGTATCATCGGCTGCAAAAGTGGATGGCGACTTTATTAATTAAATCAGTCATAATTTCTCCATCCGATTTCGCTCACTGTACAGCGAGCTGTAAAGGTTCATATCCAATTTATTCATGAATTCCGTTTATACACGAGGACAAAATAATATCATCAAAATTATGTTATTTATGCAATCTTTGAGAGATTAAGAAGCACCTTAAATCGAACTTTAAGATACGTCAATTCATAGATCTGGGAACGATATGGATTAGATCATTGTCAAATGTGACGTTTCTTCAAACTAAAACGTGACTTTTGGCACTGACATATCTAATCCATATCGTATCTAGACTTAATATTTGACGTATCTTAAAGTTCGAATGAGGCCGTTTAGGAATCTTTAAGGCGGAGCATGGCTATAGGTTCATAGCGAAAAACTTTTATATAAAACGCTTTATGTGGGAAATCTAAGTAAATGACGAAAAAACTAGATATCCCAGAGTAGTTATGCGGTCCTATGACGGTGTGACCGCTCGTTTGGGGGATCTATCACCGCATATGTGTCGGCGATGGCCGATAGGAGTATGGCCGGATTTGGGCCCAGTCAGCGCGTGCTAGGGCTGTGTCCACAGGTCAAAATATATAGTTGTTATAGCGGCCACAGAAAAACATCATCTTTGAAAATTTCAGCTATCACGGTTCATGAGATACAACCTGGTGACAGACAGACGGACGGACGGAGTGGAGTCTTAGTAATAATTCCGATTTTGCCCTTTGGGTAGGGAACTTTAAAAAACAAGAAAAAACCTAAGGTATTGTTGTTGCCTCCCTTTATAAGTTATCCACGTATTATTGAGAAAACAGCCCCCCAACTACTAACAGACGAAAAGTTCTGCCTTAGTATTTTTTTGAGATATCTGGATACGGAACCCTAAAAAGAGCATACAAACAATATACATCTCTTCCTCGGAACTACCTAGTTTACTAGTTTACATGCCGTTTTATTAACCACATTCGCTCGAGGAACGTTTCCTTTCCCGGAATTCCACAAGGAATCATCCCCCGAAGCAATACCCTTGAGGTCCGCCCTTGTAATCACTGGCATTATGAAAATATATAACAAACTATACCTCGTTTTTTTTAGCATTAGAAATTACGTAAACAATCTTGATGTGTCTTTTAATTGACAAACACATTTTAAAAATAACAATTATGAATCTAATACGATCATTTATATTCTTTTGCTTTCATAAGTAATAGTTTTTGATTTTTTAAAAGCGTTTTTCAATTAAAAGACATGTCAAGATCGCTTACCTTCTTGCAAGTTCTTTCTAATGCTAAAAAAAACGAACTGTAGCTTCTGCTCGCGACTTCGTCTGCGTGTGATGATGATGACGAAGATGGATAAAACTATTCTATCAGCCATATTCGAACTTTGATATACATCAAATAATAGATATGGAAACGATATAGATTGGATAGTCAAAAGTGACGTTTTTGTTTGTAGAAACTTCATTTTTGACACTTGTGTCTTTCCTCAGCCTTCAAATTCAAATTTCATCTAAATCGGTTCAGCGGTTTAAGTCTGAAGAGGTAACAGACAGACAGAGTTACATTTGCATTTATAATATTACTAGGGTTAGGTTGGCCCGTGGGGTCCTAATGCTGTAAAACTTTTTAAGGAGCTTTCGAAAAGGATTATAGACTTCACTGGTGACCGAAGAGCTGGCAGCTTTCTCGTTCAACGTATTAGCTTAGCAATACAGCGGGGAAATGCTGCCAGCGTCCTCGGCACCATGCCAAAGGGGCCCAATTACTTAGATATATTTTAATTTTATCTTATTTTATTTAGTATTAGTTTTTAGTTTTATTTTATAGATAAGTTAGTTTATTTTCATTTTTAATATTTGTATATCTACCTTATTAATAAACCTTAGTAGAAACATTTTAAGGGTTAGGTTAGATAAAATGTATATAAATATTCGATCCAGATTTTTTAATATCAATATTACAATTAATCAATAGTAAAACGTATGAAAAAATATCTGTGTTACAATTGTTACACACCCTCTTTTTGTCTACCTCTGTCTCTCAAACGTAGGCTCATGGACATGTGTATACTTCCAGTCCTCACCTATGGTGCTCAAACTTGGTCTTTGACGGAAGCTCAGAAGTCCAAACTCGGGGTTTGTCAGAGAGCTATGGAGCGCAGTATATTAGGTGTGAAACTAAGGGATCGCATCCGGAACACCACGCTGCGCTCTAAAACTCAAATAATAGATGTGGCTCGAAAAGCGGCCAAGTTAAAGTGGGACTGGGCTGGTCATGTCTGCCGCATGCCGAATGACTTATGGGCCAAGATAACCACGGAATGGGTGCCCCATGAGTCGAACCGGAGATGCGGCAGACCTCGTCGGCGATGGCGGGATAACTTAGACTCCTTTTTGAGAGACTGGCCAGATGCAGCTCAAAATCGGGAAGAATGGAAGAAGAGGGGGGAGGCCTTTGCCCAGCAGTGGGACACAATGGGCTCGTAATAATATAATTGTTACATAATGTAACTGATAAGCATGCATTTGAAAAAAATTACTCTCCTTTTTTCGCTTCGGTAACAAACTAGTTTACTTATATACCAGTTTATTAAGAGAATTCCACAAACCCCCGACGCGGCACCCCTACGACCCGCCCTGTTATTTAGGGCGGGCTTTATGAAAGGATGTTACAAACGATTTGTAAGGATTTCATCAGTTTTCAGTTTGTGGGCTTCTCTCGGACGGACGGTTTGAGGGTACTCTGTTATTGTTTGTCTATCTGTGGTTTTTCAAGTCAGTTTTATTTATGTATCTTTATATTTCCAGGTTTTATGTCTCTAAATAATTGCTAGTTTAATTTACGTAAAATATTTCAAGCAAATATTGAAACTGAACAAAGACAGAGACACTCTGGCTTCCACCGATGAATAGCTGCCATCAAATCGAGTCTTAATTTCATAATTCATAAGAAACAAAAAAATTAAGCGGACATCACTATCACTACGTCTTTATATCTTCGAAATGTTGGCTCACATTTCCTGTCTAAACATTGACGACTTTCATTTTTTACTTATCGTCACATACTTAGTATATTATTAAACATTTTGGTAGACGAGTTAACAATGTATCCTACTAACTACTCTTTCCTGTTATGCCCCAAACTTGTACCAAATAGCAGGTACATTCAATCAGAGAATGTCGTTACGGCAATCATCATAACTGAAGGTAATTAGCAGCAGGCAGCTGAGCTTAGATTCTAGACCTTTCGATTTTGTATATATAAATTTAGAGCAAGGAGCGCGATGAGTTCTTATTTATTTATTTATTTATTTTAATCTTTATTGCACAATACATGAAGGTACAAATGGCGGACTTAATGCCTTAAGGCATTCTCTACCAGTCAACCAATGGGTCAAACCAGAAAGATTAAGTAGGTGCAGTGTCTTTAAAGTAAATGAGTTTGTAAACAAGACTCTATATGAATATAAACTATGGTGATAAACTTACACATATACTTAATACAAATAGACTTACATACATAATATATATAATTATATACCTTGTGTGAATCATTAAGTTGACGAAGAAGAAAGTTTGTCAAGGAAATGTTCTTAAGCATCTACTGTACCTTCCTATCTGTCCAGAGTCCGTCTAAGTTAACTATGCAGCGACTCGAGTACTTAGAACAAAACGAGTTCATTATCTTAATTATCATCAGAGGATTATCTTATTTTCATAAAAATTGGACATTAATAACGACGACGATAATAAAGTGTGGCCAGGCGTGGCTCACTCCGCGATTTCGTCGCTTTGCTACAGGTAGTTAAAAGTACATCCGTTCCACCCCAATTTTGAGGTTTGCCATAGAGTATCCGACCTGACGGTACATTGAAAGCCACCGACGATTGTGACGAATGTAGCATGAGTGACGAAAGCAGAATAGGACTAATTTAAGAACTTGACGAAAAACGAATGGGACGACCCAAGACGATACCGCCATAAGCCGCGCGTGGCGCTGTGGCCACCTAGCGGCCATATCTGTGCTGATCGTGCCAGACGCGTTTTGTTAGAGAGTGAGTCTTCTGTACCTAGTACTATTATTTAATCTCTGGTGTCACTGGTGTGGCTTACTTTGTCATTGCAAATGCCATGAAGCTAAGTTCGACTCTAATTGCAGGTACATTATGTCAGAATACACGGATGTCGCGTCGGCAATCATCATAACTGAAGGTAATTAGCAGCCGGCAGCTGATGACGAACAGATGATTTCCCAAACGTGCCTGATCCGCGACGATCACGCGCCCCACTTGACGGGAGGTGCAAGTTATACGCGAAACAGGTTTCAGGAAACCTTTTTCTTTATATCTAACATATTGTGATTTTGCTCATTTATCTGTCGGCGGCTGATCGTAAGATCAGGCAGATGAAATTTCTAGACATATATATGTCTGAGAATTTTTTTTTGTCTTGAGTTGACGGAGTTCCGCTATGCGGGGCTTCATTTCTACACAGTTAGCCCTTCGGGCATTTAAAGTAACCAAACGAATCTATCCTGCCTATCTATTGGTTTAATAATGTGAATACCGTCAACACATTACATCTGCCTGATCTTACAATCGGCCTCTAACATATATCTAAATCTAACTACATTTTGTTGTAAAATTTAACATGATATGAGTTGAATGCCTATTACTAGTGGACCCCTCGAGACTCGATTCTCGAATCTATTACCGACTGTAGATTATTATTACATTTGGCAATAAATGTTTTTACCGACTTCATAAAAAGGAAGGTCCTCAAATGGTCGGAATGTGATCAGAATGTGATGACGGGACCCTGAACAAATCGAAGAATCACCTCTAGTTTTATGGCGATACCTACAGTGATATCAGTTTTTTTTTAAAGTGCCACATGGGTTCTCGAAAACTGTTAAATATTTCGTGACTGTGAAGTAGACCTGCTGATTAAAGTGATTAAGGTTATTAAAATAGTAGGTATATTACTCGTACATACCTAGGGCATTAAAGTAAATATTGTATACGAACATATGTGATTTGAGGTTTTCTTATTTACTGGCCGTATGTGTACTATTTTTGTGCTCGACCGAGCCAGAAAGCGGCAACTTTCTTTTGCCGCAGTGGACTGAAAGTTGAAGCTTTCCTGCCGGAGGACAGAAAACGAATTTTCCGTAGTTTATGACTTGGCCCATCGCCGCCCGCTCGCGGCAGCAAACGCCGCGGTCGCTGTATGCACAATATAAATTAATTTAAATTTATTCACCCACCGGCGTTATATAGGTATAAGAAAATATTTAAAAGCGTAAACGGGGGCGCGCAACGACCAGTTTAATTGTTTGCTGTTTAGCTGTTTTGTGTTTTTAAAGCGGCTTTGCTTCTCAAATGATATAGTACTAATATTACCGGCAGTAAAATAAGAAATTATTGGACTGCGCCTCGGCCGACAATTAGGTACGTGTGATCTGAGGCTTTCTTGTTTACTGGCCGGGGCTTACTCATCATCGTCAGCCTTTTATCGCCCACTGCTGAGCATAGGCCTCTTTTTGAGTACGCCACTTATTCCGGTCCTGGGCCAATCTCATCCAGTAGGTCCGCAATCTTCCGAATGTTGTAGATCCAACGAGCCAACGGACGCCAGGCACTCCTTGTGCCTGAAAGCGGCCTGCACCCGCGGCCGCGGCCACATTTTGACACCCATTTCCATTTTAAACACTGTCGACTGATCTCCTGACCGGCTAGCACAGCGTTTTCACGCGCGTGTCCATATTTGAAGTCGCGATAGATGATGTATGTAGTCGCGCGCGAGAACGTAACTCATGCTAGCAGGTCGGATCAGTGATCCAGTTAACACAAAGTTTAACTAGTTTAATAAGTCATTGCACAAAACTATTATAGTTTTGGCAAAAAAAGCAAAAGGTGAAAAAAAGCATTTACCCAAACAACTGACCTGCTCGTAACAATTAAATAGATTTCGCAGAAAAAACAAGAGTGGCTTGAAAAAACCCTGAAAGGGTAAAAAGCACATGTTATTTCACGTAATTAGCTCAAAAACGTAATTGCAAGGTGGATTCCGAAGTTTGCCGCCATTTTTAATTTCTCACGTTCCGTTCCACGGTTGTTAGCGAAGAAATGAGTTTAATTAAAGCGGGAAAAAGTTGGGGATGAATTGCGCGTTCCGTTATACGCTGTTCGAGTACTTTATTAGTGGGTTGACTAATGTTTCTCTTTTTGTTGTGTTTTGGGTGTTAATAGAAAAAACGGTATTTGGCGTTTCTTTCTAAACTAGCTGTTAATTTACGGAAGAAGGTCTCCTGCGCCTAAAGCGGGAATCGAACTTACGGTCTTCATCATTCGGGAGGGGGACCGACGCCATAAGAGCGTCTTCACATTGAATTCTTTTTTTTTTAAACAATAAATTAGGTAATCGATGAGTTTGATAAAAAATAACATTGCGCATTTTTAGACGGGGATTTATAGGCCCGTGAAATCCAAAATGGAATTACAAATTTGTAATAATGCGTTTGAGACTTACGCTCGTGATTTTTTTCAAGCAAAGATTGTTACAATCAGGTTTTGAATCGATGAAGTTACTAGAAAAAGGCCTCAAGATTCTGCAGGCTGAACCTTAAGTGTAATTCTATAGAACTTGTTTTGTATGTAAACAAAAGTCACTAGTAAATTCATCATTCAGAGACAATTTCGATATGGCGGTTTGTTTACATAGTTAGCAAGTTCCATAGAATGACACTTTACGGCATCTTGACTTTTTTGTGTTTACTCTTTTGAAATCCTCCATGTAGGACGATCCCATTTACGGGCCTAACCGACATTACACTATAACTAAGCCCGATCCTTTAAACACCGACCAAAGGCGCATTTCCACCAAATAAATATCCAACTCAAATAACCTCGGTTACATTTTCCTTAATAGATTTTCAATATTCGAGAAAACGAAAGATTATTTTGGGTGTATATCGGAAGGATGGGGTTTATTGGGAGAAAGGAATTTTGGTGGATATACGACGCACGATGGTTCAGATAAACATGTTTTTTCACTTAAATATAGCTAAAACGCTAAGGGTATCGGAAGAGTTTCTGTTTTTACGAGCTTTTACGATCTTGGAGAACGGTTTGGAGTATCTAAAGATGCTGAAGTAAGGTGACGGCACCAATCGTGGACATATTAAGCACGTTACCCAGTAATGGACACCGAAGGTGTAATACCTTATAATAGCCCATCATTTTATGATCTTTACTTGTTATTATGGTAATCAATTTATTTAGCTGAACATAGGTAGTGTCGTTAGTTTAAAAATACAGTGCATGTTTCTTAAAAATAGCGTTTACAGAAAAAAAAAAGACAATAATTGGTTCTTGTCCATTACTGGTGTCATCGCCCTAAATTCAGAAAAATCCCTAGTAATATTTATATGGATATTTAAATAACTAAATAAACCTTGTCTGTTTGCCAGTCAGTCTGTTACCTCTTCACGCTTAACCTTTCATAATGTGTGGAGTGGTCAAAAATCGTTGGTTAAAACTCGGTTGTGCAGTAGTGTTATTTCAAAACGTCCAACTTCTATGAAATGACGACGTTTACTTAAAACTTGCACAGTCTACGCTATCAAAATCGCTGCCAATTTAGCTTGATCTGACTCTAAGAAACGTCAATTTAGCAAACGCAAGGTAGATGTCCCCCGGTTTTGAATACTGTGTTTAACCGACCTTCCTCAAAGTCGACCAATCGGTTCGTCTCACGAAATAGTTTAGGGTCCCCACCAAGTATTCCAATCCTATGTAGATCTACTAAATGCTCGGCCGCTATTGGCCGCTTTTCCTTTTTCATTTCCGTCCAACACTCGTACAAACAAATGCCTATTTGTGTGGTGCCAGTGTGAGAGTACCAATTGTTGAAAATATTTGGAATTTTTTGGACGACTAGTCTGAGCCTAGTGGGTAGTGCCCTGCCTATGAAACGATGGTCCCGGGTTCGAATCCCGGTAAGGGCATTTATTTGTGTAATGAACACAGATATTTCTTCCAGTGTCTTGGGTATTTTCTATGTGTATAAGAATGTGTTTAAGAGTATCTATGTATACACGCATGTATATCGTCGCCCAGTACCCATAGGTCTGTCCGTTTTACGAAGATCAAGTATGCCATAGTAAATGTATGGCGAACTTGATATGAAACCAGACAGACTATACAAGCTATTATTATTTGTTTGGGGTTAGGTCGATCTGTGTAAGATTGTCGCCAAATATTTATTTATTTATATATATTAGAATAAAAACTGGAATAGTAGGTAAATTGTTGCTCAGGGATGGTAATGAACTCTGCAGATAGGTATTGTGTTTAGAAGGCCTGCTCGCATCTTCTGATCTTAAAGTCTGGTTTTGATAATGATATGACACTATCGCGTTGATTGGTGCGCGTGAATTGCAATGCGGGTCTCGCTAAGGTCGTATCATAACAATATCAAAACTTTTTCAAATTGTAAAGTTAGAATGACGCTCCAGACGTTTTTTCAGTCCCGCTATTACTGAACCACACCCTCGCTTACGAACCTTCAATTTCCTCCCACGACTATATGATATTGAATTGCCTTACAGCACATAATAGAGCTCGCGTATGTCGCCTATGAAATTGTGCAGCGTATTACATACCTATTGATATGAGTTGGTGTTTATGATAAATATCTATGTTTGTGAATATGTCGAACGCACGCGATCGCTATTAGATATGCGTTAAAGTGATATGGTGGCCGTGTCTGACTTAATTTGGTAAGGTTTTGGTCTGGTTTTGACATTACTTTGACCATCGCTCAGTCCGCACTCATAGGGTAAAAACCGGACAAGTGCGAGTCGGACTCGCCCACCGAGGGTTCCATACTTTTTAGTATTTGTTGTTATAGCGGCAACAGAAATACATCATCTGTGAAAATTTCAACTGTCTATTAGCTATCACTGTTCGTGAGATACATCCTGGTGACAGACGGACGGACGGACAGCAGAGTCTTAGTAATAGGGTCCCGTTTTACCCTTTGGGACCCTAAAAACGGGACCCTATTACTAACAATAAGACTCCACACTCCACATTCCGTCTTTCTGTCTGTCACCAGGCTGTATCTCATGAAGCGAGTTAGCAAGGCAGTTGAAATTTTCACAAATGATGTATTTCTGATGCGGATATTGAAATAAAAATTGTATTCACATTGATTATCTTGAGAACGATTTTTTTTTATATAATTTCGTAAAAATATCTATATAACTGGGTCTGTTCTAATATTTAGATTTTTTTAAGCTTCTGGAAAAAAATATATTTGTAATGAAGTGATTAATATGCGGACTAATTATTTTACTCTAAATGTAAGCCGCGTTCAAACTTATTACTTATTCCCTGAAAAATCAATCGTAAATAACCAAACCCAGGTATGTTCGCCCGCTTTGCATACAAATTAAAATGTACACACTATTTTTGAAGATTTGCGAAGGATTTTCATACGTAATAAAGTGATAAATATCCGCACTAATTAACTTCAAATGTAAGCCGCGCTGTAACTTATAATTCCCCGAAAAATCAATCGTAAATAACCAAATCCGGGTACGTTTGCCCGCTTTGCATATAAATTGGCAGCGCACGCCGGCAGTAATTGCAGTGCAAAGGTGCCTTCATAAATATTGTTTATTACCGAATTTTGTATAATGCTAGTACTCGGAAATTTACTCCGTTTGTGGCGCTTTCCTGTTTCATCGGGTGTAATGCCTAACCCAGGTAATGGCTCCTCTACACGATGGGCCAACGCCGGCCACTCCAAGGGACGCAGCCATGCGGTAGAATGAGATAGCAATATCACTTGCTCCCTCTAACGCATAAATGCCCTTGGAGTGGCCGGCGTTGGCCCATCGTGTAGAGGAGCCATAAAAGGGAAATCTCTAGCATTTGGGAGCTAAGAGCAAACAGTGCTAAAGAATAAATAATAGTAGATTAAGAAAGTGAGGAAATACCTATCTTTGCCTAGCTATGAGACAAATGCAAAAAAAACCGTTCAAGTGCGAGTCGAACTCGCGTACGAAGAGTTCTGTACCATTACGCAAAAAACGGCAAAAAAATCACGGGTGTTGTGTGGGAGCCCCACTTGAATATTTATTTTATTATGTTTTTAGTATTTGTTGTTATAGCGGCAACAGAAATACAACATCGGTGAAAATTTCAACCGCCTAGCTATCACGGTTCATTAGATACAGCCTGGTGACAGACAGACATACGGACAGGCGGAAAGGCGGACAGCGGAGTCTTAGTAATAGGGTCCCGTTTTTACCCTTTGGGAAAGGAACCCTAAAAATAATTACTAAGTGTTGGTACTAGCACGGTTCACTATGGCTCTTAACGCATTCACTGCCAGGGGGCGTGGCCTAGGAACAAACTTGTATAGCGGTGAACGCAACATATGTGCGTCGGGGGCAGTGAATGTGTTAACTTGTGACAGTGACAGTAATTAGAAAGTTTTTGTTGTCACCCGGTGAAATGCTTCTTTTCTACTTTATGGTAACATTCCATTTCTAACCGCAGCTGCACTACCGGTACTGAACGCGTTGCTGTCATTGTCAATTTCCATAGTAAAATTGACGTAATGCAGCTGTAGTCGTTGGAAATGGAATATTACCCTTAGACGTCAAATTTCCTCATCCACCATTACCCAACCCCATCGATTCGTCTGTTTATTCTTCCGGTTTATAGCCCAAACTTCAGATTGATTTACATCGGGCCGGGGGCCGGCTGTAAAACGCGGGCCTTGAATACAAATGTACTTTTAATTTTAGTTCGGAAGGTTGCGGGCTTAATCATAAACTAAGTTGATGAAAGGTAGATTTCTATCAGTTTCGTTTGGGAATAATCGAGTTTTCAAGATTTTTTCCGATTTATTGTGGTTTTATACGGTGTAGACGACCTGCGACATTTTTTTAATATTTCACGAGATGTTTTATAAAAAGAAATCTTGTACAAAGGGGTCAATAAAATAATTAAGGTGCAGCGGGGCAATTTAGACTGCGGGATAATTTCTACTAATCGATATATCTTCCATATAACATGATTGAGTAAAGTCACACACAACACATCTTTTTCGCTATCTGGACATATATTGCACTCTAGTTAATAATGTACATTTGTAAAACATGGAAGATATTTCGATTAGTTGAAATTATCCTGCAGTTGAAATTGGACCGCTGCACCTTAGGTCTTACAGCATTGCGCCCTGTAGCCCGGGCGTAAGAATACGGCTACGGTATCCCCTGCCTGTCGTAGGGACTGCGACTGAAAAAAGAGGGGACCCACAAAGGGGCATAGCGCTAGGACGGCACTGGCGCGTTCATTGAAGATCCCAGAGCCATCCGAAATTAATTTTAGTCGGTGAAAGTCCGACATAACGGATTTTCCTCCCAAAAAAAAGGGGCTTCTAGCATTAAGTTGTGGTTCACAGGAGTAACGTGAACCTTAATCCTGACCTATATTATACATACATATATGTACAATGTACAGATGTAGTGCGTAATTATTTTCTATTATATTTTAACGGAAACGTACGAATGTCCTGCTATTTCAGTTAGTCTCGGTACAAAAAGTACTGAGGTTGACTGAAGTAGCACGACAAATACGAACGATTCCGAGAATATACGATAGAAATATGTCGTTTGAAAACACGGGGGCTTTGTAATTGAGGCCCCGAGGAAATGTTATTATTGGAAACGACCATTAATTTCCACCAATCCATGTAAAATGTATTTAATTGCGACGGTAGTGGCAATTAAATCAATCAATCAAAACGTTTATTGTGTGTTTGGGTTACAAATGTATTACCGTAAAATGGGGCCAATACAAATCGCGGGGTGAATATAGAAATTTTTAATCTTTCCTGTTGTTATATTCCAAAACCTACACCAAAGTTTTTGGGATATATTATTATGTAGAATATTCGTAAGTATTAATGTCACGTAAATGTAACGTCAAATAGTAATAATTATGGGGGGGGTCTGACATCGGATGATGGTAGCATGACGTAGGAGGAAACAGGGTCATTCGAAGCATGATTTTTGGATGAATTTAGGGAGGGGTGGGGTGGGGGGGGGGGGGGTAAAAAGCCTCAAAAATAGATGATGTAATTTATGAACAGCCCCTAAGGCCGCCGCCGAGGTTACAAATTTAGCCTGTCTTACCTTTCGCCGGACGATATCGGCCTGTCAGTTAGAACAAAAATTTGACAGTTCCGAACAACTGACCGACCGATATCGTCCGGCGGACTGTTAGTCAGTGGTCGGCTTTATATTTTAGTAGTTAACGTAGTATATCTATCTCGCACGCGAGATACTGTCGCGGCACACTCGTGCTAATCTATACTTAGATAGTACATTTCCCGAGGACGAGTATCGATATCGTTTAGAAGTGGTAATTATTCAGTCAGCATATTGTATGTATATGTAACGATTTGAACCGAGTTCCAATGCCCCACTCGGCATATGTAGAAACTAAATCATCCTCTAATCATGGGCCAACCAAAATAGCCACACGCATGGCTTAGGCCCAGGGTTGGCGCAAGCACGTTTTGGTGGCGATTAGAAAGCCAATACAATTACGAGTAGATGTCGCCCATGCGTCATGGTCGTCATGTAACGTCAAATAGTAATAATTAACTTGCCTATTTCTAATAAAATTGCCATTATTATGTCTGTAGAAGTATGATGTTGTAGTTTGATTACTTAATGTAAAAAGTGTGGTGTGGTGCTGGTGTGCTTGTACAAATTGTACTTTTACTGTTTGAACAAATAAGTTTTGATTTAATATATAAATATTATTTTTCCTCACTACAGTCACTAGTTTATTGAAGAAGGTCGTATGAAATACGTGTGCTTTGGCCATTACACACATCGGCTTTCTCGGCCCAGGGTTGGCGCAAGCACGTTTTGGTGGCGATTAGAAAGCCAATACAATTACGAGTAGATGTCGCCCATGCGTCATGGTCGTCATGTAACGTCAAATAGTAATAATTAACTTGCCTATTTCTAATAAAATTGCCATTATTATGTCTGTAGAAGTATGATGTTGTAGTTTGATTACTTAATGTAAAAAGTGTGGTGTGGTGCTGGTGTGCTTGTACAAATTGTACTTTTACTGTTTGAACAAATAAGTTTTGATTTAATATATAAATATTATTTTTCCTCACTACAGTCACTAGTTTATTGAAGAAGGTCGTATGAAATACGTGTGCTTTGGCCATTACACACATCGGCTTTCTTATTGCGCCTTAGGAAGGTATATACTCCCCAGTTGTTTCAGTTAGGTTTTGTTTGATTTGTATTATATTATTGTACCCATATATTATCCACATAGACATAGCCCACCGGATTAGCAAGCTGAAGTGGCAATGGGCAGGCCACATTGCACGCAGAGAAGATGGCCGATGGGGTCGAAAAGTGCTCGAGTGGAGACCACGGACTAGCAAGCGCAGCGTAGGACGTCCACCCACAAGGTGGACAGACGACCTTGTTAAGGTCGCCGCAAGACGCTGCATGCGGGTCGCTTCCAACCGGCACGTATGGAGGTCCAAGGGGGAGGCCTATCTTCAGCAATATCATCATATCATCAAGCTTAATATCATCATGATCATCTCAGCTATCTGAGATGATGATGATGATATTATTCAAGTAGGTACCTAAATTGTTTTACTCGGTTTTCATTCTTTCGACAGCATTTGACTATTTTCCAAATTTTCATTATGGCATGAAATTCGTGTGATATATGGATTGGTACAGCCCTACTGTATCGTGTAGGTACTGGTATCGTGTTTAGTTCGGCGCGATAGACAAACGGCGTAAATAAACCAGCTTGCACACCTGCCTGTACAAGTGTACACGCGCAGGGGGATGTGGTACTGATGAGCGATCGGAGTTTTCGAAACTGAGTAATTTACTCGTGGAAAAATTTCGACCACATGTCATGTTTTTGCATGGGAACTGAAATTGTCCAAAATGAAAGTTTCCATTGTGTCCTGTGATTTCTGTAATTTTCGAGCACTTTTTCAGCTCTTGCAAAGTAAAACATATATGTACGATCTTGAAGCCTGATGTCGCACGTGTTAGGATTGTTCAGTAACTCTATGAATCTTCTTCTATTACATGGTGTACGGACATATATGGTGTAATTCCGCTTTTGTACTGAATAGGGAACTCTATCTATCATCAAATGTTATCGAAAACCAGAAAAAATACGTCATCAAAATAAAAATAGGCCCAAGTAGAACATAGCCCCTCATGGGTGTACCAGGACCCCTATTCGACAAGCGACGTTTGACGTATCGTGTTGATTTCCCGTTGATGTGGGAAAAATCATAAGTTCTCGAATACGTACAATGTCAAAATTTGACATTAACAATCCACAGTTAGGGTGACAAGCAAACCAAACCGAACCACCCTTAGTTTAGAGTGGAGTTTTCGTTGTAACAAATGATATTATCCAAGGTTGATGGAATCAACACTAAGTATGGAATAAAATCAACTGTTGATTTGACGTGGATGCGAAATCTGACAGTTGTACATGTCGAATTTGGCCCCTGTACTTGGTAATCGATCCGCTCATTCGGCCGCCGGTAATCGCTGCATTTACCCCGCTCTGCGTCAGCCTAACACTGAATTATTGGCCCTAAATTAGCCCGGTATTGCACAGCTCATTTCCGATCACGTTTCGATTGCAATCCACGTCCACTGGCCACTAATATCATAATCAATGTCAATTGTCATGACTAACAGGCCAATTTGAGTGTGCAACCAGTGTTGCCAACTCGGATTTAAAAAAAATGCTAGACTAATGTCTAGATTAGGCCAAAATTATGCCAAAGATTTTTTAAACACCTATGCTAAAAAAATGCTAAAATATCACTTGAAATTAGACACATACTTTTTTCAAATTAACCGCCTTTTTCTACTGACAAGATCCGCTTGACCAACTTGATATAGTCCGTTGACGTCCATCCGTCCACAAAAGTCAAAATTGATATGAAAATATGAACCACATAAGGCGATGGCGCATATTGTTGCTGCCAAGTTGGCGCAAACTTGCCTTAGACTAAATTATGCTAAAAAATATGCCAGATGCTAAATGGAAAATTTTGGTGCCAAAGCGAGTGAAAATATGCCAGATCTGGCATCATTTATGCCAAGTTGGCAACACTGTGTGCAACTAACATTAAAACGATATTTGAATGGAGGTAATATTAGAATCATATCAATCAGTTGTCATTCGCGCGGGTGTCTCGCTCGCACTTATACATGTACAAGTCTAAGCGAAGTGATATGATTCTAATAGGTTATGAATTTGATCTGGATGGTTTTGATACGACCGTAACGATCGTCTTAGTGATTGGTTGGCGCGCAGCTCACAGCCCTCACGCACGTTTTTTACTTCATTTCACAAGTACACGAGCAAGGGCGGCCGAGTTGCTCAAAAATATCTGAACACGCACTCTAACGCCTTCACAATAGGGGCGTATTCAGATAGTTGTGAGCACCCTGGCCGCTCCGATATATATGATGGCGGCTGTACGGGTCGAGTGTAAATATTTATACTTATGTATCTATCGCTACTTCGAAAAATATTTGTCCGATGTTTCATTAGACCAAATGCGTTTTATTCATAAAGCATTTATTTTTTCATAATTTTAAAAACCGGACAAGTGCGAGTCGGACTCGCGCACGAAGGGTTACGTACCATAAAGCAAAAACAAAACGGAAAAAAATGCAAAAAGAAAACGGTCACCCATCCAAGTACTGACCACGCCCGACGTTGCTTAACTTTGGTCAAAAATCACGTTTGCTGTATGGGAGCCCCACTTAAATCTTTATCTTATTCTGTTTTTAGTATTTGTTGTTATAGCGGCACAATACATCATCTGTGAAAATTTCAACTGTCTAGCTATCACGGTTCGTTAGATACAGCCTGGTGACAGACAGACGGACGGACGGACGGACAGCGAAGTCTTAGTAATAGGGTCCCGTTTTACCCTTTGGGTACGGAACCTTAAAAATGCATTGTTAAGTTACATTTTGACCCCGAATTTTCAACAGTGAAAGTTTGGCAAACATAATATCGGACAAAATTTTTTTCATGGTTGCGATAGTTCACCCAGTGTGAAGACAGACCAATAAACTTCTTTTGGACTAAGTAATAAAAATGCCTGAGCCTCATTAAGTTTTACCAGACTTTAAGCCCCCCTTTGAAGAAGGTACTCAAGTCTAAAAAAACTTTCTTTGTGGTTCACGTACCTTTAATTTGCCAGCACGACTTGCAGAACAATTTATTTCCACACCTACGTATCAATTTGCCCGACTTGACGACGAGTTACGAATTGTAATGAATTGTTTGGCTTTGATCATCGTTTTTCCCTCAAAATGTTTAGGCGTTCTAGTTTTGAAATAGGTCTCGCAGAAGTTATTTTAAATTGGGAGGTTACTTTCGCTCTAATCGGTTAGAAAAAACATACGTTCCTGTAACTTAGGGCCCGATTCGGATTTTGAGATAGACATCTATTAGATATCTTTTAGACATCACCAAGATACGATAACGATATGTTTAAGATCTAACCTGTCAAATTTGACATTTGCGCGATTCTGGAGATACTCTTGAACGATTTCCACGGGATATGACTTAGAGATCCAATTCACATCTAATAGATATGTTACTCTACTCTATCTAACGTAAAAGTGACATTGGTTGCCCGAATTGCGCTGCAAAAGAGAACTAGTTGATATCTAAACTATAACGTATCTAGAATGGATCTAGTATGGGTCGTCTCTTGTGAATATCTTGAAGTTCGAATACGGCAGTTAATATGTTTAAACTGTAACTTTTAAACCGACACTTTTCAAGTCTCTGGCGTTACTAAAAACGTCTCTAGAGTTACCAAGAAATCACGTTTTAGTACCAATATTCTAAGTCAGGCATACGAGTAAATATTTATCATTCAAAATCAGCTTTTAAAAGTCAATTCTACCAGTCAACACGATGAAACAACAACTCAAAATCTGTACCAAATTATTTTACCACTCTTGTGCATAAAATGTACCTTTTTTATCAAATTTTAAAGAATAAAGAAAGCTTTTACGAGCTGGTGTATTGAACATAAAATTTTTGATCGCTCCCACAGAGCATTTCAATGAAATGAGAATATTATTTCTTAGCGTAGCTAGTTTATTTTACTATCTCGATTGAGTTACGATCTGCGATGCAATAAGGAATTTACCGCCCAAGCGTCCGAAAACCCATAAACTGTATCGAAACGGAAGCGAGAAACGAATTGACATATGCATCTCACATTGTTATTCTAACTTACGAAAAGTATTTTGAACTTTATGTTATTGCAATTAGGTTTTAATTTGATCAATGAGTTTTGGTACTAACATTTTACTGTAATAAAAATCTAGTAAAAGTTGACCGTATGGCATTGTCATTGGGTTTAAAATTGAGTGAAAACTCCCGGCAGTAACATATTACCTTTTAATATACATTGTTACAAACGTGTTTTCATCGATTCTTTGCACTTCTAAGACTTTTTATCTCTCATATCTAGCTTTAAATTTCTATTGGAGTTTGAATCGTATCTGTTTATATTTAAGGTTGCTTTTGTTAGAATATGTTGGAGTAATTAAGAGGTTTCTGAAGTAACATTTTGTTTGTTTACTCTCGAAGTTGGGTGTAATCGGGATGTATTGTTATGTTATGTCTAATTCTGTCATTGTTTGGGTGATGGGGGTATGGTGTGTCAAGAATACTGTTAGCTATCTTTTATCCTTTTGGACCGTTGGTTTCCAAAATAAACATCGAACGAATTAAACGAATTAAAACCTAGATATTAATTATAAAGTTATACCATACCGCCTATACAACTTATTATTAATGAGTAAGGAAAGTCATGTATGGAGAGAACACTCTAAGCTTAATTTTTTCTCTTCGTGGAATGATGATGATGATAAGAACCTTCCTATGTATGTAAGTAGCCATAAGGTAGCTAATATGAGAGGCACGTCATCTCTCTGTTACCCCAGTGAAATAGGTCCCTGTTGTAACAACTTTCAAGGCAATACGACATTGTCATATTAACTAAGCTTTGACTTGCATGCGATTTGACTTCTTAATCTTTATATACTCACTCATATCAATTCAAAACGAACCTAATTTCATACGTATTTAAGTCCACTTTTCATATTCACGACAAACCTTTGACTCCTTACACATCTTTGATATTTTTAACTTCGATTCGTGTTTTACTACTCGACGCTGCATTGAAAAGTGAACTTTAACTTGAGATTTAAAAGGTTGCTTTTACAATGATTCGCCTGGGAAGATACGACGTAAGGATAGTAAAGTGATAGGCTGATTTCCATGAAATTTTGCATAGTTTTCCGTCTCGAAGCCTGAGGGAAATACGATCCCCTGCCAACTATACCACAGATCAATGCTTCATCACTAGATACAGTGTAGGTAATAACATCGGAATTACTTGTGGTAGTTTTTCTACTCCAGCCAGGCTCACTCCGCGATTTCGTCGCTTTGCTACAGGTAGCTGAAAGTACATCCGTTCCACCCCAATTTTGGTGGATAGCCATAAGCTGCGCGTAGCGCTATCGCCACCTAGCGGCCATATCTGTCCTGATCGTAACATACGCGTTTTGTTAAGCCGACCACTGACTAACAGTCCGCCGGACGATATCCGCCGGTCAGTTGTTCGGAACTGTCAGATTTTTGTTCTAACTGACAGGCCGATATCGTCCGGCCGCCTGTTAGTCAGTGGTCGCCTTAGGGAGTGAGTTTTCTATACCTAGTACTATTATTTATTATGTGCTCCAGCACTTTTATTTGTCAATTAAATTACTGTCAGTGATATCTAAATCAACTTCATTAGAAACAAGCAAAGAAGAAGAAGACAGTACATCTGTTGTACTTATTTTAATGCTAACTACTAGGCAAAGATATTCAAACCAAATTGATTTACCTACTCTTGTTTTTAAGCATAACATCCTCCATAGTGCGACATCTATCTATGATACCGGTTAAGATGTAAGTAATAAAAAATAAACCTTGTTGCTTTTTCATTAGGTCTATTATTGACCGTTTTCAAGTATTTAGTATACGTGGGTGTTGAAGATGGTTCACTTCTGGGACGGACTATTTGTAAAACTATTATTTCAGTATAAATCAGTTACCGAAATAGGAATTAATTTAAATTGGTGTCCAAAACATATAGGTAATTAATAAAATAAATTGAGTTTGTACAAATTGAAAAGTTTTATGTTATTCCCACGAGAATATACTACACACACATTTATTTATTTACTATATCATACATTTATTTTTCAATTTGGCTTTGCAATTTCTTTTACTTGTAATTACTTATTATGCTCCATGTTTCATATATCTACTCCCTATTTTGAAATGAAATGAAATATTTATTGTGTGTTGAGTTTAGGTTACATAAAAGTTTGCAGTATTGCTTGATATATACAGGATACCCACTAAAAACCCCTGTTTTAGGCAGCCTATTGTAACGAACTGGTACCTACTGAGCATGGGCCGACATGCTCTTGGCCGGTTTTATCGGTAAGCGCGAATATGTAATGTGAGTAATCCCTATTAATATTATATAAATGTGAAAGTAAGTCTGTCTGTCGGGTCAACATTACTTTCGTTATCTTGTATTTTCTCCCCAAAAAATGTGACGGAGTGGAGCTTTTGTATGGGGTGAAATATAGTTTTTAATTTTTTACAAGAAAATTATATTATAATCTACAGCTAGAATAACATGCAAAAACGTCACGAACTGTCACGTCAAGCGGTTGACAAAAAAATTTCTTGCTTAAATTTTAAGATTTCAGGGTTCTAAAAGTTTCTAAATTTCCTGTAGTCGTTGAAGATTAATCGTATCCACGAATGACTGAAGTTGGACTGAAGTCGCGCCGTTAGCTGGCCGACTAGGAGCAGCGATCTAAGCGTGGACGGCTTCAAGCCCGGGATACAGCAACAGCGTAGTAACCGTTGCTCCGTGTAGCGTGGTAACGGATCCGTGCAGTGCAGAGCTCCGTGCACCAGGCGGCGCCGGCCGTGGCGGCAGGAGGGAGGCAGCCGTGAGCGGCGGCCGCGGTACTGCGTTACTGACTGGAGCGTATAGCCTATCTACCATTGATTTCGCTACTCCAGAGTAAATCCAGCTACTGCTCAAGTACTTATTTCATGAAAAAATAAATACAATTACCCAGAATAATGAATATGAAAGAAATATGTCATGTGTCAAACTTTTGGTGATTTGTTGTTGTGTTTTTGTGTCGTACATATTTTATAATTCGTCGCTTGTGTTCGTATGTAATTTTTAAGTTTATAGTTAAGTAGTTTTTATTTTATATCCCGAGTTTATGCCCTCACAACCATGCATCAACGGGTGGGATTTGCTGTATTGCCCCATTTGTGATGATAATAAACAATACAAAGGACCGCGGGGTCTCGCCATCCATACGTCTCGCCGTCATGGCACTCGTATGGTTGTTGACACCCCGCTGCCCAGTGCGTCTCAACCCATACCATCAAACTTTGCTAGGGGCCCTACAGCAACAGTATCAACGACGTCACCCAGTTCACCCACGGATGCAACGTCTCTCGCCAAAAAACTAGGGCTTTTGAAAACTAACAACCCAGTCATAAAGAGGATACCTCGTGGTGCACGCATTACCGTTGCACGAAGCCTCACCGAGTGCGTAGCTAAGGTTGTTGCTGAAAATTCTTTTCAGGCTTGGGAGCGTCTACTCACGTTTCCTTACAAAGTTTTACATGTAGATAGATCCAACAAATCGTCACTCACCTCTCAAATAAAAAGTAATACGTTTTCTATTTCGGACTTGCCTATCATTTCGCAAGGTCGTGACATCAACACTCGCACTCCTGTGAGTTCACTAGCTTTTAAAGTTAGGTCCATCGAAAATAAACTTTCGGAGGGAGACGTGGGGGGAGCTGCCCGACTTCTTTTCTCGTGCGACGACTTAGCTACGCACTCTCCCGAGACTTATGCCGCCCTGAGGGAAAAACACCCAGTCCCAGCTGCCACCTCGACTCTTCCAGATCCCCCCGCCACCGACGATCCCACAGTTATCGTGTCAGAGGACGCAGTTCAGTCGGCAATATGGTCATTTCCCAACGGATCTGCCGGCGGGATGGACGGGCTATCTCCCCAGCACCTTAAGGACCTAATCAATACACCATTAGGTGACACGAGTTCTGCCCTGGTAAAAGAAATAACAGGACTTATCAATCTAATGCTTGCAGGACTCGTGCACGCCGAGATAGCCCCACTGTTGTACGGCGCCAACCTAGTAGCTCTCGCAAAAAAGGATGGCGGTATTCGTCCGATTGCTGTGGGATGCACGTACAGACGTTTGGCCTCGAAGCTGTGTTGTAAGAAATTTAATGATAAACTTACACATCTCTTTAAGCCTAAGCAGCTGGGTTTTGGTGTAAAAGGGGGATGTGAGGCGGCAGTGCACGCTGCACGCACGTTTTTAAGTGGTCCGGATTTCGAAATTTTTGTAAAAATAGATGTAAAAAACGCTTTTAATTCGGTCGATCGCGGTGCTCTGCTTGCAGTGGTGAAAAAAGAACTACCAGACCTCTACAAATATATTTGGCAATGTTACGGAGCACCGTCAAAATTGCTATTTGGAGATAACATCATTTCATCGAGCATGGGCTGCCAACAAGGGGACCCGCTTGGGCCAGCCATCTTTAGTCTAGTCATCCACCCCATCATATCAGGTTTAAAGTCCAAATTCAACATATGGTATTTAGACGACGGATCCCTTGGAGGTGACGCTGTAACTGTCTTAGAAGATTTAATATGTATCGAAGAAAAGTTCTCAGAAATCGGACTCTCACTAAATTATACCAAATGTGAAATTTTTTTCCCTGAACACCTCCCTTCGGACATAAAAAATGACTTTTTGACAAATTTTAACGAAGTTTTACCAAATATTTCAGTTCAGTCAGAATCATCTCTCACTCTTTTGGGCTCACCAATCTTTGGCGAAGCTATCGCATCTGTTGTTAACTGCAAACTAGATCTATTTAACAGTACATCAGAGTTACTTTTCAAAATAAATCCGCATATAGCTCTCTTCATCATCCGTTTCTGTCTATTCACCCCAAAATTTATGTATCTGCTTTGCAGCTGCCCAATTTGGAAGTTTCCCTCTATTCTTTCATCCATTGACACTTCCCTTCAGGCAACGCTATCCAAAATTTTAAATATACAGTTTGATACTAGGTCATGGACCCAGGCGGTTCTCCCAATTAGGTTTGGGGGGCTCGGAGTTCGCACTTCGGCCAGCTCGGCTTTACCTGCTTTTCTGTCTTCCGTGTACGGCTCGCTGTCTCTCATCGGTGTCATTCTAAACCTTCCACAGATACTCGATGATGAGGTAGCGAGCCTCAGGGAGGCCAGAGAAGCATGGTGTCAGTCATGCCCGAGTGCGGACATCCCAGACGCCAGGCACGTTCAACGGGCTTGGGACTCCCCTCGCCTAGAGGTAGTCCATGCCACACTCATAGAAAACAGCCCGGACGACTATGATCACGCGCGAATTCTGGCAGTTTCGGCCCCCGAGTCGGGCCACTGGTTACAGGCCCTCCCTTCAAAGGCGATAGGCACGGTTCTGGACCCAAGCAGCCTAAGAATAGCAATAGGCTTGAGGCTTGGGTCCAGAATATGTGTTCCCCATACATGTGCCTGTGGCAAGAGCGTGGACCAGCTGGGCCGACATGGCCTATCTTGCGCAAAAAGCGCCGGCCGCATACAGTATGTAAACTTACTAAAACCATTTACTAAAGCCCGTTAATGAATGGGTCACACTGAGCAACTTTTACTATGGCACCGACTCCGAAATCGCGAAAAAAAATTTGGTTATTTCATACATTTTGCTGGTTTAGCATTGAAATTTTCTGTGGGAGAGCCAATTTTTTTTTCTCGATTTCTGGGTTGGTGCCATAGTAAAAGTTGCTCAGTGTGACCCATTCATTAACGGGCTTGAGGAATGGTTTTAGTAAGTTTACATACTGTATATCGCCACGGCACTATCAACGATTTGGTCCGTCGCGCGCTTGCCACCGTCTCTGTGCCTGCAGTTTTAGAACCAGTGGGCATGGCTAGAGACGACGGCAAGCGTCCCGACGGAGCCACGTTAGTGCCGTGGAAATTAGGAAGAGCCCTGGTGTGGGACGCGACGTGCGTTGACACGCTTGCACAGTCCCACATCGGGGCGACTCGCATCCAGGCTGGTGCTGCGGCTGACCAGGCCCAGATTCTCAAGCGTCGCAAATACTCGACGTTAGTTAACGATTATGAGTTTGCGGCGCTCGCAGTTGAGACTCTGGGACCTTGGTCATCTGACATGAAGGCATTCATGAAGGCTTTGTCGGCGCGGCTGGTCGATTCCACAGGGGACCGTAGGGCTGGCGCGTACCTCTCTCAGCGAATCGCCCTAGCGGTACAGAGAGGTAACGCCGCCAGTGTAATGGGGTCCTTGCCGCAGTCCGAGCTGTTAGACGGGGCATATCTGTTATGATTGGGTTAAGTTTTTATACTGTAAATATTCTAGGTAGGTACTAATTTATTATTAATTTTTAATTCTAAGTTAATTTATAGTATTTTTTTTTATTAATTTCTATTGTTCCAAATGTTATTATTGTATGTTTAATAATAAATGCAATAGCACTAATTATTATTTATTTATTTGATATAAGACAAAAATAGGACCGTGACAGAGTGGTCAGAAAAAAAACAACGACAACTATTTTGATCCTCTGTCTGTTACCTACCTCTTCACGCTTACACCACTGACCCGATTAAGATAAAATTTGATAAGGAGGTAGCTTTTATCAACGATCATCATCACTCCTCGCAGACGAAGTCTGAATGCTCAAGTCGCTCAGGCCACTGACGAGCCTTCCAAATGGATGCCGTTACAATGGATTCACCCAAATGGACGGCATCCTAATATTAAACATTGTACGTTTTTGACATTCACGGACCGATTATGGATTGCAGCCACGCTATTTGGACTGTTGGAAGGCTCGTCAGTGGCCATCTTAATAATATCTCATCATAAAAGAAAACTTCACGCCATCCCTGTTGATTGCTAATTATTTCCAACTTTGTATTTGAGCCTTTCTATAGGCCGTAAAACGATTTATAAAGGACAGCGACAATGTAGAACATCCTTAGAGTTTAACTGCCCTAACTTATAACGACCCCCACATTGTATACTTTACGGCATAGGGCTGGGACTCTGGTGACGATACCGGTATTTTTGACTTCTTATAAATCATTTATTACAACAATAATAAGTAATACATAGGCAAAGGGTTAGGTAAGACATACGTAGGTAGGGTAGAAAAGGGGTTTCAGTCGATGTGTGGAAGGGCGGCACCGTCATCCAACCCAAGCCACCTGGCGGTGGACTTAAACCGGTGGCGTGTGCCTCGGATAGTTACACATGCTGGTGGCGCGTACGGCGATACTGATCCTACATCTCAGCCAGCCCAGTATGGTGCTTAGAGAACGGTTCCAACGCTGAGATATGGTTTCTGCCATATGTTTTATAAAGGAGGACATTTGGGGTGCACGTCTTATAAATTGATGATCACCGGTAGTATGCACGAAAAAGTGTCACGTTGTAGACAGATCTCCATGGTAACGTTGTGGCCAAATCTCCATGGTAACGTTACGGCAATTATTCATCAATGCTTTCTTATGTGGTTATCACGCAAAATTATCGTCCGTAAACCGACTTTACAGACAACCATATTTTTTCTCATTTGAGATTTGATGAGTTAAGGTGACGTTCGGATTGCGACTGCAGCTGTGTTACTGCTGCAAGTATGCAGGTGGATGGCAGGAGGCCGATTTTTGAATTTCGACCGCTCGATTTCGTGTATTTCGTTCTATAATATCTTCTGTAACAAAATCGAGCGATCGAAATTCAAATATCGCCCCTGAGGGTTTACCGCGAAACACGTTCGACGTGTTGCCTCCCTGTCCCACTTACGTACGAATTTACAAGTGCGACAGAGAGGCAACACTTCGAACGTGGTTCGCGGTAGGCCCTCTGAACAGCTGCGGCATCGCGAAATGGGCAATGTGATAGTAAATTTCATTGATATTTGTATGTCCTTGTTATTTTTAAGTAATTTTTCCATGGAATTTCTTTCTGAATAAATTGTGTAATTGTTCAAAAATAAATAGTAGTCATAACAGAACTAATTTAATAAGTGTCCTAGTAAGCTAATTAAGTAATTAGGAGACATCAGTATCAACAATATCAACATTCGTGTCACGTCATCAGAAATAGCTGAATTAGA
The DNA here is from genome assembly GCF_963556715.1 of Cydia fagiglandana. NCBI lineage: Eukaryota > Metazoa > Arthropoda > Insecta > Lepidoptera > Tortricidae > Cydia > Cydia fagiglandana. The sequence continues at coordinate 29,637,974 of NC_085932.1, read as the reverse complement.
ATTTGAATGCTTAATTTCGTGAATAATAAATGGTTGTTTAGTTATTTCAAATTAATTTATTCAAACAGACGTCACAAATTGATGGAACAGATTTGTTTGATCCATTACTAATAACGTTTTTTAGGGTTCCGTACCCAAAGGGTAAAACGGGACCCTATTACTAAGACTTCGCTGTCCGTCCGTCCGTCCGTCCGTCTGTCACCAGGCTGTATCTCACGAACCGTGATAGCTAGACAGTTGAAATTTTCACAGATGATGTATTTCTGTTGCCGCTATAACAACAAATACTAAAAACAGAATAAAATAAAGATTTAAATGGGGCTCCCATACAACAAACGTGATTGTTGACCAAAGTTAAGCAACTAGTGTAGTAAATAAAGGTAGTGGACCCCGCAGTAATTCCTCAGCCAGAAAAAGCTTTACAGTATGATAAAGTATCAATAAATAAAAAGTATTGTATAAATTTCCAAAGAATAATAATAATAGTATTTAAGTAAATACCTAAAGTCTTAAATCGTTAATATCTTTTTACGGAAAATTGCTCCGTTTAAACTTTCTTCTCCGGACATGTTCATGTAACGTATTGCAACAATATATGAAATATCACAAAAAAAATCCCCACAGAAATACCAATATTAACAAAATATAATTTTTTGGCGTGGCTTGGACCGGAAAATTGCTCAGTCTAATTATTTCACTGGAATGCCATTTTATTGCCGATTTATACATACAAATTGAAAATCTAAAAAAATTACCATGTAACTATACTTTTTTTCAAAAATTGCCTTTTTACTCGCTGTGGAAAATTTCTCTATCCATTTTGTTTATTGAATTAAGTTCACAGTTTTCTTTCCATTCAACTATAAAAACATCCAAAAAAATAACGAGCGTATTCAAAACTAAACATATCGGGAGCAGTGTAGGGAGCGGGGTGTACAAGGGATGACAGTTCTTTTGGATATTTTGTATTTAAGTATATACGTGGCTACTTAGTATATATTTAAAAAGAAATCAGGCTGAGAAATTTTCCACTCTCAGTTTTTTGTAGTTCTAAAATACATAAACTTGGGTATGCATTTTTTTTTGGATTTTCTTACCCACTACGCCAAATTATATTCTAAGATCATATAAGAAGGAAAAAATGGCAGAACAATTTTCCGATGAAAATGAGCGCCAAAAAAGGAATTATCGTAAAAAAATATTCTCATGTTTGACAAAAGTTTTAGATTTTTTTCTAGTATCACATACTGATACAAATAACTAACTAACTTATTTGGTAAAATAATTTTGGACGGAGGAATTACTCGGTTCAATATATAAACAGATTTGTATTTTTACGTATAAATACCTAACTTAGGAGTGTTTTTTTTTTGGATATTTATATGTTAGTTTCGGCTCATACTATACAATAACCAAGCAAAATTTCATCGACTGAGAAATTAATGCATGGGTCTCCATACAACAACTTGCTTCGTTTACTACACTAAACGTCGGGAGTGGTCAGTACTTGGATGGGTGACCGTTTTTTTTTGTTTTTTTTTTGCATTATGGTACGGAACCCTTCGTGCGCGAGTCCGACTCGCACTTGCCCGGTTTTTTTAGTAATTAAAATAAAATATTTATAAGTGATTCAGAATACTATTAGTAGGGTGAGTGCTATACTTATTGGCCACTTCATAGTGATTGGGCACTCTTAACAATTAGGGTTCAAATGGCGTGTTTCTTTCTGATTTGTTCCTTCCTTCTTCCTGGCGTTATCCCGGCATTTTTGCCACGGCTCATGGGAGCCTAGGGTCCGCTTGACAACTAATCCCATGATTTGACGTAGGCACTAGTTTTTACGAAAGCGACCGCCATCTGACCTTCCAACCCAGAGGGGAAACTAGGCCTTATTGGGATTAGTCCGGTTTCCTCACGATGTTTTCCTTCACCGAAAAGCGACTGGCAAATATCAAATGATATTTCGTACATAAGTTCCGAAAAACTCATTGGTACGAGCCGGGGTTTGAACCCGCGACCTCCGGATTGAAAGTCGCACGCTCTTACCGCTAGGCCACCAGCGCTTCTTTCTTTCTGATTTGTTAGTGGCCAATAACTATGTAGTGGTCCATAACTATAACTATAGACATTTCCTTTTCGTCGTATTTTTTCCTGATATGTTTAACAACTTTAAGAACATTGTAAAACTAGTTTTAATTCGAAATTTATTTCGCGAGAAATACAGTACAGATATATGCGGCGTCTGTGATTCTGATAATCAATTCGTATGCGTGGTGTGTCTGACCATGGGGCTTTAAATCCAGGGCTTGATTTTACTCGCTAAACTGAGCTACTTTTACTATGGGACCAACCCTAAAATCGGGGAATTTTTTTTGGCTTTTCCATAGAAAACGTCGACATCTGATCAGCCAAAATGTATGAAAATGTAAAAAAAAATTCGGGATTTCGGGGTTGGTGCCATAATAAAAGTGGCTCAGTTTAGCGAGTAAAATTGAGCCCTGAATTTAAAGCCCCATGGTCAGACACACCCTGTATAGGTAGATTTAGACCAAGATAAGTCTGCAACGATTTTGATAGCACACGCTGTACACGTGTTAGTTTAAATGTCAAACTTCTATGAAATTACGACGTATAAATAACACTTGCACTGCGTGTGCTATCAAAATCGTTGCAGACTTATCTTGGTCTAACTCTAAGTAGGTACTCTACCAATAGATGCGGACTGCGGACACAGCTATAATATATGGATATACATATATAGGGTGTGGCCTGTAATGGCTGTAATATGAGCAAAAAATTAAACTGTAGGCTGTACTCCTCATACTGACTAACATTTGTTCAGCGACTTTTAAAAATAACTTGTGGTTTGATTTTTAATACACATTAAATTTTATTCTAAGACGCAATGTATTGCGAATTTTGTTTTGTTTGACGTGACAAGCAACGTCAATCACAATGATATGGCGTGGCGATGGCGTCCATTGAAGATAATATTTATTTTGTATGAAAAATAGGGAGTCTAAATAATGTGTCACCGTTTGAGGAGTACAATCTATGTTTTAATTATTTGCTCATGTTACAGGCCACACCGGAATATATACATATATAACAGCTATAAAAATAATGATTCTATCACTCAAGCTAATAAAATAGAGTTCTCCATTATGCGAACAAAGGTACAACAACACAGGTAAGGTAACAAAAGTAGGTAAAGGTAAATATTCTTGGCAGAAATGCACACTTGCAGCTCGACGTCAGGATGATGAGACAGAAAATAAATCCAGAACACGCTTATAGATGTTGCACAGAGTTTATTTATTAAACCAGAGCAATATCAAACACTTGAAATAAAGGATGGCTTAGGATTAAGGCTTATCTATTACTTAGCTATGAGAAACGATGTCAACCCAACGGTGTCTAGAATCAAAGAGAAACGTATAACATATCTGTCAAGCGAAGATGACAGCTAAAGCTATTCGAGACAGTATGAACTTATTAGGGAAATGGTTAACACCGCTTGTTATACTATATTATTAACACTTCCCCTTAGGATAACAAGCTAAACAAATAATAAAGCAAACTCTACATGCTCTACATGCTTAGTCTAATGTATAAAAACAAATTCAAGTCTCCACATGCTAATACAAAGAAAAATTCAAGACATTTTAGTTATTTTAAACACAACTTATCAACAAATTTCTTATGTTTTTCAGCACTTAGAGACTTTGTGAGCACATCGGCTACCATTTCTTCAGTTGGCATATACTTAACACTTAAAAATCCTTTCTGTACTAAATCTTTGACAAAGTGATAACGCAAATCAATGTGCTTGGTACGCTTGTGACAGAATTCTTTTGATTCTACAATTCTATGAGCACTTTGATTGTCGTTATACAGAGTAATATTAAAATTAACATTTAAAAGCTCTGTAAGAAAGTTTTTTATGAAACAGAGTTCTTTACAAACATCTCCAATAGAAAGGTACTCGGCCTCGGCCGTACTAAGGGCTATGCACCGCTGTTTACGTGCCTCCCAACTTATTACGTTACGACCCAGCTTAACCACGAAACCTGTGTATGACTTACGATCGACAGTATCGTTAGCCCAATCTGCGTCTGAGTAAGCAGTTAAGTCTAAACTACCAGACCTATAAAAATATAGACTATAATTTAGTGTCACTGCCAAGTACCTCAGAACACGTTTAGCTGCCTGCCAATGTGACTTATCGTACGCGTGGCTAAATTGGCTCAGCTGGCTACAACAAAATGCAATGTCCGGTCTAGTACACACACTCAGATACATAAGACACCCTAACAGCTCTCTATATCTATAAGTATTATCATCTAGACACACATCAGCCTTTTGCAACTTACAATTTGTAGCCATAGGCGTAGAGGCCGGTTTGCAATTCTGCATGCCAAACTTGACTAATAATTTTTTAATATAATCAGACTGGTCCACTTTTATAAAATGCTCAGTTCTGTTTATACATATATTTAAACCTAAACAGCTGGTAAGTGTTCCCAAGTTTTTAACATTAAAATGAGTTTCAAGCAAAGATAATATCTCTTTATTATCACTAGTATTATTACTGAAAATATAGAAGTCATCTACATAAAGTGCTAAAATAGTCATTGATTGACCTGAAATTTTAGTGTAAACACATGGTTCACAATCACTTTGCTTAAAACCATTTTTACATAACAAATCATGTACTGTTAAGTTCCAAATCCTACTAGCCTGCTTAAGGCCGTATATCCCCTTTAACAGTAGACAGACTTTACTTTTATTACCATCACTAAAACCTGGAGGCTGCTCCATATATATGGTTTCTTGCAGCTCACCATGCAAAAATGCCGTAGCGACATCAACATGATTAATATTTAAATCCAACTCAGCTGCTAATGAAAACAATATTCTTAATGTACTGTGCCTAACAACAGGCGAGAAAGTATCGTTGTAATCAACCCCCAAAACTTGTGTGAAACCTCTGGCAACCAACCTAGCTTTATATTTTTCAAATTTACCAGATGCATCAAATTTTCTTTTAAATACCCATTTACATTTTATAACATTTTCATTTTTAGGGCGGTCAACTAACTTCCATACCTTGTTGGCAATAAGTGAGTCATATTCACTTTGCATAGCTGTCTGCCAATGGAGACAGTCAGAGCTAGAAATGGCTTCCTCGTATGTTAGAGGATCCGCATGCAACCCAGCGCCATCTTGTGTTAGGAGAGAAAAGTTAAGATCATAATCTTCATACCTATTTGGCAACTTATTACGAGTGCTACGAATGGGACGGCGTGAAGACACTGGTGAAACGGGAACAGAGACTTCCTCTTCCCCTGAATGTGTCACCCCCCTCGACGGTGGCGTAACGCGTTGCGGCGGCGTCTCGACGTCGGATGACGTCATACGCTGCTGCGGCGACTCCTCGTCAGGTGACGACACGGAGTCATCGTGTTCACTCCCGGTGCAGTAGTGCTCGTCATCTCCTGAAATCAAAGGCGAACTGATTACATTTTGCTCACATAAAGATTGACTAGAATCTTTACTACAATTAATTTGACTAGAATTGATTGATTTATCAGATAAATTTAAATTATTGACTTCATTAATTTCATTATCAGTATCTAAAAATTCATAATAAATATAATCATTTCTAAAATCATTGTTACTAAAATTTAATTTATCCATGTCTTTCGTATAAAATTTATTCTCTATAAATGCTACATTTCTACATATAATGACCTTTCTGGGGTCAAGAGGGTCTGCAAGCCTGTAACCTTTTGAAGTTTCACTATATCCCACAAAAATATACATTTTACATTTTGGATCTAATTTAGTCCTTTTATGTTTAGGCAATAAAGCATATGCAATGCAACCAAAAGTATGCAAATGACTGAGATTAGGCTTCAATCCAGTCAGCTTCTCTAATGGTGTATGGCCAGAGAGTGCTGATGTAGGCGACCTATTTTTTAGGTAGACCGCAGTCATCAGTGCCTCAGCCCAAAAACGGTTGTCTAAGCCGGATTCAAAAAGCATGCATCTAACTTTATCCAATAAAATGCGATTTAGGCGTTCAGAGACTCCATTCTGGGAAGGTGAATATGGAACAGTAGTCTGGTGAACGATCCCATGTTTAGTGAGATAATCAGTAAAAGCATGGCTGCAGTATTCCCCACCTCCATCTGAACGTAAGGTTCTTATTGGCAGACCATATTGTTTTTCAACAAGATTTTTATAATTAATAAATGTTGCAAGTACCTCATTTTTCCTCTTCAAAGTGTAGGCATGGGTCATCCTCGTGTGGTCGTCAGTGAATGTGACGACATAGCGCGAGCCGCCCCAACTCTCCACTGGCAGGGGTCCCATGACATCAGAATGAATGAGCTGCAGCGCTTGACTGGCACGGTGTGTGGAGGCCGAAGGGTAAGGCTGGCTCGCCATCTTTCCCTTGAGGCAAGTAGCACAATCCTTCAACTCCTGCAGACCCGTATCCTGAAAGCAAACACCGCATGCCATCCCATTTCTTAAACTTATCATTCCAGACGTACCTAAGTGGCCCAATTTCCTGTGCCACTCTGCAGCTGACACCTCAATTGGTTTAGCACTCTGAGCCTTTTGCCTATGCAAGAGAGATGAAGAGTGCACCACGGGGGAGATATTTAGGGGCAATCGATAGATCCCATTTGTACAAGCAACTTTATAAATTGGTTTGCCAGAGATTTTAAGAGAATTAGCATTATAAACTAGACATCCCTCCTTTGAAAACACTAAATTATACCCCTGAGAAACTAGACAACTTACCGAAAGCAAATTGGCAGAGAGATCCGGAACCAACAGTACATTATTTAATTGTAAAACATTGTCATTGTTGTTAAACTGTAGCTCGACTTCTCCTGATCCAATACATTTCAGTTTGGAGTTGTTGGCAATAATGACTTCGGTATTGACTGGCTTCATGGATTGTAAAAGCTCGCTGCACTGGACCATTGTTTGACTGCAGCCCGAGTCTATAAGAAAATCACTGCTGGAGGCTGCGAAGGCAGAGGCAAGCAGGCCCTTGGAGGCTGCCTGATCTTCTTTCTTCTTCCTCTTGAGTTTGAAGCAGGATTTTTTCAAATGTCCATTTTTGCCACAATATGTACAGCGTCTTAAGTTGGCAACAGATGAAGGTTTGGACATGAAGGCCGTTCCATTACTGGGACTTGCATCGGCTCTTCTTGCCTCTTCTTGTAGAAGTCTGGTCCTCACAATTTCGCTGCTAAGTGTTGAAGTCATGCTCACTGTTTCCAGGTTAGTCACCAGTGTTTCGTAGTCTTTCGGTAGTCCAGAGAGTAATATTTCTGCGACCTCACTGTCATCAATAACTTTATTTATGTCAGCCAACTGCTGCACTAAAGCCATCGTTTCCTGAATATATTCAGTCATTGTGCTGTATGTGCTTAGTTCCATTCTATGTAATTTTCTTAGTAGAAGAACTTTTCTTGCTAAACCGGAGTCTTCAAATACTTTTACTAGGTTGGTCCAAGCTTCTTTACTACTTTTGGCATTCTGCACATATTGGTGACAAGTGCTGGCTACTGACAAACATATTCGCGCGAGCGCCCGCTCGTCGCGCGTGGGGTCAAGATCCTCTCCTAGAACACATTTCCACAAGCCGTCGATTATGAGAATATTCCGCATAACAAATTTCCAAGCATTAAAGTTTTGGTGACCATTCAGCTTCTCCACGTGGTAACCGCCGGTCGCGGAACTTCCATGACCACTAGTCGAAGGTCCAGGTTGCGACGGAGGCAGCGCGGCGACCGTACCGGAGCCTGAAGGTGCATCATTCTGTCTGGGATTTCTTCTTTCCTCATCAGACATGCCCGCTTTGCCGATCTGTTTTTGGCAAGCTCAAACTACAACTGCAATGGCGGCGTGTAGTGCTGGGGCAATAACCTCTTGGCAGAAATGCACACTTGCAGCTCGACGTCAGGATGATGAGACAGAAAATAAATCCAGAACACGCTTATAGATGTTGCACAGAGTTTATTTATTAAACCAGAGCAATATCAAACACTTGAAATAAAGGATGGCTTAGGATTAAGGCTTATCTATTACTTAGCTATGAGAAACGATGTCAACCCAACGGTGTCTAGAATCAAAGAGAAACGTATAACATATCTGTCAAGCGAAGATGACAGCTAAAGCTATTCGAGACAGTATGAACTTATTAGGGAAATGGTTAACACCGCTTGTTATACTATATTATTAACAAATATAGCTTTTAACATTGGGCATGTCCACAGAAGAGACCTGAATCTATTTATTTGATGTGCATGACCCAAAAACATTCGGTTCAGTGGGTTTGAATTACTTGTCAATATACATTTTTAATACCGATAATATAAATCGGTACGAGACCACCCCATCCCTAAACTAGCGCTTTAAATGTATAAGGAAATAGCTCAATCTGGGCATTGGCCCGTTGCATTGAAAATTCCGGGCTTAACTACCACGGTAGCCACCTACCGCCAATTTAGACATTAACTGCTTCAGTTAGTTACTGCTAGTTAGTAACTAACTATTTACTCGTATACTGTACCCCTAGTGTAAAATTCGATTAGATAGCGTGACGTGACGTACGCGTATGCGTCAAGTGTCATTTTCTATGGGATCTTGAGTTTCGAAAACGTCCCGCTTGGCGCGCTGTCCAAAATCTAAACGCGAAAATCCAGACATTCAAAATCAACCTGTAGAAGCCCGAGCAGGCGAAAAATTCCAAAAGTTGGACCTTGAGCGTTGCGGGGGTTTCAGGGCACGAGAGATATACAAACTTTGCCCCCAAGTGAGACACAAAATTTTTCACCACACCAACGCGATGACAATACTTAATTTAAATTAGTTTATTTAATATTTATCACTCAAAATTATCACTTAAAAGTAATTTTTATAGCCAACGTGAAGAAATTTTCATCAAATTTGTGTAAAAGCAACTTTCTCATCAGTTTTTGAGGCAGGTATAAAGCTATTTCTGACTGAAAGTGCGCAGTTAGAAAAAAATCGAGTCGCAGCAAAATGCGCATTTGAACTGCGATGTTAAAGGATATATAATTATGAAGTTTGCATCTTTTCAGTCTTTCTCAAAGACAGTTATAGCTATTGAGGTCCCTCATGTCTTCAAATTAGACGCTCCAAGCAACCTCGCCTTATAAACTTCATGAGATTTGTAATATAAACACCGATCTTATTAAGCTCTCAAAGAAAACCAAAGAAAACTAAAGGACCTCCAGATTCAAAGCAACCTAACGAAGCGGAGAGTTTAAAATAACCCGGACAAATTCGAAATGTCGTATTTTCAAGCAGTAGGCTAAGGCCGCGATACGATATAATTATGATGGGTGATACGAAAATTCCGTGCGTTCGAATACGAACAAGTTTAGGAGGCGGGAGAGAAAAGCGGACGGGAGAGGTACGGGCGCTGTGTCATTTGGTAGGGTTATACTACGGTAGCTGCGTAGTAGAAAATGAGCAGTACTTAAGTCAATATGAGCAGTGGAAAGGCAGCTGAATTTGAAAGTGATATCAAGAGAAAACGTCATTTTCTTTTACTACAATGACGGTGTAATGTAGAGTGGCGTATTTATCTACAGATGTGCGGGTCACGAAAACTTTTCAAAAACTTGGAAAAGTTGTTGGGAATTTGAGCAAAATTTTACAGGAAATGGTCTTTACTTGAAAATAGTTGTAATGTAGAACTAGCCTTGTGAACCAATTTTGTATGTAACTGGCCTTAAAATTTATTGTTTATGATGGTTCATTATTTTGTAAGTGGGTAGTTTTTGCACAGTGTAGGTAGTTTTTCCTCAGTCCCCCGTTGACCACAAACGCTGTACAGGGTTCGAAACGTCGGGATGTAGTATGAATTCAATATACGCGATATAATCCGTTTCAATAGTTTTATTTCTTAGGACCATAGTTGTATGGAGTTTTTTTAGTTGGGTTAGGTGGTTTTATGGTACTTAATAAAGGGATAACGAGCCACTTTGCAAAACTACTAAAACAATAAACCAGAAAATATAAAATTACGGGAGATAATTGCCTCCATTTCTCCCGTATATTTCTACTGTGGTCTCAGTCTGAGGTGAGACCGACCAGACCAGACCGAGATCAGTGCGCATCGGTCGGTCACGGGGGGCGGTCGCGCTCCGTCGGTTAACTTTTGTCGGCTTTCGTGTTGTGAACCACATGTAGGTAGTGAAGTGAGTATCAGTTTATTATTAGTTTTGGAACGTGGAAAAAATATGGGAAAGTTGGTATTTGGAATACTTATAGTTTTATGTAAATAGGGCTGCATTACGGGTGAGTGATTATACTGATTATGATTACTTTTGGAACAAAAAAATAAAAATCGGGATGGTAAAAAAGGTAGCTACTGTTTTTTTTTGGTGCGTTTAAAAACTAAACTTAATGCTTTATTCGTTTTGGAACAGGCTCGAATAAATAATGAGAAAGTTTATATTTAGAAACTGAATTTATGTAAATAACTAAGGTTTCGTTACGAGTGATTATGATTAGTTTTGAATGAAATTGAAAATAGTTGGAAAATTCGTAAAAAAGGTACAATGTAAAGTGTAAAAATATGGGTGCATACATCTTACTCAAAATATTTCCCATAGTTCGTAATTCGCTGATGACGTGTTGGACATATTTTTGAGTACTTATGATTAGATTGATGAGTGTACCTATCCATATTTTTAGACTTGACTGTACCTACCAAATAAGTACCGCTTTTTTCTGTGCGTTTTATATAAAAAGCTGTATTAGTTTAGTTGTTGACTATCGGCTCGATTCGTGAAATGAATTAGAGACCCACTAGATATGAAAAAGTAAAGATATGTGACGTTCCACTACAAAAAATACCTTATGGCGGCTGGCGTCGTGATTCCGGAAATGAATTAGAGGTTCACTATATATGAAATAGAGAAGATATGTGACGTTCCACGTAAAAAGGTACTTCATGGCGGCCGGCGCTTACGTCGCATAGCGCCGCAATAATATTGGAGCGGCATTAATAATACCGTAAGCGCCAACCGCCGTAAGGTACCTTTACCCGTGGGACGTCACATATCTTTACTATATCGTATCTAGTCTCTAATTCATTTCCCAAATCGCGCCGCATGACATTATTCAAATAAGATTAATACATTCACTGCCAAAGTTTTCGTAGCGCTACGCTCGTAGCCGATCCTAGCGCTTTCCCGCATTGTAGAGGAAAGCAACTAGGAACAGAGAACCCGCCGGGTTATCTAACTTTTGTATAAAATAATCAAGAGTAATAATTTCAATATTGAATGGTATTTGATTTGAAGTCATATTGAGTTTGGCTTTTATCATTACTCATATTAAAGTTTTGGAAAAGGGACATAGAAAAAAAGCAAGAAAAAACCTAAGTAGCCGCCTATTTTATTCCTATATACTAGCGACCCGGGCTCGCACGGGTTAACTAATTATACAACTAAACCTTCCTCAAGAATCAGTCTTTCGATAGGTGAAAACCCCATGAAAATCCGTTCAGTAGTTTAGAGTTTATCGCGAACATACATACACACAAACAAGACAGACGCGACGGGGGACTTTGTTTTATAAGGTGTAGTGATATTGATAGAGTTAGACCGTAAAAAGTCTGCAGCGATTTTAATAGCCCACGCAGTGCAAGTGTCATTTTAAACGTCAAACTTCTATGAAATTATGACGTATAAATAACACTTACTCTGCGTGGGCTATCAAATCCTCTGCAGACTTTTATTGGTGCGACTATAATAACTAGAGGCCTATGTAGACCTTGGTTGCACAAAAGAAAACCTTACACCGTTAAATGATATTGAACTAAATTATCATTTCAAACCGTCAAACGATAATAATCTAATTCAAGTTTCTAATCACGGGACAAATGCGCCTAATTTCAAGGTTCAAGATAACGAAATTAATTTTATACGTTAATTTATTGAAGATATTCAAGAACGTTGCTCTTTAGAGATAAGACCAGACCGCAACAGCCTGTAGAAACAAGGATTTAATTTTCCTATCCATTTTGTACTTTGTCACAGCGACCATAGTAGGTATCAGGTACCTAGCGACGTTCATATAGGCCAATATAGGGTATTTCACTGTATTTAAAATACATAGGTACTCCACACATGAAATAAAGCACCAGAATATTAATAGAGAAACGTAGACGGAAGTCACGGAAGTTATTTATAGACACATAATTATAGACGGTGTAACATGAGGAAACCGAATAATTTTAACCACACATTTCTGAGGTCAAAAGAAGGAAAACATGTAATATGAGTTAAGGTCAATTTAGTAAAAAAAAATTTTTTTTTGTTGTTTTTTAAATTTTTTGAATGTATTGGTAAATAAAAAATAAATGTTATTGATAAACTTGTCACTTAAAATTGATTTTTACTTATTTTTTTTCGTAAAACCTACTTTTTGCATACTACGCTTTACTTGTCACTTTTTGACATCTATCAATAAGGATATAATTTAGACTATGTCCCATAGCAGCAACACCACCATCAAAAAGGCCTTTTACAATATGAAACAATAAAAACTTTTTTTTTATTAATATTATCTCTGAAACTAGGCGAATTTCAAAAAAGTTTATAGGACATTTAAAACAATTAACTTTTAACTGTAATTAAGGAACCTTTGTATATCATTGTTCAGTTTTCATTTATCGAACGAAAAAAAAATTATAATTATTTTTTAGGGTTCCGTACCCAAAGGGTAAAACGGGACCCTATTACTAAGACTTCGCTGTCCGTCCGTCCGTCCGTCCGTCCGTCTGTCACCAGGCTGTATCTCACGAACCGTGATAGCTAGACAGTTGAAATTTTCACAGATGATGTATTTCTGTTGCCGCTATAACAACAAATACTAAAAACAGAATAAAATAAAGATTTAAATGGGGCTCCCATACAAACGTGATTTTTGACCAAAGTTAAGCAACGTCGGGAGTTCATTATGGTACGGAACCCTTCGTGCGCGAGTCCGACTCGCACTTGCCCGATTTTTTAAACAATCACCCCTATTATGTACCTGTCAAGATGTTTAACACTGTCTGTTATGTCACGTCAAAAGTTGTTTTTCTTAAATGTCTTTATGATTCGGGGGGAAATGATAGTTTAAAGAAGTTCTAGAATGTCTAAAGAGGTCTCATTTAACTATCCTATTAACATGGTGTTTTAACGTAGAAAATTTGTTTCCTAGTTTTCTCCAAAAAAACATAACATAACCAATGATGTTTCATACTTAAATGTACTCCGAGAACCGAGTACTATCAGCTGTAAAAATATCCGTGACTAATAATTTGTTAGCACCTTACTCGTATAGTACTGTTGTCACATCTATCATTCGAAATTGGTCAGCGCTACGATTCGGAACATTGATATCTCATGACGTCGCGTATTCCTGATGACATCTCGAATTATATAACCTGCTTATCTACTATAAATTGTTTCACAAGAATATACTTTCATGTTGTGTTCAAAATTCATACAAAGTATACTCTTATTTGGCACCAGAGTTGAAATCACTCAGACATCATACCAGCAGCAGTCTGCATACCAGGCTTGGGTATTAGCCCGCGATACCAAAGCTGGAGCACAGAGGGTTCGCGCGAGGAAAAAAGCCTTTAACTCAGCTGCCAAGTCCTGCAAACGGGTGCTTCAAAAGGCTCGATTCGACCACGTCAGTCGAATAGGGGCCAAACTCGCCTCCTACCCTCCTGGTAGCAAGCGGTTCTGGTCCCTGTCGAAAGCGGTCGAATCCAACTTCTGCCGACCCACATTGCCACCTCTGCAGAAACCTGATGGGACACTGGCCCACTCCGCGACAGAGAAAGCTAACTTGTTTGCTTCTCTGTTTGCGAGCAATTCACGTCTAGATGCAGGCTCAAAACTTCCACCTACGCTACCTCAATGCAGTTCCTCTATGCAGAGAATTGCTATACATCAAAAAGAGGTACGCCGAGCTCTGCAGAATCTTGACGTGAATAAGGCCAATGGACCAGACGGTATACCTGCACGTGTACTAAAGCAGTGTGCGCCTGAGTTGTCTCCTGTACTGACACGCCTGTACCGCCTCTCTCTCCAAACAAGAACGGTGCCGAAATCCTGGAAGCTTGCAAACGTGCAGCCAGTACCCAAGAAGGGTAGTCGTGCTGATCCCTGCAATTACCGACCAATCGCCATTACCTCCATGCTCTGTAAAGTCATGGAAAGGGTACTTAACGGCAAGCTGCTGGCATACCTCGAAGCAAATGATCTGCTCAGTGACCGTCAGTATGGCTTTCGCCGAGGTCGGTCTACTGGGGATCTTTTAGCGTATGTCACGCACTGCTGCGGCGAGGCCATCGAGAGGAACGGTGAAGTGCTTGCTGTTTCACTGGACATCTCGAAGGCCTTTGACAGGGTTTGGCACGCAAGTCTCCTTAGCAAGCTTCCTGCATACGGCATCCCTGCTGACTTTTGTAGCTGGCTATCTGATTTCTTGAGTGAACGGTCGATCAGAGTAGTTATTGATGGCTGCTCTTCGGACCTCATGGCCATTGGACGCTGGTGTTCCTCAGGGGTCTGTTCTCTCCGCAACCCTTTTCCTGCTCCACATTAACGACATGCTGCAACCCAGCATTGTAGGTTATGCAGATGACAGTACGGTTGTTGAAAGATATTTGGCTAGTGCAGGGGACAGCAGGGAGGATATACGTTCACAGAGAGAGGCCATGGTTGAGCGAATGAACTTGACCCTTAGTCTCGTTTCCCAGTGGGGTGATGACAATCTGGTCGCGTTCAATGCCTCCAAAACGCAGACGTGTCTATTTTCCGCAAAACGGAGTCCATTCGACCTGACTCCTTCTTTCCGGGGTGCATCTGTACCTATTGCCGACAGTCTGGAACTCCTCGGCATGGAGCAGGCACCTTCTGGGCAAGCTCGCTCCATCGTAGGCCACGTCTACGCCTCGGCTAGTCTGTGGCCATGAGTAAGCCCATTCATAATAAAAAAAAAAAAAAAAGACATAGGTACACACACATAGGTGTCTACATGCTGCTGAATTTTGAAATACACCCAAAGGGTATTAGGACCCTATTAATAAGACTCCGCTGTCCGTCCGTCTGTCTGTTACCAGACTGTATCTCATGAACCGTGACAGCTAGACAGTTGAAATTTTCATAGATGATGTATATGTTGCCGCTATAACAACAAATACGAAAAAGTGCGGAACCCTCGGTGGGCGAGTCCGACTAGCTCTTGTCCGGTTTTTTATAGTTTTTAAGTTTATCGCGAACATAGAGATAGACAGACGCGGCGGGGGACTTTCGGCGCGATTCGGGAAATGAATTAGAGATTCACTAGATATGAAATAGTAAAGATAAATATGTGACGTTCCACGATAAAAGGCACCTTATGGCGGTTGGCGCTTACGCTATTATTCACGCCGCTCCAATATTATTGCGGCTGCCCGGTGCTAAGGTACCTTTTGCCATGGAACGTCACATATCTTTACTATTTCATATCTAGTGAATCTCTAATTCATTTCCCGAATTGCGCCGTTTGTTTTATAGATTAAATTTTATGAATCAAAGGTGTAGTGAAGCGTAGGCGGCACGTTATGGAGAAGTAAAAAAGTGTTTCATAGTGCTCCGCCTAGCTATATTTTTAGGCATATACTATCAAAAGGGGATCTGTGGAGCCTACGCTATCCGTCTGTCAGCCCTACCTCCAATGTTCACAAAACCGTTTGACACGTTTTTCGCTACAAATATGAATTTATTATTGCCATCCTCCCATTGTGCCAGTTTTTTTATAGGGCACGGAATCCTTTGGGGACGGAACTGTAAAAACTATAAAAAAACCGGGCAAGTGCGAGTCGGACTCGCGCACGAAGGGTTCCGTACCATAATGCAAAAAAGGCAAAAAAAAACGGTCAGCTATCCAAGTACTGACCCAGCCCGACGTTGCTTAACTTCGGTCAAAAATTACGTTTGTTGTATGGGAGTCCCACTTAAATCTTTATTTTATTCTGTTTTTAGTATTTGTTGTTATAGCGGCAACAGAAATACATCATCTGTGAAAATTTTAACTGTCTAGCTATCACGGTTCGGGAGATACAGCCTGGTGACAGACGGACGGACGGACGGGCGGACAGTAGAGTGTTAGTAATAGGGTCCCGTTTTACCCTTTGGGTACGGAACCCTAACAGTAAAACAATTTGATTAACATATCGCTGGCCCAATATTACAGGGTTCTATGTTTCCCTTTTATCGAACTGAAATTGTAACATTGTCATAGTGACATTAAGTGGAATTTCAACTACAGTTCGTTTTTTTTAGCATTAGAAAGAACTCCGCAGAAGCAAGCGTGCAGTTTTTAACAGGCTCGTTAATTGTTAATAATTATTGAACTATCTAATGTAGCATGGTCAACACATTTAATTTACTTCAAATTGTTACCGCCAAAAGTGCCAGATTTAGAACCACAAGCGAACTTCTGCGAAGTTCTTTCTAATGCTAAAAAAAACGGACTATAAGTATCTTGAAAATGTAATCTATCTATCTATATATATAAATGCAAGTGTCCTGACTGACTGACTGACTGACTGACTGATTCATCAACGCAGAGCCGAAACTACAAAAGCCAGAAAGTTAAAATTTGCACACCAGATGGCATTTATAAAGTGTACAAGAGATAAGAAGCGATGTTGAGAAATTCAACCCCTAAGGGGGTTAAAAAGGGGATGAAAGTTTGTATGGGGTTAAAGTTTTCTTTTAAGCTAGGAATTTGAAACTTCGTAAAAAGATATATTATTAAAATACAAGAAAACTAATTTCAGCGTTTTTGAAAATTCATCCCCTTAGGTGGTGAAAAAGGGGTTGAAAGTTTGTATGGATATCAAAATTTTTTTCGAGTGGTGGACTTGAATCTTTGTATTTAGGGATATTATTAGAATACAGGAAAAGTAATTTCAGCGTTTTGTAAAATTCATCCCCTAACAGGGTTAAAAAGGGGTTGAAAATTTTAATCCATTACAAATGCTTTGAAACTTCGTAGAAAGGCATAATAGCCGATTACAAAAAAAAGTGATTGCAACGTTTTTGGAAATTCAACCCCTAAGGGGATTAAAAAGGGGATGAAAGTTCGTCTTCGGGTGCAAATTTTATTTTAATTAGGAACTTGAAACTTTGTAAAAAAGTATCAAATTCAAAGACAAGAAAACTAATTTCAGCGTTTTAGAAAATTCATCCCCCAAGGTGGTGAAAAAGGGGTTGAAAGTTTGTATGGATATCAAAAAATTTTTCGAGCGTGGGACTTGAATCTTTGTATTTTGGGATATTATTAGAAGACAATAAAAGTAATTTCAACGTTTTGTAAAATTCATCCCTTAACAGGGTTAAAAAGGGGATGAAAGTTTGTATGGGGTTAAAGTTTTCTTTTGAGCTACGAATTTGAAACTTCGTTAAAAGATATATTATTAAAATACAAGAAAACTAATTTCAGCGTTTTTGAAAATTCAATCCCTAAGGTGGTGAAAAAGGGGTTGAAAGTTTGTATGGATATCAAACATTTTTTCGAGTGTGGGACTTGAATCTTTGTATTTAGGGATATTATTAGAAGACAGGAAAAGTAATTTCAGCGTTTTGTAAAATTCATCCCCTAATAGGGTTAAAAAGGGGTGGAAAGTTTGAATCCATTACAAATGGTTTTGAAACTTCTTAGAAAGGCATAATAGCCGATTACAAAAAAAAGTTATTGCAACGTTTTTGGAATTTCAACCCCTGAGGGGGTTAAAAAGGGGATGGAATTTCGTCTGCGGGTGCAAATTTTATTTTAAGCAAGGAACTTGAAACCTTGTAAAAACGTTTTAAATTAAAATACAAGAAAACTCATTTCAGCGTTTTTGAAAATTCATCCTCTATGGTGGTGAAAACGGGGTTGAATGTTTGTATGGATATCATGCATTTTTTCGAGCGCGGGATTTGAATCTTTGTATTTAGGTTATTTGGGTATATTATTAGAAGACAATAAAAGTGATTTCAGCGATTTGTAAAATTCATCCCCTAACAGGGTTAAAATGGGG
Organism: Cydia fagiglandana; assembly: GCF_963556715.1. Taxonomy (NCBI): domain Eukaryota; kingdom Metazoa; phylum Arthropoda; class Insecta; order Lepidoptera; family Tortricidae; genus Cydia; species Cydia fagiglandana. The sequence continues at coordinate 29,619,838 of NC_085932.1, read as the reverse complement.
TTCAAAGTTTGGATCCATTACAAATGCTTTGAAACTTCTTAGAAAGACATAATAGCCGATTACAAAAAAAAGTAATTGCAACGTTTTTGGAAATTCAACCCCTTCATTCCCAAAAATGGGATGAAAATTCGTCTTGGGGTGTATATTTAATTTTAAGCTAGGAACTTTAACTTTTTGGAAAAAAGGTAATAAATTAAAAAACATGAAAACTAATTCAAGCATTTTTGAAAATCATCCCCCCAAGGTGGTGAGAAAGGGGTTGAAAGTTCGTATGGAGATCAGATATTTTGTGAGTGCGGAATGCGGAACTTGAATCTTTGTATAAGGGCATAGGTTACCTACCTATTATGAGAATACAAGAAAAGTAATTTCAGCAACCAACATCAAAATCCACTTGACTTAAAACTTCATACAACTTGCTAAAAAAGAAAAGTACTTAATTTCAACATTTCTTGGATATGAAAATTATAGGTACTAAAGATGTAAAATGTTGAAGATAAGATTCCACGCGGACGAAGTCGCGGGCAACAGCTAGTATAAAATAAAACCCTGTAATATTGGGCCAGCGATATGCTAATTTCAAGCGATTTGTAAATGTAATACAGGATATATGCCAAAGTAGCTTCTTTGCAATAAAACTAAAGCAAATGACCTGGGTATGTATATTCCCGTCGCTAACGAGCCAGCAAAATAGGTGAATGTGTGTTTTCCGGCGCGATAACACGCCGGCAAGGATTCCGCGGCACATGTTATATCACACTCAAATTACATAGTATACTTTTTAACTAAAGCGGTAGATAAGAACTAAAGAAGTTATTTTGTTTAGATATGAACTAGATAATTTAAAGGAGAGAAAAATGTACAGTTCGCGCGAACCCGCTAGTTTTCTCTCAATGTGGGCAATAGTTAACAGCTTGTGGGCATGTAAGTAATGATTTTATCATAGTTCTGTAAATAAAAGGAGGACCTTTTTACGTGGGTAAGGGTTAAATAAGAAAATTAAGTTTTATAGCCCGTAACTCTTGTGTATGTCTACAGGAAAGAACGTAACTCAGTGATCTGTTTGACCCCATGAGAAACATTTCTTACGCTAAACTACTTAGAAACCGCTATGGCAACAGAATTACATACATCATCTGCGAAAATTTCAACTGCCTAACTAGAGTCTGGCTAGCCAAAAATTGTTGACAGATATTTCGTTGTTGTATCACCAATTGTCTATGATTTGAAAAAAAGCTAAAAGTCAGTTGTCGATTTATGTCATTCATTCAAATTGTTTGCGGTTTTTATGGGGTTTATTTTAAATAATATTAATAATTTCTATGCTGAGTGAGGTTCACAAACTATTATTTAAGCTCGTAAATAATTACGACAATGTGCGAAGTCGACGTGTAGCGTTGTATAATGAAAAAGTGCAATGTTTACAACTTCTAACCAAATGTAAACAAAATACGAGGTTGGTGCTCTATAAATATTTTGATACTTTAAGTACTAGTTCTAACATTTGCCGATTACTTTGATTAAGTACGTGAATTTATTAATGCCTGAATCTCATAAATAGGACAAGTGTATAAAGAAACGGATAAATTAAAAGTTCTGAAAAATATCTATAAAATCTAAATATTGGAACGTAAACATGTGTGTTTGTCGTTGACTGTACTTTAAATAGTGGTAGAAATTATGTGAGCTGACTTTGAGTGCACTTAAACGTTTATTTTCTTAGGTACCTTATTTGTGCACAGAATATCAAAGATATTGTCTAGTATCAAAACTATAATTCCTACTACACAAAGTGTGACCAGCCCAAGATTTTTTGAATTTCCCGCCAATAATTTAGGTAAAATTTCAGTAGCCAGACTCTATCACGTTTCATGAAATGCAGCCTGGTGATAGATAGACAAACAGACAGACAGACGGACAAACGGGCTGACGGACAGAAGGACAGCGGAGTCTTAGTAATAGGGTCCAGTTTTACCCTTTGGGTACAGAACCCTAAATACAAAACAAATTATGACTGCGATGCAACTCTGCATTATTTGTGATTGATTTGTGACGTTTCTTGAAACAAAAACACACATCTAATCCATATCGTATCTATACGATATGGATTAGATGTGCCAATGTCAAAAGAGACTAGATCTAGTCGTAATATTTGACATATACTATAGTCCGAATCGGGCAGTCCTTTTTGATGATGGCCGCTAGACGTTCAGTCAGAAAGCTCATCACAAAAAAAATATTTTAGTCACTATAGTTCGTTTTTTTTAGCATTAGAAAGAACTTGCAAGAAGGTAAGCGATCTTGACATGTCTTTTTATTGAAAAAAAGCTTTATAAAAATCAGTAACTATTACTTTTGAAAGCAGAAGAATATAAATTATCGTATTACATTCATAATTGTTACATATTTGCCGAAACTTATTTTTAAAATGTGTTATTCAAATAAAAGACACATCAAGATTGTTTACCTTATTTCTAATGCTAAAAAAACGAACTATAGTTTCCCAAGCGCTTAAAAGTTATAAATAAATTAAGTATGTAGTTATTTCTCCTTGTACATAAAATTACTACTTAATTTAAAACGTAATAGACTTAAAAAGTAAATATCGGCTTGGTTTGGAAAATGAATTAGATATCTAGTAGATATCAAGAAGTTACGATATGGATAATTTAAAGATATTTGTAAGGTAGCTATGTCAAATTTGACGTTCCGCGATTCTGGACGTCCTCTTGAACGATTTCCACAAGTTATGACATAGATATCCAAGTCACATCTAGTCGATATCTAATGTAGATCTCAAAAATCTCTAGTTCGTCTCTAATCTTGCAATTATCTCGTTTCCCGAATACGTCTGTTAATCTTGATGTTGTGCTTATAACGATAGTAAATCATCATTTATCATTTATTCTAATCAAATTTTAATTTAAATGCGGCGTGAAGTGTGAAAGCCTCGTAGCACGGCTACGGATCCGTAAACGCACGGAAACGGAAACCTTTCGCGCTACCCGTAGCAGTTAAACATTCGTAGCATGCTACGAAAATATCACACATAACGGACCAAAAGGTAGTAAGTCACTGGAATATCACTTTAATTTTAAAATGTAAGCGGTGATATTAAGATTGTATTTACAATGTTTTCGATTTTAAGTTTGCTTCCTTGATAGTTTAAAATAATTATAAAAAGTATTTCGGGTTACGTATCGTTGTTTAGCTGTGACGGAATGTGAATGTTATTATGGCTTCTCGTAAGAAGTTTATTCGCCTCTGAGTTTCACCTGAAGAAATCGTAAAAATAAGCAACAATGCCAGCTTAATGTGTATTGCGTATTTAATATATCGAGAAGGGATGCGTATCGATGGCTATAAACATTTTTATTATAATATCAGTTACAATAACGCTTATTTAGTATAATTATTAAATTATATAACAACACTTAATATATTTTCATATGACATAAATTATCATTTTATATAAAGATTAATTGATCTAATCACATTTAGCATAACATTCTTCAAGTATAATGCATATTTTCTATACTGAATTTATGATATAAAGTTATTTAATCTAAAGTAGAATTGTTGATATAATGTATTAGATATATAATTCCACATTTACTATACACTACAAAAAACGACTATTTTTACATATAACGAACTGCTATTTATAACTAGGTAGGTAAGGTTAAGAACTGCGACCCTTACACAAAACCAACCGCTACCAGAATTCTAGGTTAGGTTAGGTAAAGAACTGCGACCCCTACACAAAACCAACCGCTACCAGAATACTAGGTTAGGTTAAGAACTGCGACCCCTACACAAAACCAACCGCTACCAGAATACTAGGTTAGGTTAGGTTAAGAACTGCGACCCCTACATAAAACCAACCGCTACCAGAAAAGTAGGTTAGGTTAGGTTAGAATTGCGTCCATTACACAAAACAAACCACTACCTAATCTGCGTTAAACATTTACATATGTCGTCATAAAAATACCTTTACTATAATATTATACCGAATAATGCTTATATAATAATACTTGTATAATAAATGAGCATTATATCACATGATCGTTATAATAAATGAGAGTTATATCAAAAGATAATTATACAAAATGGTATGAAAGATTTTAATAATATACCAAATGTATATTATACAAAATGAGTTATTATATTTTCTGAAATTATATTAAATGTTGTTATATCTACAGAAAATATATTAATTATTTTTATATCGATCATTACACACCCATCGAGAAGAAGGTTTTAATGTTTCCCTTTTCTAGTGTTTGAATCTTAGAGCATTTAATAACTGGAGTCGCCTTTAAGATCTTACCCCTCTGCCGAAAAACTAGCACAATTGTGCAAACTTTTGTATGGACTGACATGGCTATTTGTACGTTACGTTCAAATCATGTAGAAATAGCAATACATTTGCCGTCCCCTCCCCCGCAAAAATCAGTAGACTGTTTCGTAAAGAAAATGACATCGATGACATCTCCAGGTTTGAATAGATTACGAATATAAGTTTGAAATAAAGTTAAGGTTCCGGTTGTTCTTTATCCACCAAAACTGTGTCACCGAGCTAAAAACTAGCCGTTTTCAATCAGCCAAATTGTAAAAATAGAATTTCAAACGATTCCTAAAAAACACAGGAAAGTTGTTTCAGCTCAAAAAGCAAGCTTTGTTGGCCATTAAAAGCGGATCGGGAGCGGAGCTGGCAATAAATATAAGCTCGCGTTTACATACGAAAATAAAAGGTGTATCGAGTGAGGGATAGATATGGGGAGGGGTGGCGCCAGTGTTAGCGTGAATATGTTCTTAATTTCTCTACTAGTTTTGTTAGAAGGAACGCGCGAAGATGAGACCGGAGTGGCGTCGTAACCTGCGGAAAGGCATGGCAATGCATGACGAGCTCTCAGCCAACTTAAGCAGAAACGAAATCACAGAGCTGCTGGTTCACCCCAGGAGTCAAGACACGTCTGTGATCGGTGCGGCAAGAAGTGCCGATCGGCCATTGGTCTATACAGTCATCGCAGTCGATGTAGGCTGTAGATTACCTCCTCAAAATACCTTCTTTAGTCGCTGCAACTATCATCTGCAAAGATGCTGTGGCCAATGATGATGATGATGATTAGTTTTGATGAGAACTTGAGTAAATTTGACGAGTTCGACTTGTTTTACGAGATTCAGTGCTTAAAAAATTCCAAGTAAAATTTCCTTTATAATTTTAACTTAAAACTAAACACTATTTTGGCGACAGTATGGCGTGACTCCGTTGAATCGTCTGCTCTTGTCCGATTTGACACTTTGCCCCGGAACCTCCGGAACACGACACCCTTCGGTCAGAAGTCGGCGAACTCGATGGTCACCTGCAGCGGTCGCGGCACGCGCAATACAAGGTAGTTGAAGTGACGTAGTAGCACGATGGAAGCTGGAACACCTATCTGGTCTTCTGTTGTTTCAAGACCACTGCAGCAGCCTTGACAGAGTTTTACAGGTGCGACACATACAGCGCCTTACTAATAATATCGCTTCACTCTGTTAAAGTACTTGTACGTTTTCAAAACCCGCTAGCAGTGGCGCCACACACAGCGATTACGATACAATGCAAATACACCCCTCGCCGGACGAGATAGCCGCATTAACATACGATCGCCCGTCCGCTAATCCAATTCATACTGGCATACAAAGTTTATAATAGTTAAAGTAAATATACGGAGCGCGCATGAACTGTAGGAGGCAGCGTATATGAGCCGTCAGGTTTTTGGCGCGAGGCGTGAATAGTCCGGGAGCCGGCTGCATGAAACAAACCTCATCAAAAAATAGAATATACCTACCCTGGAGAGGTACCTGACATTTAGTAGATTCCAACGCACTTGGTCGGCCTAGGCTTAACCTGGCAGATTTTGTACAAATGGCAAAAACGTTGGACAAAAATTCATCAAAAAAAACCTCATCGAAAAATAGAATGAAACTTGTATGGTAGGATACCTGACCTTGAGGACAGTAAAAAAAAAGTGGTCGGCCTCACCTTAGCCTGGCAGTTTTTGCAGTCCGACCAGATTTATTGGGTCACGTGAGAGCTACAATTTACCTCATCGAAAAATAGAATGAAACAAACGGATTATAATAGCTAAAATAAGCCTGTTGACGTATGTCTTGGTCGGCCTCACCTTAACCTGGCAGTTTTTGCAGTCCGACCAGATTTATAAAAAAATCATCAAAAAATTTTTATCGATAAATCGTATGAAACTTGTATGGTACGATAGCTGCCTTTGAGGACAGTAAAAAAAAAATGGTCGGCCAAATCCTGTGTTTGCAGGTTCCTGTGTCCGACCAATTTTGTGGTACCACGTGAGAGCTACAATTTACCTCATCGAAAAATAGAATGAAACAAACGGATTATAATAGCTTAAACAAGCCTGTTGACGTATGTCTTGGTCGGCCTCACCTTAACCTGGCAGATTTTGCAGTCCGGCCAAATTTATAAAAAAATCATCAAAAAATTTTTATCGAATAATCGTGTGAAACTTATATGGTACGATAGCTGCCTTTGAGGACAGTAATAAAAAAATGGTCGGCCAAATCCTGTGTTTGCAGGTTCCTGTGTCCGACCAATTTTGTGGTACCACGTGAGAGCTACAATTTACCTCATCGAAAAATAGAATGAAACAAACGGATTATAATAGCTTAAATAAGCCTGTTGACGTATGTCTTGGTCGGCCTCACCTTAACCTGGCAGTTTTTGCAGTGCGACCAGATTTATAAAAAAATCATAAAATTTTTTTTATCGATAAATCGAATGAAACTTGTATGGTACGATAGCTGCCTTTGAGGACAGTAAAAATAAAATGGTCGGCCAAATCCTGTGTTTGCAGGTTCCTGTGTCCGACCAATTTTGTGGTACCACGTGAGAGCTACAATTTACCTCATCGAAAAATAGAATGAAACAAACGGATTATAATAGCTAAAATAAGCCTGTTGACGTATGTCTTGGTCGGCCTCACCTTAACCTGGCAGTTTTTGCAGTCCGACCAAATTTATGAAAAAATCATCAAAATTTTTTTATCGAAAAATCGTATGAAACTTGTATGGTACGATAGCTGCCTTTGAGGACAGTAATAAAAAAATGGTCGGCCAAATCCTGTGTTTGCAGGTTCCTGTGTCCGACCAATTTTGTGGTACCACGTGAGAGCTACAATTTACCTCATCGAAAAATAGAATGAAACAAACGGATTATAATAGCTAAAATAAGCCTGTTGACGTATGTCTTGGTCGGCCTCACCTTAACCTGGCAGTTTTTGCAGTCCGACCAGATTTATAAAAAAATCATCAAAAAATTTTTATCGATAAATCGTATGAAACTTGTATGGTACGATAGCTGCCTTTGAGGACAGTAAAAAAAAAATGGTCGGCCAAATCCTGTGTTTGCAGGTTCCTGTGTCCGACCAATTTTGTGGTACCACGTGAGAGCTACAATTTACCTCATCGAAAAATAGAATGAAACAAACGGATTATAATAGCTTAAACAAGCCTGTTGACGTATGTCTTGGTCGGCCTCACCTTAACCTGGCAGATTTTGCAGTCCGGCCAAATTTATAAAAAAATCATCAAAAAAAATTTATCGAATAATCGTGTGAAACTTGTATGGTACGATAGCTGCCTTTGAGGACAGTAATAAAAAAATGGTCGGCCAAATCCTGTGTTTGCAGGTTCCTGTGTCCGACCAATTTTGTGGTACCACGTGAGAGCTACAATTTACCTCATCGAAAAATAGAATGAAACAAACGGATTATAATAGCTTAAATAAGCCTGTTGACGTATGTCTTGGTCGGCCTCACCTTAACCTGGCAGTTTTTGCAGTCCGACCAGATTTATAAAAAAATCATAAAAAATTTTTTATCGATAAATCGAATTAAACTTGTATGATACGATAGCTGCCTTTCAGGACAGTAAAAATAAAATGGTTGGCCAAATCCTGTGTTTGCAGGTTCCTGTGTCCGACCAATTTTGTGGTACCACGTGAGAGCTACAATTTACCTCATCGAAAAATAGAATGAAACAAACGGATTATAATAGCTAAAATAAGCCTGTTGACGTATGTCTTGGTCGGCCTCACCTTAACCTGGCAGTTTTTGCAGTCCGACCAAATTTATGAAAAAATCATCAAAATTTTTTTATCGAAAAATCGTATGAAACTTGTATGGTACGATAGCTGCCTTTGAGGACAGTAATAAAAAAATGGTCGGCCAAATCCTGTTTGCAGGTTCCTGTGTCCGACCAATTTTGTGGTACCACGTGAGAGCTACAATTTACCTCATCGAAAAATAGAATGAAACAAACGGATTATAATAGCTTAAATAAGCCTGTTGACGTATGTCTTGGTCGGCCTCACCTTAACCTGGCAGTTTTTGCAGTCCGACCAGATTTATAAAAAAATCATAAAAATTTTTTTATCGATAAATCGAATGAAACTTGTATGGTACGATAGCTGCCTTTCAGGACAGTAAAAATAAAATGGTCGGCCAAATCCTGTGTTTGCAGGTTCCTGTGTCCGACCAATTTTGTGGTACCACGTGAGAGCTACAATTTACCTCATCGAAAAATAGAATGAAACAAACGGATTATAATAGCTAAAATAAGCCTGTTGACGTATGTCTTGGTCGGCCTCACCTTAACCTGGCAGTTTTTGCAGTCCGACCAAATTTATGAAAAAATCATCAAAATTTTTTTATCGAAAAATCGTATGAAACTTGTATGGTACGATAGCTGCCTTTGAGGACAGTAATAAAAAAATGGTCGGCCAAATCCTGTGTTTGCAGGTTCCTGTGTCCGACCAATTTTGTGGTACCACGTGAGAGCTACAATTTACCTCATCGAAAAATAGAATGAAACAAACGGATTATAATAGCTTAAATAAGCCTGTTGACGTATGTCTTGGTCGGCCTCACCTTAACCTGGCAGTTTTTGCAGTCCGACCAGATTTATAAAAAAATCATCAAAAATTTTTTATCGAAAAATCGTATGAAACTTGTATGGTACGATAGCTGCCTTTGAGGACAGTAGAAAAAAAGTGGTCGGCCAAATCCTGTGTTGGCAGGTTCCTGTGTCCGACCAATTTTGTGGTACCACGTAAGAGCTACAATTTACCTCATCGAAAAATAGAATGAAACAAACGGATTATAATAGCTAAAATAAGCCTGTTGACGTAGGTCTTGGTCGGCCTCACCTTAACCTGGCAGTTTTTGCAGTCCGACCAAATTTATAAAAAAATCATCAAATTTTTTTTATCGAAAAATCGTATGAAACTTGTATGGTACGATAGCTGCCTTTGAGGACAGTAAAAAAAAAGTGGTCGGCCAAATCCTGTGTTGGCAGGTTCCTCTTTCCGACCAATTTTGTGGTACCACGTGAGAGCTACAATTTACCTCATCGAAAAATAGAATGAAACAAACGGATTATAATAGCTAAAATAAGCCTGTTGACGTATGTCTTGGTCGGCCTTACCTTAACCTGGCAGTTTTTGCAGTCCGACCAAATTTATGAAAAAATCATCAAAAAATTTATATCGAAAAATCGTATGAAACTTGTATGGTACGATAGCTGCCTTTGAGGACAGTAAAAAAAAAAATGGTCGGCCAAATCCTGTGTTGGCAGGTTCCTGTCTCCGACCAATTTTGTGGTACCACGTGAGAGTTACAATTTACCACATCGAAAAATAGAATGAAACAAACGGATTATAATAGCTAAAATAACCCTGTTGACGTATGGCTTGTTACGGGCGGCTTTCATAAATTCAATGTGGCAGTGTGGGCTGGACATTGATTGGAATTTATGTGTTCGTGTGTGTGTGTGTGTGTGTGTGTGCGTGTGTGTGTGTGTGTGTGTGTGTGTGTGTGTGTGTGTGTGTGTGTGTGTGTGTGTGTGTGTGTGTGTGTTTGTGTGTGTGGGTGGGTGGGTGTATGTGTGTAAGTGGGTGTGATAGTGCGTGACTACCAGGAAAGTTGCTTTGCAATTTGTGATTTGAAAACACGTCTGGAGGAGAAGAAAGGGTCAATGTTTTGGAACGATTTATTATAGGTACGTGCGATTCTACTCAGAATTTAATAGAATAGAATTTTGGCCATAATTGGTACGATGACAGGGAATATGGAATAGTGTGGTGTGACGAGTTCGGCGCGTGGGAGCGCGGAGCCCTAACTGTGACAGCAATACAACGCAGTCTAGATGCCCGTTGAGAACATCGTGGAGGAACATTTTACCATTTATTTAAATTTTGGAAGGATCACGTGCAGTTTTTCCTCTTATATTACAAGTGTTCGATTGAAAACTAAGCTTTGGCGTATACCTGGATCACCTGCACGTACAAGAAGGCGTTTCATATACGCCCGCCCATCAGATAGGTACACAAAGTCATGATGCGTATGGAATACAGCATGTGTGGTCCTATTCTAGCTGTCACGTGGTATCACAAATTTGGTCGAACTGCAAAAACTGCCAGGCTACGGTGAGGCCGACCAAGCCATACGTCAACAGGTTTATTTTAGGTATTATAATCCGTTTGTTTCATTCTATTTTTCGATGAGGTAAATTGTAGCTCTCACGTGGTACCACAAAATTGGTCGGACACAGGAACCTGCAAACACAGGATTTGGCCGACCATTTTTTTATTACTGTCCTCAAAGGCAGCTATCGTACCATACAAGTTTCATACGATTTTTCGATAAAAAAATTTTGATGATTTTTTCATAAATTTGGTCGGACTGCAAAAACTGCCAGGTTAAGGTGAGGCCGACCAAGACATACGTCAACAGGCTTATTTTAGCTATTATAATCCGTTTGTTTCATTCTATTTTTCGATGAGGTAAATTGTAGCTCTCACGTGGTACCACAAAATTGGTCGGACAGAGGAACCTGCCAACACAGGATTTGGCCGACCACTTTTTTTTTACTGTCCTCAAAGGCAGCTATCGTAACATACAAGTTTCATACGATTTTTCGATAAAAAATTTTGATGATTTTTTTATAAATTTGGTCGGACTGCAAAAACTGCCAGGTTAAGGTGAGGCCGACCAAGACCTACGTCAACAGGCTTATTTTAGCTATTATTATCCGTTTGTTTCATTCTATTTTTCGTTGAGGTAAATTGTAGCTCTCACGTGGTACCACAAAATTGGTCGGACACAGGAACCTGCCAACAAAGGATTTGGCCGACCACTTTTTTTTACTGTCCTCAAAGGCAGCTATCTTACCATACAAGTTTCATACGATTTTTCGATAAAAATTTTTGATGTTTTTTTTATAAATTTGGTCGGACTGCAAAAACTGCCAGGTTAAGGTGAGGCCGACCAAGACATACGTCAACAGGCTTATTTTAGCTATTATAATCCGTTTGTTTCATTCTATTTTTCGATGAGGTAAATTGTAGCTCTTACGTGGTACCACAAAATTGGTCGGACACAGGAACCTGCCAACACAGGATTTGGCCGACCACTTTTTTTTTTACTGTTCTCTAAGGCAGCTATCGTACCATACAAGTTTCATACGATTTTTCGATAAAAAAATTTTGATGATTTTTTTATAAATCTGGTCGGACTGCAAAAACTGCCAGGTTAAGGTGAGGCCGACCAAGACATACGTCGACAGGCTTATTTTAGCTATTATAATCCGTTTGTTTCATTCTATTTTTCGATGAGGTAAATTGTAGCTCTCACGTGACCCAATAAATCTGGTCGGACTGCAAAAACTGCCAGGCTAAGGTGAGGCCGACCACTTTTTTTTTACTGTCCTCAAGGTCAGGTATCCTACCATACAAGTTTCATTCTATTTTTCGATGAGGTTTTTTTTGATGAATTTTTGTCCAACGTTTTTGCCATTTGTACAAAATCTGCCAGGTTAAGCCTAGGCCGACCAAGTGCGTTGGAATCTACTAAATGTCAGGTACCTCTACAGGGTAGGTATATTCTATTTTTTGATGAGGTTTGTTTCATGCAGCCGGCTCCCGGACTAGAAGTGGATGGTTCCGATGTAGCCCACAAGATGGTAGCACCTACTATGCACAAGAAAAAGTACGAAAACGGTAGATAATAGCCTTGCTTTGACTATATGTGTATGTTTCCGATTCAGACCACAAGGTGGCAGACCGGTACATATAAGAAGGATAGTTCGGTCATTTCCCCCCACCCTTCATGCCTGATCCAGTTATATACTAGATTCATGGTCACATGAAACTAGTTGCCGCCAAACAATGAGCTTCTTTAATTTTTAATAAGCATAAACGTTTGCGAACGGTGGTATTAAGCTTAAAATAAATTTGAAGTGGAAAGATTACTGCCTTGGGTGAGACTTCCAGAGGCAGTGAGTTCGAGTCTCACCTAATCAAAGGCAGTATTTTTTCCACTTTTAAAAATAGAGCTTCTTATTTTAAAATGAATTTCTGAAGTGACATTAATTTGGACATATAGGTATATCTATATTTGGGAAGATCAGGTGGTGCAAGGGAATCATACTTAATTTTTCTCGGGGTAAAAGAAACCTTACAAGCCATAGAAAGCGCATCGTCTCCGCTGGCTTGGACATCTCGAAAGGATGGGTGAAGATCGGCCAGCCAAAAGGGCCTACTTGGGTCAACCAACTGGGCACCGTCCTGTTGGTCGTCCTAAATACCGTTGGGCAGATAGAGTGGAGGCAGATATCCGTGAGCTCGGCGTCGGCGAAAGCTAGCGGGAGACTGCTCTGGACCGATCAAAGTGGCGTGCTCTTGTGTTGGAGGCCAAGACTCATTTTGGGTCACCGCGCCAACCAAGTAAGTAAGTAAGTAAGAGAAACCGTATGAGAAAAGTCCTACGTAAATATTTTTAAGTTACCTATAGTTTTATTTATGAATTACCATTATTTGTAGTTTTATCATTTAATGTCGTTTTTAATATCTTTCTTCTTCTTCTTCTTCTTCTTTACGTGCCATATCCTCTACGGATGTCGGCTACCACAGTCCGGAACTCTTCTCTATTTGCAGCTTTTCTGCCTAGCTAACTTTTTGTTTTTAATATCTTTAAGTATCTCTGTTTATTTTACCTACAGGCCACATGTGTCCCTAGTTCCTCTTACCCCACTTGACCTAACTGGTTTTAATTTCAAAGAAATAAGGTCCGGTTTTTCCTGTGAGGGTATAGTGGACATAACAAGTTTTGGCAGTTTTTGGGTGAACCACGGAATTATTAAGTAAAGAGGAAAGGGCACAGATACACGACACTCCGGGGGATCGCATTTCGTTATAATTAGGGTGACAATTACATGTACGGGCACAAGAGATATCTCACGGCTTTATACGGTATGATAAAACCACTTTAAATGTTGAAGATAGGGAAAGTGATATCATAAAGGAAATTTATGGTGTTTTACTCAAATTTTGAATGGAAATGACGTAGCATTTTAAAGGAATAAGTACATTACATATACCGGGTGTGGCCTGTAACACGAGCAAATAATTAAAACATAGATTGTACTCCTCAAACGGTGACACTTTTGTTCAACAACTTTTAAAAATTATGAAGTATTTAGGCTCCCTATTTTTCGTACAAAATAAATATTATCTTCAATGGACGCCATCGCCACGCCATATCATTGTGATTGACGTTGCTTGTCACGCCTTAATCATAACAAAATTCGCAATAAAATTTCAAGTGTATTAAAAATCAAACCACAAGTTATTTTTAAAAGTCGCTGAACAAATGTTGGCCATTATGAGGAGTACAGCCTACAGTTAAATTTTTTGCTCATATTACAGGCCACACCCGGTGTAGACGTAGATAAAGTTCCGATAATTATGATTGTTAGATAATCCTTGGAGATAAATAGCTTTCTTTTAAACTATAAATATTTATAGATACGTAAATAAATATATAAAACTCCACTGTCTGTTATCAGGCCGGTCGTTTATCATGAATCGTGATAGCTAGACAGTTGAAATTTACACAGATGATGTATTTCTGTTGCCGCTATAACAACAAATACTAAAAACAATAAAAAAATATTTAAGTGGGGGTCTCATACAACAAACGTGATTGTTTTGCCGTTTTTTGTGTAATGGTACGGAACCCTTCGTGCGCGAGTACGACTCGCACTTGGCCGGTTTTTTTTGTGGTTGTATCCAACAGCCGATATGGGATCGGACAATGTGAAATCGCCCTGAGGGTCACCAGCAAACCATTGTATCCCGTTATTATGAGCTCATTAAAAGCGTTTTTGCTTTCGCTGCGGTAATTACAGGCGGGAATTAACCGGCAATTAAAGGGTTAACGGCCGACTGGATTAAGAGTCAATTTGCGGTAAAGGGTTAAAAATAAAAGCCAACTGTATTGTGTTTAAAAAAACACATTACTTGGATTTACGGGCTGAACGCTATATCGGCCTATTCGAACTTTAAGATACGTAAAAAAAAACGTCACTTTTGACACTGACATATCCGATCCATAATATCGTATCTTTAGCAAAATTTTGATGTATCTTAAAGTTCGAATCAGGCCGTATGTTACTAACTTAATTATATTTCAATCTTTGAGTTTACTGAGAGTAGGGTACTCTGTTGTTAACCAAAGTTAAAATTTGGCACGCGCCAGTAACTTCAATGAGTTACACGTGTTACTACTAAATATAACCTTTTGTAATATGTAATTAATTACGTTCTTATATACATTCTATGTGACAAACTTCAATCAAAGGATGGCTTGAAACGAAAGTTTGAATTAAATGCTGCTTTCTTATCATATTACGTACCTACGCGTTTTCCATTATAAGCACGATAGGTGTCGTATAGGCTCAATCAGCTACTATTTAGGTATAAATCGCCATTGGGACTAGGTATTTCTTACTATGATTTTAGTAAGAGGACGCATTCTGTCAAGTATTCATTAATTCGTTTTTTTTGTATTAAATATAAAACTAATACCTAATATATACTTGGTCAAGTAAATCTTGTCAGTACAAAAAGGCGCCAAATTTGAAATTCGAGCCTTTTTCTACTGACAATATTTGCTTGACCAAGTATAAAACTGAGAGCTAATACTTTTGACTAGGTGACAAAACACTGCCTGTCTATCTAGAAAAAGGCAAATTAATAAATGTAGGCGCGAAGGGGCGATCTTATATTAGATTTTTACACAAATTGGTTTGCCATACTATATTAACTCTGTGTTTATCAGAAAAGTTTAAACGCTAATTTCTTTTCCCAGATTTACCAGTCTCATACGCGCGCGCGATGCCGTAACCAAGATGGCCGACTAGACAAAATGGCGGACGTTTTCGGCAAGATGGCGTGGGGTGTGCTGCTGTTCGCGGTGATCCTGGAGACTGCTATCGGGCAGTCTGGACGGTTCTCCGATCCGAAACTTGAGGAAGATTTGGGTAAGTGTTTCATTTTAATGACAATAAAGTGATTTAATATAGGTACCGTGATTATACCGGTAGTGTGTAGTGTATACAAGATATAGTCAGTAAAACTCCAACAAATGCAGCACAAACTTATACCTATTTATTATCAGTTACAAATATTAAACATTTAAATCAAAGAATTAAATGATCGCTCTCAACAATCTCCCACTCATCTTTCTTTGTTTTTTTATTATTCCTCATCTATTTTTAATGTTCAAGTTTTCCGCCAATGGGCAACGACCCGCCAATTTTGGAACCTATACAGCCAACGCTGATATTACCTAAATGTGTTCTCAATTGTCAAGTCGTTTAGTCAATAATTAATAAATAAGTGTTTTATATTTTAAATAACTTGCATACAAACGTGATAACAAGTTTGGAACCTTACATAGTTTGCAAACATATTTCTATGACACGCGTTTACAGCAGAAATAAAATAAAACTCGTTTTAGCGAGCTAATGCGTACATTATTCAGAAGCCAGGATTATCCTCGGGCAAAGCAGACGTAAATAAAATAATATAATGTACGTTATAAAAGCTGGGTGAACTTTCTACCTGGATGTGTTTTCAAGTAGGTATGTAGTGTTTTCGCGAGAAATTACTGGGTTTCGCAAGTCTTGAAGAAGGAAATGAAATAGGAAAAAATAAAAGTTATTTAGGTTGGTTATCGAACTGTATAAATATGTATGTTGTTCAATAATATTAAACATAAGTTCATTTTTAACACACAGTTTGTATAGAAAAGTAGGTCTCAAACTGGCCACATTATTCATTTAATTTGAATGTGACAACACTTGGAAACGTCTGTCATCCCATAGCAATTTGACCATCATGTAATTTTAATTTTAGTTGAAACGAACAATATAAGTTTCTTATCTTTTAAAAGCTGTTTTATTATACATACAGCTTTTGTGGTCCTTCGTGATTAAAATGTGAAGAAATCTGGAGTGCGGCCGGTCTGGAGACCGTACAAATGCAAGATGCAATTTGCCCTATAGTGCAGATTGGCATTTGTTTATATGGCGGCCGGTGTAATCCAAATTCTATTAAAAGCTTTTGTGGTTTAAAAGTGTATCTAAAAGTGCCATATGTGTATCCAATAGTGAAAAGTGAATCTATTTGTGCATCCGTTCGCTTTGTTTGATTACGGTTCGTTGTGGTGAGCTGCGTTTCGCCATCATGCCACCTGAGGATGAGTTAAAAAGGTTGCGGCTTGCCCGCGGCCTACTAAAAGGTACTGTGACGAGAATGGAGTTATTTACTAATGATAGTGAAAGGTTAACATCCGCGTCTTGGGAAATGCTAGAGACTCGGAAAGAAAAGTTGATAAATACGTTTAGAGAGTATGAAACACTTCAAGTGGATATTTTAGCGATTGACGAGAATGACAATGAAAACGTTGAAGTTGTAGAGTCTCGCTACTATTCGGTATTGTCAAAGTTAACGGCTCAAATCAATAGCTTAAAACCATCTGAGGGTCAGGCTTCAAGCAGCAACGGTGTTTCAAGCACTAACGGTCCTAAAAATAATTCAAAGTTGCCGTGTATTGACATTCCAATTTTCAATGGCAAAGACTTCACAAAATATACTCCATTTATGGATTTGTTCAAAGCCGTTGTTGACAAGAATGCCTCACTCTCAGATGTTCAGAAATTGTTTTATTTAAGAAAATTTTTAGCAGATGAAGCATTGTCAGTTATTGTTAATCTGCCTCTGGTCAATGACTCATACAAAGAGGCACTTGATTTGTTACAAAAACGTTTTGATAACAAGGCTAGGCTAATATCAAGCCATATAAATGTAGTACTAGATATGCCCGCTATGCAAAAGGGCACATCAGCCTCTATAAGGACATTCATATCAGGTGTGCAACAGCAATTGTATGCCTTAAAGAATTTACAGCAACCAGTTGATCAATGGGATATGCTCTTGTTATCTATATTAACCAAAAAATTAGATGCATATACCAATAGAGCCTATATGCTCGATAGGAATTCAGATGCCTTGCCAACTGTTGCTGAATTAATTGAATTTCTTGAAAAGCGTGCAATTGCATTGGAAGACAGTAGCACTGGCAATGCCCCTGAATTTAAAGAATATAAAAAGTTTACATCAAACTCACCAAAGGTGACCAATGTTGCCACAATCACAACCAATAGTTGTTTATACTGTGATCAATCAAGTCATGCTATATATGCTTGCCCTAAATTTAAGATGGCTCCTATAGAAGACCGTCTCAGCTTTGTAAGCAGCAAAAAACTATGCACCAATTGTTTGAGAAAGCATGAAGGTAAGTGCAAGTTTAACTTTTCATGCCTGACATGTAAGCAGAAGCACAATACTTTGTTACACAAAGATGCAAAGTGATGTTGTAGTTAACAATCATCTGCAAACATCCTCTGATGATGTTTTGCTCCCCACTGTAAAGGTTAAACTATATGATAAAAGGGGCCAAGAAATAGTTATCAGAGCGCTACTGGATTGTGGGGCAATGGGCTCCCTCATATCTACATCTCTGGCAGAAAGGTTAAATTTGAAACCAATATCTGAAGATTCAAACTTGATAGGAGTTTGTAAAAATAACAAAAAGTTGAATAAATATGTCAATGTT
This sequence comes from Cydia fagiglandana, assembly GCF_963556715.1. Classification (NCBI taxonomy): domain Eukaryota; kingdom Metazoa; phylum Arthropoda; class Insecta; order Lepidoptera; family Tortricidae; genus Cydia; species Cydia fagiglandana. Next base: position 29,601,800 of record NC_085932.1, on the reverse strand, counting down.
AGCGTATACTCTCTAGTGAACAATGTTGAAGTGCAAGTCAAATGCCATGTGGTCAATACTGTCACACCTGATTTACCTCTTGAACCGATTGATTTAACAAAAATGAAAATACCGGACAATATTGTTTTGGCTGATGATGAGTTCCATATCCCAGGTGAAATATTATTGCTTTTGGGATCTGAGGTTTTATTCAAAACCATATTAGATGGCAAAATTAAAATTCCATGTGGGCCAGTATTGATAAATACATTATTTGGATATATTGTAGGTGGTGGTATGACCGATCAATGTAGTCAAGGAAATCAAGGTCAGCGCTTAATCAATAATTTTGCTATATGTAGTGACCATAAATTAGAGGATGTAATGCAACAATTCTGGCTTTCAGAAAGTATTCCTGAGCAAAAACACAATTTAAGCAATGAGTCTCAAAAGGCTGAAAAATATTTTCAAGAGACAACCACTTTGGTTGATAGTCAGTTTCAAGTGAACTTGCCCATTGCTGAGGACTTGGATAAGTTACAAATCGGGGATTCTTTCTCAGTGGCTTTGCAAAGATTTCTAACACTAGAGAGAAAATTTAAAAGGTGTCCAGCCTATTATGATAAATATAAAGAATTTATAGAAGAGTATCTTTCTCTGGGGCATGCCAAAATTGTCGATATTGGTGAATATGATATTCAAAATGGCCCTGTGTACTTTTTAAGTCACCATGCCGTTATAAATTTGGAAAGTTTGACAACTAAGCTCCGGGTTGTATTTAATGGAAGTATGAAATCTAAGTCTGGAGTGTCTTTAAATGATGTCCTTTTAAATGGACCTATGGTCCAGAGTGAACTATTTGACATTCTCCTTCTATGGAGAACCTATATATACACACTTAGCTGCGACGTTACAAAAATGTTTAGGGCCATTCGTATGAATCCTGAGCAAGCTTCTCTTCAAAACATACTGTGGCGTGATACTCCTCGCGAACCCATTAAATGTTTGCAGCTTCAGACAGTTACCTATGGTTTGAAGCCCTCAAATTATTTAGCGACTAGGTGCCTTATTGAGTTAGGTCAAAGGTATAAGGAAAAATATCCATTGGCTGCTGGGGCAATGTTCAAAAGCACCTATGTTGATGATGTTATTACAGGTTCTGATGAACAAAGTCAATTGATTGAGCTGAAGGATCAGCTTATAGATATGTTAAAAAAAGGGGGATTTATACTCCACAAATGGTGTTCTAACCTCCCACAAGTTCTTGATGGAATTCCCAGTGAGCATAAATGTTTAGAAAAGCTAGACATAAATCAAAATAATATTGTCAAAACCTTAGGTTTGAAATGCGACGTTCTTAATGATGAGCTTACATTTAAATGTCCTGCATCGGATGAGACTGAGATTAACACTAAAAGAAAGGTGTTGAGTTATATTGGCCAGATGTTTGACCCTTTGGGTTTGATAGGTCCCATAATAGTAGTTGCTAAATTATTGATGCAAAGACTATGGTCAATTAAAAATTTAAATTGGGACACTATATTACCCCAAGAAGAGCTTAGAAAGTGGAATGCCTTTATAGACAATCTGAAGGGCATGGGAACTCTTGCTATACCTAGATGTGTAAACACTTCCAATAAACTTTATGCCCAATTAATTGGATATGCAGATGCATCTATAAAGGCATTTGGCTGCTGTATATATTTAAGAATTATAAATTCAGATGAAACAGTAGACACAAATCTACTCTGTTCGAAATCAAAAATATCACCGTTAAATAAAAATATTACTATACCTAAACTAGAAATAAATAGCGCGCTGTTGCTAGCAAAACTAGCACATAGGGTATATGACATCTTAAAATCTAGATTTGACTTGAAAGTATTATTGCACAGTGACTCCCAGATAACCTTAGCATGGATCAAGGGTAGTAGTGGCCCTGCCAAATCAAATACATATGTTGCAAATAGAATTTCACAAATTCAAGCCCTAACCAAGGACTTTCAGTGGCTCTATGTCACCACATCTAACAACCCTGCAGACCTTCTTTCTAGGGGGTGTGATCCACAAAAGCTTATGGTCAACAAGCTTTGGTGGCATGGACCTAGTGATTTGTCCAGGGCTGATTATGAGCATGTGCCTTCAGAAATTAAACTTCCTATTTCTAACATACACAGTGGTGATGTAAGTGTGAACATAATTATCACTCAACCTGCTGATGACCCTCATAACAGCATATTAGATGTTATAAATAAGTACTCTGACCTTAATAAACTCCAAAGAGTTGTTGCATATATTTTGAGATTCTGCCATAACTGCAGAATACAGAATAATAATGAAAAAATATTAAGCTCTATTATGCCCAAAGAGCTCAATGATGCTCTAACGGCCATCATATCATGCATTCAAAATAAGTATTTTGCTTCAGAGGTCAATGCACTCAAAAATGGTCTACCCATAAAATCTGGCATAGCCGGTTTGCATCCCTTTCTAGATAAAAATGATGTTATGAGAGTGAGAGGCAGGTTACAAAATGCAGAGGACATTCCATATAGTCAAATTCATCCTGCTATATTACCCAAACACTGTCACTTGACCACTATAATCATCCAAAATGAGCATTTGCGACTTAAGCATGCAGGGGCAAGGGCAGTGCTAGGCTCACTTTCAGAGAGGTTCTGGATAATTAGTGGCATATGTCAAGTTAAAAATATTGTGACCAAATGCATTACTTGTGCTAAAAAAGAAATTCAAGGCTGCTCAACAATTGATGGGTTCGTTGCCAAAGGAGAGGTTAGATGCAGTTAGGCCTTTTCATATAGTTGGCGTAGACTTCTGTGGCCCATTTAATGTTAAAGTAGCACGGATTAGGAACCCAATAATTACCAAAGGATACATTGCTGTCTTTGTTTGTTTTGCGACCAAGGCCCTACATTTGGAGTTGGTCAGCGACCTCACTACAGAGGCATTTTTGGCATGCCTCAAAAGATTCATTTCCAGGCGGGGTATGCCTACTAAGATTTTTTGTGACAATGCGAAGACCTTTAAAGGTGCTTCCAACGAATTAAAAAGGCTTCATGAACTATTCACATCCCAGTCTCACATAGATGCTGTGGAGAACTATTGCCTACCAAACTACATTCAATTTAAGTTTATTCCAAGTTATGCTCCAGAGTTTGGTGGTTTATGGGAGGCTGGAGTGAAGAGCTTTAAACACCATTTTAAACGAATTGTAGGTAATATTGCTTTGACATTTGAAGGCTTGTATACAGTGATGACTGAAATTGAGGCGATTTTAAATTCTAGGCCATTATTGCCTTTGAATTCTGACATTTCAAGTTATGAATATTTGTCGCCTGGACACTTTCTTATAGGTAAATCTATGACAAGCTACCCTGAAATAGATTTGTCGAATAAATGTATTGATCGATTAAGGTTTTGGAATATGTTAACAAAAATAAAACAAGATTTCTGGCGGATCTGGTCAAGGGACTACCTTACACAGCTTCAAAATCGCCCTAAATGGCAGCATGCTCAGCCCAATTTAAAAGTAGGTGACCTTGTAATTGTTAGAACAGACAATAATATCAAACCTTTAAACTGGCCTATGGCGAGAGTCATTAAGATAATCCCTGGACCTGATGGTAGGGTCAGAGTTGTAGAGGTGAAGATGAATAATAAAATATACACTAGATCACTTCAAAAAATCTGTCCATTGCCCATTTAAGCTTGTCTTGTATAAGCTGTTTTACTTATGTTTATGTGGCTTAATATCCGATCCCAAGACTCAGACTCTGTCGTAGGGCTAGACATAAGTAATTAATTATTTTAAGAGCTAAACGAGCAGTTAGCAATTAATGTTTTATTGTTATAATGTAAAAGAAGGTTTACATTTTTCTGTTATATTCTTATAGTTTAATGTATTTAATTTACGCTTCTACATGCTTGTGAGTATACTTTGCCCTGGCCAACTATGTTCAATAATATTAAACATAAGTTCATTTTTAACACACAGTTTGTATAGAAAAGTAGGTCTCAAACTGGCCACATTATTCATTTAATTTGAATGTGACAACACTTGGAAACGTCTGTCATCCCATAGCAATTTGACCATCATGTAATTTTAATTTTAGTTGAAACGAACAATATAAGTTTCTTATCTTTTAAAAGCTGTTTTATTATACATATGTATATGCAAAAGTTACTTAGCAAAAGGTTATTGTTTGTGAATATTTGTACGAAACTCCTTTGCGAATTCATTGTATGAATGTTATGATTTCGGTAAAAAATAGACATAAATAATGAGTAAGGTATTAAACTATATTTTCATCAAATATAAGTCATCTTAAGTAATGCTGGTATAGTCTAAATCCGAACTTTTTTTATAGCTTCGTCTAGAGGGATTTTATCTAAAAGGTATAAAATATAGGGGTTACTTCTTAATTGGGTATATTTTTTTTGCGTTGTCTTGTTTTTTGTCCCCGTGAAATGTGACGGAGTGGAGCTTTTAATTTTTATTTTTCTCAAGAGTATTATTATCTACAGCTAAAAAGACGTGCACTCAACTATTTTTATTTATTTGATAAAAATCAAAAATAGAAGCGTGAGATGAGAGAGTGGTCAGACCCAAGACAACGAAAATAATTTTGACCCAATTAAGTACTCGTCCGTCTATTTTAAGCGAGATATTTTAAATGAGAATGTAAGCAAAATGTGCACATTTTTAATTATTTCTAAATGAACGAACTGAGACTTTTTTAAAGCTTTTAAAAGCTTGGTGAAATTAAATCATTCGTAAAATATTTTCGCTTTACTGAACCGCGTAGATAAACAAATTATTTTAAAATAAAATCACTTGATAACTACTCAAAGATAACTAGTAAACCAAATGAGTAATTTAAAAATATAAGGTTTTTATTTACCTACTTCGTTTTTACTTACCTGCGCCGGAAGACGCTGGATGCGGGTGGCTTCCAACCGGTACGAATGGAGGTCCAAGGGGGAGGCCTATGTTCAGCAGTGGACGTCTTATGGCTGAGATGATGATGATGATGATTTACCTACTCGTACTTACATTATACGGCACGATTTCTTCTAGTTGGGTTAGCACCTCGTTAAAAACTTATTACCAACTCAGAATCGTATAATTATGTTACATAATTGACATTTAATAACAACGGCAGGCATCGTTATGAAATGTATAAATTATTTTATTACGCTCCTGAGTAATTCTCATGCGAAAATAAGCACCATTATAATACATATTCAATATATGTAAGTATTATGACATCTACATACAGTTTGTAGTTTCAATACCTAAAGTGGCACAAAACGAAAAGGCGACACGTGAACAGTCGAATTCATTACAGTACATTAAAGCGTTTCGTAATAAATAAGTCATTATAGTTTATTTACTTATAGATTAGTCGGGAGCCATTAGAAAAAGTATGCGATTTCAGGTTGGTACCTATACGAAGATTTAATTCAACCATTGAAGTCGACGAGTAGAAATAAAAACATAATTTAGTTTTTAACCGAATAGCCAAATATTTGCATCCCTAAAGGTGGCCACTGACGAGCCTTCCAACAGTCCAAATACCGTGGCTGCAATCCAAAATCGGTCCGTCAAAAACGTACAATGTTTAATATTAGGATGCCGTCCATTTGGATGAATCCATTGTAACGGCATCCACTTGGAAGGCTCGTCAGTGGCCTGCTTAACAAGCAGTATCTATCCCTAATGTAAATGTCATTCGATAGCGTGACATCACGTAGGTACGCGTTGGCGTTAAGTGTCATTTTGCATGTGATTTTGAGTTTCCTAACGTCCCGCTTGGTGTGCTGTTAGAAATCCCATACAAAAATAGACATAACGCAAAGGCGAACGCTCGTCACGCTATCGAATGAAATGAATTTACACTACGGTTTCAGAGCTTTTTGTGAATAAACTGAGCAAACTACACGCGTTTAATTATGTACGCTCTGCAACCGCGTTAAACGATTACCGCGCCTTTATGGACGTGTTTAATAGATAATTTAATTACTATGCGAGTTTGGCTGTTTAAATATTATCAGATTGGGTATTAACGGCGCTATGTTTTGTGGTAATACCACAGAATAAGTAATAGTATTATCATACAGAACGGACACGCACCGCCCCGCCCCGACTCGGATTACCTCGCCCCGCGACTGAGTTCTGACGGACTCCTGACATACTCTCAGTTCGGCTAGCAACGCCGCGGCGCGATGACGCAACGTTCAAAATGCCGATGTATTTTGCGATGTATGGTTGTTTTTAAAATTCACGAAATAAAGAACATTTATTTTTATTATACATATATTAAAAAGTAGCGTTTTGTAATTATTTATATTTAGTCCACGCTAATTGTGTATCGACAATTCGACATGACATTTTTGGTAATTTATTGCCGCACCATACTTTACGTAATATTTTACGGCCTTTACTTAATATATACGTTCAAATAAGCTGTGACCTGTGAATAGAACAGTTTATTATAGCAAGGATCTAGGAGAAAATACCATCTTGTAAATTATGTTTGTTTCTTTAATTTTAGGAATAAAAATGTTTGATATTTACGTTACGAGTACAACGATAACGCTCCGTGAACTCAAAAACATGTAAATAGTAGCCCTAAGCGACTTACTCACACAATGACGCGTGTACAGACGTGCCGTTCACACATATACACGCAAACGAGTTTTGATGTATGGCGTGTCCGCCCTGTGGTAATACCTAGTGTTGGTAATTATTAAGACCTGACGCCAATTTGCAGTTTTAACCATGGGCAAATGTAATGAAATTGTACTTTAATTTTTAGTTATCACATTTTATCAGTCGATGTGCTCGTTTGTCTCCTCTGATTTTTTTAGGTATTTTATGAATGCCTAAAAAAATCTTTTTTGAAGTGAAAACTTCTTTAGCGGCGCTGAGCACTTTTTGAGGTGGGGAAAAATGATAAACTCGATTCAGCGTAACACGTAACGTAACGCTGACGTCATGTGTCACGGACAATGTTATTCACCAAAGAACTTTAGTCATAACGTATTATAATCAGGTCAATTATTTAAAACTGGACTTCTATGTTAAGCTATAAAGCTCAATGTTCTAATCTTGTACGGGCTGAAATACGAGGATCTCACAGTTACATTCTAACTTTATATCACTGAAATATAATTCAGTAAAGCTACATCTTGATGAAATCGCTAATAAAAGTGAACTCTAGTACTGGTGAATAAAACTCAAAATATCATGACCAAATATATTTAGATTCGAGGTCCGCAATGTTACTTTACAATTCCTATTCGAATTTTAAACAATTCACGCTACAAATTTAAGCTCACTAGCCAGCAATTTCGGAACTAAAGTTTTTCAATATTAAAGGAGGATGGGTCAATTATACATAGCGCTGCAGACATTTTGGACTAGAGTCATTGAGTTTTCACTTGTGTCGGCACTCCCGGAGTGCAACCCGTTGTTTTTTTTTTGTCTGATAAACTTTTCTTACACTTTGGAACAGACGACTAATAGTTACTATATAATATATCCTACCAAAATTGGCTTAGGGTGGTATTCCACCTGTCCAATGTCATGGCGTCTCACTCTCTTATTAAGCAAAATGTGAGAAGCAATACACATTAGACAAAGAAATTGGATAGGCGGAATACCGCCCTTAGGCTAGTTACAGAACTCATTTTGCGGCAATTTTATTTTATTTATTAAAAACTTTACCCATAAGTTAGCAGTATAGCACCAAAGCACTTACGTGGTATGTACATTTAAATGTGGCCACTGACGAGCCTTCCAACAGTCCAAATAGCGTGGCTGCAATCCAACATCGGTCCGTGAATGTCAAAAACGTACAATGTTTAATATTAGGATGCCGTCCATTTGGATGAATTCATTGTAACGGTATCCATTTGGAAGGCTTGTCAGTGGGCTGCTTAAGATTCAAAATTGGAAGAACAAGCATTACAACATCAACATTAACAATAGGGAAAGCCCGGAAAACTACAAGTTGTACGTCGAAAGAATTGGACCCGACTGTCCTTGTCGGCCCCAGGGCCATTCCAGCGTGGACAGCATTACAAACATGTCTAATAAATGTTGTATAATTCTGTACGTATTGTCACAAATGAATATATCGTCGTCGTATAAAATACGCTGAGAATAGTAAAACTTAAGGTGACAGTCCATTTCTAACCGCAGCTGCATTACTGTTCATTTTACCATGGTCCATACCACGTCCATTCCATACCATGGAAATTGACAGTAACAGTACCAGTTCAGTACCAGTGGTGTAGCTGCGGATAGAAATGGAATGTTACCCTTAGGATGGAATATATGTCGTTCAAGGAATAAGGCCCGTGAGTTTAGAGGGCCTGCCGCGAACCACGTTCGACGTGTTGCCTCTCTGTCACACTTGTAAATTCGTACGTAAGTGTGACAGGGAGGCAACACGTCAAACGTGGTTCGCGGTAGGCCGTCAGGTTCTTCTTTCACTTGAGTCCCGGGATCGCGGATAAAATTGCGTATTTCTTCTTCTTCGACCTAGCGTTTTCCCGGCCCGGCCTAGCGCCAGGGTCCGCTTTTTATTTTTAACCGACTTCCATTTCATAGAAGGAGGAGGTTCTGTATTCGGCTGTGGCTATTTTTTTTTTTCTATGTACGTTCACCGATTACTCCGACATCCGTAGTCCGATTTGAGTAATTCTTTTTTTGTTTGAAAGGAGCTACCTCCGAGTTGGTCCCATTTTAATTTGGCTCTGTTCTGATGATGGGATCCATGAGGAATTGAGGGAACTCCTCAATTTTTAAAGGCACATGCATGGTGATTTGGGTGTTTTCTTAAGCAAGTCGAGCATTTTCTCCCGAAAACCACCACTTTGATGAAGTAGACCTGATGATGATGATTGTTTTGATGATAATGATGATGATTTTAAATGTAGTATGTTCAGCGATTACTCCGGCACCTGTGATCCGATTTGAGTAAATCTTTTTTTGTTTGGAAGAAGTTGCCTCCTAGGTGTTTCCATATTATTTTTGGTTCTGGTCTGATGATGGAATCCATGAGGAATTGAGGGAACTCCTCAGTTTTTAAAGGCACGTGTAAAGTGATTTCGGTGTTTTCTAAAGTAACTCGAGCATTTGCTTCCGAACACCGCCAATTTGATGTAGTGCAAGTGTAGCCTTACCACGAGTTTGACATTGACATATTCGCTAAGTTAGCGACGCTAACGTCTTCGTAACTTACTTTTTATGCATCTCGCTCGCACTAATATGCCAGTACGAGCGAGATGCAGAGAAAGTAAGTTACACACACGCTAGCGAATAAATCAATGTCAAACTCTTGGTAAGCTGGTAAGGCTACTGATCGGGGGTTAGGGTTAGGAGTTAAGGGGTCGGGTAATGGTGGTTGAAGGGCTGCTGGTTCAGGGCCGAGGGGTACATGGATCAGGGGTTGATCGGGGGGGTTGAGGGATTGGGTCAGTGGCGGGGCGGAGGATGGATTTAGTGTAGTGACAGGAATTATAATTTCCCCGACGGACTCGAGAAAATTCCTGATTACATATTTATTAAAGTAGATACACGAATTTAGTGTTAATCATGATGTCGTTTTTCATTCATGCGTCGCGCTCTTAACAATGCGTTAAAACTAAAAATGGAAAAATAAAACTTTTTACAAAAAAAAGAAAACCGACTTCAAAAAGGATGAAATAAAATATTATCCTTTTTAAGTCTATGCGTTACCAACTGATATGTTTGAAGTCGGTGCCAAGCCAAGTAGTAACAATACCCGTCAAAAATAATCAGCTTTATGACTATAAATCCCATTAGAACTGTACTAATAACTAATTATAAATGTGTAAGTAATTCTGTCTGCCTCTTTGTCGCCTTTTCATGGCTAAACAACTGAACCGCTTTAGGTGAAATTTGGCAAGAAAGTAAATTCCTTGAATCGTTTTATATTTTGAAATGTAGTCCTCTGAATAAGGGACGGGAAATAACTTCAGTCCCAATCCCACGCTTGCGTGCCGACAAACATGGTACGGACTGTGCCAAGAAGGTTTGATCGTGTGTTCTTAGGTACAGTCGACGTCAAAAATATGTTTACACTTTTGCACCTTACTCCTTTGTTATAAGACGAAAAGTGTAAACATATTTTTAACGTCGACTGTACCTACAGAAAGTACGTTCATTGTCGTCGTCTAAGGCAATCCAACGTAGGTACATCTTTATCGAATCGCACCAAAATCATGGTATGCTTCAAAAGTTGGCTTGGCACCGACTTCAAACATATCAGTTGGTAACGCATAGACTTAAAAAGGATAATATTTTATTTCATCCTTTTTGAAGTCGGTTTTCTTTTTTTTGTAAAAAGTTTTTATTATTTTTTATTTTTCTCTTTTTTTTTATTTGGGGGATAAAATTGCGTATTTAAGGAAATTAATTAAAAAACATTCATGGTGCGTTTTAGCCCTAGTTTCATACGTTATTTCACTGATATTATCATACTTGCAATACTTCCTTCATATAAGTTGTTCAATTGGTCGCTCCACTTCGCTTGCCGCGGCAGATCGTGATGTCAATCTAAATATCCGAACTCAACATCTTCAAACAAAACTTTTTTTTACAATTTTCCTAATTTCGTATGACTATTGACTATGACATGACATTGATTTTCTTCTTAAATGCTCCATAAAATAATATGTAGTATCATCATATTTAGAACACAACTAATAATTAAAAAAGTTTGTTCGTAATAAACAAACACAACATAATAAACAATATCAAACTCACTGTATTCCGTGTTTCCGTTGTTCACAAAGTATAATTGCGTTCTAATTGTATAAAAGGATTTCCCTAATTCCAACATTAAATCAACTCGGCAAAAACAATTCTAACAATTTCTCCTAATACTTGAAACTAATTGATGCAAGAATCCGCTAGATGGAGCTGTCTCCCTGAAGTCTTCGGATGTTTTCGTATATTTCCGCATATCTTCGTATTCAGAACGTTTCAAATAAGACCAGTATAAGTTCATGCTTGAATTTTACATATTTATTACGTGTCTAGAGTTCCAATTATAGTGGGAATGAGGTTATATTTGAGGGAAATGTTTTGCGAAGTAGGAAAGTCAGTGGCGCGCGTAATGCAGTTATGTTCGTTCGGAATTTGAGTTCTTTGAGAACAGTTTAACGGGCAAAAGGACTTGGAGACAAAATGATTCCTCTCGCGTTGTATATTGTGCTTTTCTTTTATGTATTGAATTTCGTTTTGAGAACTTTTATTGGAAAATATCGACGGCGTCAGTGCAATAGGATTTTTGAATGACTCAGACGGGACAAGTGCGTCCGTAGGGGCAACTGCAACTTGAGCGTTTGTTTTATTTTTTTATCATTGTGCCCTTTTTTGCCACTTTTGTGTTATTTCTAGTCAGGATCGCGAGCACTTTTCATCCTTATAGGAGAAAAAGTGTCTTAAAATTTCCATACATTTTACAAACTTTCCTTTTTGTTACCACCCTACAAAGTATATGGGGAAATGGTAACACAATAGGAAAAAAAGCACATTTTCTTCATCCAATTAGGATCGAAAGAGCTCGTGATTCTGAGTAGAAATAACACAAAAGTGGCAAAAAAGTTCACATTATATGAAAATGGCAAAAAATAAAAGGCACGCTCAACTAGACCAGATAAAATAATAAATTAAGCGGTAGTGAGTATTGTAACGCTTACCAAGACATCTTGCTTATTGTTGCTACAATAGAAAGTGCTTATAGTTTGGTAGGTATCTGCTATTTTCAAAATTTCCCAGCTTACGAAGTTATCCTAATGCATCTTAGGGGTCATCCATTAATTACGTCACACGAATTTCTAGGTTTTTGACCCCTCCCCCCCTCCACACACTTGGTCACATTTGGCAAACCCCTCCCCCCTAGTGTGACGTCACATTTTTTCTACGAAATCGCCAAATCGAATTAAGTAAGTACCTAAGTATTATTAATATTTTATCAAAATATTTTTGACGATATAAATATTAGTATTTTTATAACCCAAAACTGCTTAGGAAAGAAAATTAAACGAAAAAAAACGATTATCGTTTTAAAAACTTGTTATTTAAATGTACAGCGAATAAAATAATTAAAATAAATTTTCGGTTACTGATGAAGTTAAAGTGACGTCACAAAGTTTGTGTCTCCCCCCTCCCCCATGTCACAATATGTCACATTTTCTTGACCCCCTCCCTCCCCCTAAACGTGTGATGTAATTAATGGATGACCCCTTACCTATAAATATTACCTACGTATTGAGTTTTACACTACATTAGTCACAGAACCCCAAAGGAAAATTGAATGCAGCCATCGAAATGGATTTCAATTGAAATGGCTTTGTACCAAAATAGTTTGTAAGTTAGTGATGAATTAATCAATAAACATTGACAAAGGAGGCTTTTGCTCTTTCATTGTACCATAGCCCACACTGTTAACTGATCGTAAACCTTATTACAAAAGGCATAAGGTCCACCGATGGACAGTTAAGATACTGTTGTTGTTCGTACTGGGAAATATGCTGACGCGTCGTTTTCAATTGTCGCTTATTTTTGAGGATCGAGCTTGGGGACGAATACGTACCTGAATTTCGGACTCCCGAAATACTGGAATATCGGACCTATTTTTACGATATAGAAAAGGAACAATATTGGAATTCCGGTATTGGAGTCATTTAGTTTTATTTTAGAAGAAGATTTTTGCGAATATATTCGCAAAAATATTCATATGGTGACCTATCCCATATTACATATTCTATTTCCAAATTCAATAAATAAACTAATATTTTCCAGAACCAGTGTGAAAAATGTTATTTTACTTACCGGTTTTGACGACAAATTATGGTTATTTAGTTACTGAGTTGAAAATAATTTACAAAATTATTAATCAATTCGAAATTATGACAAATAATTATTGTAGTCATCTTATTAGAATCCCTCTCGAGTTGAACAAATCAAGGTAAAGACATTTCAAACGTAACCCAAATCAAGTTGACTTGAGTTTTGACAGGTATCTAGGTGCTTTAGATTTCCACCGTAAAGTAGGATCGTAAATTTTGACTAATTACTGCTTCCAATAAGTTGAAATGAATCGTAAACCGAGAATCGGTATGAATCGTTAAATCGTATTAATTTAGAAAGTGTAGCTACTGCTATTAAAGTAAAATTAAGTTCAATATCATAAGTGATGATTGTTATCATACTCGAAAAATGTTTGCTCATTTGCCAAAAATTTTACTTTCTGATCGCGCTTAAACTAAATTATATTAGGAATTGCAACGGAAATCAGTTTATATGGTGTATGTTCAAATCAAAATTCTTTGTAAGCTTGCAGGGTCAGCAACGCGCGTGTAACTCCATTAGCAAACGTCCATAGGCGGTAGCTGGTTACCTTCAGGCGGGCCGTACTCTCGTTTGCCATCGTATTGATATATAAAAAAAAACTTTGTTAAAATAAAGATAACTCATGAAACAATTTACTCCTTTCTAATGTACATATAAGTATATCTACAATGATATTTAAAATTTTATATAATCTTTGACTTATAACCTAATTTGTAAAAAAAATATTAATACATTTTCATTTTCATTTTCAATGCTCAGATAATATTTATTTACGATTATATTTACGATTAAAATTATAATAAATTAATGATATCTTAAATTCTAAATTGAAGTTATTCCAGAAGCTAAGTATTTGAGAATTTCATAGTATTTTAAGCAAAATTCTGTTACCGAAATGTCGTGAATTATTTCGATATTAAAATTAAGATTTAATTGAAGCGTCGCGGAGTTTTCGACTGCCCGAGTAGTTGACGAAATTGTTATTTGTGATATTAATTTCAGAAATAGGTTGTTACCGTTTTAATTATAATAAAGTGAAACAATATTACGAATATAAGGTAGTAGTAACAATAAATATTGTGCGTCTTTCGAGATGCGTGGGTACAGGGTACATAATAAATAAATAATAATAATTAAATACTACATCGATGTTTAGAACTTAGAACCTCAGAACGCAAAAAATACAGTTAAGTAGCTACTTTATGAAACCCGCGAAAAAATAATATTGCAGTAGTTTTCTTGCTTATATTTGTTGCGAAAGTCAAGAGAGGACAAATTTCAAAGGAATAATTCATACAATCATACCTACACCTTAAATTCAAGATACACGCTTATTATACTATTTAAGGATAAAAGCCTACGATGGTATCGTAAGGAATATTGGGAAAAGGTAGGCAAGAAGTGGTTACAGAATTACGAAACGGGGTTTTTTAACCAGCTATTATTATTTTATGTAATATTACACCGTTATTGGTCAGCAGTATGCGTGTCTTGGAGTAAGATGCACGAAACAAAATACAGATGCATAAAGATGTGTACTTGGAAAAGCTTTATAGGCATATCACTAATAGTTTGCGTATCAATAGGAACTTACCTACTAACAATACCTACGCTAACAAATGACACTTATTCCGCGATGCATTTTGTCCGCTGCTGCCGTCGGTTGCGCGCGACGCGGACTGATGGCTACAGGCAGTGATTAGCCATCACAGGCTATTGCGCGCAGAGCTGGTTATTTATTAGATGCTACTTAACGCACAAGCCAGGGACTGAAAAGGTACCGGTCTTTTTAAAGGTACCCGACCGTTAAAAGTAGCATTTCGGTACCAATATCAATCGGTACCCGTATCCAAACAAGCTTCCGTTCAAACGGTACCGTTAAATAAAAGTACCTTTGGGTGTTTTTTTTATAAGTACCCGACCGTTAAACTAGCATTCCATATTGATATCAATACTTTAGGTATCCAAATAAGCTTTAGCCCATACGGTACCGTTAAATGTAGGCTTCCGTCCAAACGGTACCCTTAAATAAAAAAACCTTATAGCGTTTGATCTGATACCTCAATTCAAAGCGGTCTCCCGCGAGAGCGGGAGGTAACGCGTGTCTCCCTCTCACTTTTCACTAGGTACACGGTTCCCAATGTGATTGTTTGTGAATTATATTGTCATCATCATCATCATCATCATCATTGACATAAAAGTCATCATGGGTGTCGTTTTATAGGTTTCAGGGAGTGCAGAATTCAAAAATGATGACAATTTTGGAATCCAAGATGTCTGACGTGCACTTTGACATAAAAGTCATCATGGGTGTCGTTTTGTAGGTTTCAGGGAGTGCAGAATTCAAAAATGATGACAATTTTAGAATCCAAGATGTCTGACGTGCACTTTGATATAAAAGTCATCATGTGTGTCGTTTTATAGGTTTTAGGGCGTGCAGAATTCAAAAATGATGACTCGGCACTCCTATGTCGACTTTTATGTCAAAGTACACGGCAGACATGTTGGATTCCAAAACAGTTATCATTTTCTAAGTCCGCAGTCCTGAAAAGCTATAAAACAACAAAGACCTTATTACAAAAGACATAAGGTCCTTTACCTATTGAAGACCGTTAGCGTTAACGGTACCGTTTGAATTTTATTTATTCGGGTACCGTTACTATTTGATACCTTCTCAATTGATACCTTTATATTAGATACTGGTATTTTGCCGTTTTATTTGGGTACCCTTACTGTTACATACCTATTCTATTGATACCTTTTTTTTAGGTACTGCTATTTTGCCGTTTCATTCGGGTACCGTTTCTGTTGGATACCTATTCAATTGATACCTTTATTTTAAGTACTAGTATTTTGCCGTTTTGTTCGGGTACCATTACTGTTGGATACCTACTCAATTGATACCTTTATTTTAGGTTACCGGTCTTTTGCGGTTTTTCAGTCCTTGGCACAAGCTTAAACTGTTTACATTATTATGGGCAATATATAAAGACACACACATATTAGGTTTAGGTAATTGCAGGCGTCCATGTGCTACGGTAACTGCTTACCATCAGGCAGGTCATATGCTTGTTTGCCACCGATGTGGTATAAAAAAGATATTTAGGTTTATACATGCCTACTTTGTGCATGTTTACTTGAGGCTCGAATATGGGGTTATATTCTGGGGCAAGAAATTATAGTCCGTTTTTTTTAGCATTAGAAAGAACTTCGCAGAAGTAAGCTTGTGGTTCCAAATCCGGCACTTTTAGCGGTAATAATTTGAAGTAAATTATATGTATTGACCATGCTACATTAGATAATTCAATAATTATTAACAATTGAAGAGCCTGATAAAAAATGCACGCTTTCTTCTGTGGAGTTCTTTCTAATGCTAAAAAAAACGAACTATAACAAAATACAATTGAAATCATACAATACAATACCTCTTTACTGCATAATCTCAAAATAAATATAGAAAAGAACACACCATCACTGTCTAGTGTCTACTTGTCAAAAAATGAAAAAATGTTCTCTTGGTGTAGGTATGTTAAGTTATCAAACGTATCCTGAACTTAAAAGAAGCTTAAAATTTCACACACCCGCGAGCACTAAAAACTGAATTGTGATTCCCCCACCGTTCACCCTGTATCTAGATTCCCGTAGAATTTCAAACAATATCGGCCACAGCTCCCTCGAGGTTTAACATATTCACAGGGTGTTCCGCAGACGCGCTGAATACGTAAATGTAGAAATATAACTTACGCGAATTGAGCCGTTAGCTGGTAAGTATGGAATCATCCTGTGGATGAGTTATTTGAGTGGGATAGTGAAGGTTATTTCGCGATATATAGAGCAATTTATAGAGTAATTTGGTAAGGTGTCTTCTTACGTTACATAGGGCCCGATTCGTATTATGAAATAGACATCTGTTAGACATCTTTTAGACATCACCAAGATACGATAACGATATGTTTAAGATCTAACCTGTTAAATTTGACATTTGCGCGATTCTGGAGATACTCTTGAACGA
Source organism: Cydia fagiglandana (assembly GCF_963556715.1). Lineage (NCBI taxonomy): Eukaryota > Metazoa > Arthropoda > Insecta > Lepidoptera > Tortricidae > Cydia > Cydia fagiglandana. Next base: position 29,584,896 of record NC_085932.1, on the reverse strand, counting down.
TTTCCACAGGATATGACTTCTAATTCACATCTAATAGATATCTTACTCTATCTAACGTAAAAGTGACATTGGTTGCCCGAATTGCGCTGCAAAAGAGAACTAGTTGATATTTAAACTATAACGTATCTAGAATGGATCTAGTACGTGTCGTCTCTTGTGCATATCTTGAAGTTCGAATACGGCGTATATTTTTTTTACTACGTGATCCGCTGGGCGTGCTCTCTGTTTGTAGGCACTTTAGCTACATACGAGTTTTCCCGTGTTATTGACTACGATAGCGCGTAGCTCGTGCTGGCAGTCAATGTGGTCGGTTCCCAACGAATGGTTTAAATACATACAATATGCGGCCGATCGTAAGATCAGGCATATCGTGAAATTCCTAGGCATATCGTGAAACGTGAAAATCTTTGACTCGTTCCCTGAGTCGACGGAGCCCCGCTACGCTATTTGTGGGCAGTTTGCCCTTCGGGCATCTGAAGCAACCTAACGAACCTATCTTACCTATATATTGGTTTAATGTGACTGACTATCCTCAAAACAATACACATGAACTTTACGATCTGCCTGATCTTAATACGATCGGCCGCCGACATATATACGTTACGTACGTTACGTTATACAATATACGAATACATTCACGTTGTAGATTTTGGTGGCACCATTAAATACCATCCTTGATAACAGAGAAATAAAAACCTTAAACACATGAAATTAAAAGTCAGTTTACAAGAAACGAAAATAGTTCCTTACAGTGGGCAATCAAGAGATAACCTTTTACTACAAAGGTTTTAATTGAAAACTGTCCTTTACATTTCCACGAATATAGGTGGGCAGGTATTAATGGCGCTGTTAGTTTTAAAAATGGCTACCACTTTTCAGGATACGGCAAAAAGTTAAATGGGAACGTCTCGCCAATCAGGTATCCAATTTAACAAAGCTTAAGCGGTGTAGCTGGTTCAATAGTTTTTAGTTTTAGTTACAGAAAACTAAAAAAAATGCTATCGGATGGGTTTTTTATTCGAATAGAAAATCTTACTTTTTATCAACATACGAGTTGCATTTATATCTATGTATAGGTAAAGTGTCATTCTATGGAAGTTGCTATGTAAACAAACCGCTGTATTGTAATTGTTAAAGAATGATGAATTTACTAGTGACTTATATTTATATATTGTCAAAGAACCGACTCATTTCAAACATAGACAGAGAGAATCATACTATCTTTGTTTACACTAGTACTAGCACCCAAAAGAAAAGAGATATGAATATGAGATATCCCAAAGTTGATGGTTTTAGAAAAAAAGTAAATGGTACCATTTATTACAATTAATTTATTACAATTTCTAGCAATGAAAACTAGATTAATTATTTATTTTTAGTAGTAAGTAGGTAACGAAATAAGCTTTAAAAAATTACATTGCATATATAGATTTACTGTAATAATTACGATCGTATCAGTACGAATACGAAGTAATTATAATTAATATTGTAGTGAAAATTATACTTCATATTTCAGTAACAACTAGTAATGAACACTTCTTTGAAGTGGTTTTCTCTACTCAGTATTCCTAATTAACCGTGCATTTACCTTTATTAGTATTTCTTAGTATTTTTACTTATGCATATGCATACTTATTATTTGTATTACGTAACCAGGCCTATATATAACCGCGAACATCGAAGTTCGCAAATTGCGGGCATTTTTCTCTGTCACTCTAATTACGACTTCATTGGAGTAAAAGAGAAAGATCCCCGCAATTTGCGAATTTCGGCCTCAGAGGGCCTCCCGCGAACCACGTTCGACGTGGTGCCTGGTGCCTCTCTGTCGCACTAATAAATACGTACGTAAGTGTGATGAGGAGGCAACACGTCGAACGTGGTTCGCGGTAGGCGCTCTGGTTCTAGGGATCACCAATCTTCATGTTTCTAAGAATTACGAACAAATAGCACTAATATACAGGATGGCTCGAAAATACGTTGACAATAATGTTTACCGCGATATATTGTTGATAATTTTAACAAACATTTGCGTTTGTGTATCAAAATTGAAGGACAATTATTATATTTTCAATGACACTTTGCAATTTACTCGTGAGTAAGAAAAATAATCCTATTTTTTTTAACGCATTTTTGGGCAACCTAAACTTTTATTTCCAGAAGTTTTGATTGATAATTACTTAAAAGTCGTTTCTATCAGCTAACAAGAGGAAATTGAGGTAACCAATAAAACTTTGCATCAAATTACTTTGCGACTCTAACCACTCTTATGGATAAAATGCAACTTTCTCACCATTATACTACTCTCAGTTTTTTAGGGTTCCGTACCCAAAGGGTAAAACGGGACCCTATTACTAAGACTTCGCTGTCCGTCCGTCCGTCTGTCCGTCCGTCTGTCACCAGGCTGTATCTCACGAACGGTGATAGTTAGACAGTTGAAATTTTCACAGATGATGTATTTCTGTTGCCGCTATAACAACAAATACTAAAAACAGAATAAAATAAAGACTTTAATGGGGCTCCCATACAACAAACGTGATTTTTGACCAAAGTTAAGCAACGTCGGGAGTGGTCAGTACTTGGATGGGTGACCGTTTTTTTGCTTTTTTTTTGTTTTTTTTTGCATTATGGTACGGAACCCTTCGTGCGCGAGTCCGACTCGCACTTGCCCGGTTTTCTTATTTTCCTGTTGAATAGTAAGCGTGACGACTACTTCTAGTCCCACCCTATCTGTGTAGAAAACACTTAGTAAGCATATTCTTTAGAAAACATTCGAACGCAGATATTTTCTGCATATTATGGGGGCGTCCCTTAGGATTAGGTTCACTTAGCAGATAGGAGAGTGGGGTGCGGCCTCACTGTTAGCGAGCGACGTCGTATTCTTTAGAAGTTTTCTTTTTGTACATGATTATCAGCCTTAGGATTATTAGGAGTAGATTCACTCAGCGAATAGGAAATTAAGTGAGTTGTGGCAATACGTACCGTTAGCGAGCGGCAGTAGTGTTAAATACAGGCTGTCCCTAAAACCAACGCCAAGACATAAAGGGCTTATAGAACAGATGATGCTGAAGCAAATTTATCCTTAATATCTAATAGTTTTGAGATATCGGCATTTTATAAGAATCCTGGTTAAAAAAAGGTATATGAAAGTGGTAGAAGTGGAAGAGTCTATTCCGTTACCGTTATAGAAAGTCTATTAAAAATGCTAACAGAACGGAAATACAAATCATGGCAAACTTTTTTTTCGCCTATTTAGGACCTAAAAAGTTCGCAATTCAAATAAAAATAGGGTTTACTATTTCAGGTTAAAATCTTTAAAAATTCAAATTTATTATACAAAAGGTTAATGGTACAGGTTAAAATAAACAATGTAAAGCAGAGAAGCCAGGTAGATTTTTGTACATCTAGAATCAGAATCAGAATTAACAAAATTTACTACTTTAAATAATGGCCCAAATACGCTAGCAGTACGTCGTGCCCTATAGTCAGGAAAGGTATGAAAACAGCGGGTTGACAAATCGTTCCACGCGGAGTGGGCGTTTGTCAGCGATTCTGAGCCCACAGAGGGCACCGAGGCGGTAATGTCTGGACAAAAATTTTTTTTATTAAACTTGCAGTGTTCGTAAGGAAGTAAACAAAATAGGTAAATAACTAAGTACTCACGTAAAACTTCACTACAGTACTAGAGGGGATGATTGTTGGTGTGGTTTGTGGTTACTGAATTGATTAATAGTGTACAGTCATAACTACTTACTTCGTTTATATGAAAATACAAAAAACTCCACCGAAATATATGAAATTTCAGTTCGGCAACTATCCCGGTATTTTTTTAAAATACCCCCTTCTTCCTTCTTCCTCGCGTTATCCCGGCATTTCGCCACGGCTCATGAGAGCCTGGGGTCCGCTTGACAACTAATCCCATGGATTGACGTAGGCACTAGTTTTTACGAAAGCGACTGCCATCTGACCTTCCAACCCAGAGGGTAAACAAGGCCTTATTGGGATTAGTCCGGTTTCCTCACGATGTTTTCCTTCACCGAAAAGCGACTGGTAAATATTAAATGATATTTCGTACATAAGTTCCGAAAAACTCATTGGTACGAGCTAGGGCTCCCGATATCCGTGCTACACGCCAACCCGTGTATCCGTGTTCTTAGCCCCGGCGGTGCTAAGCCTCCGAATTACACGAACCCGTCAAGATCCGTTCCCGTGTAGTGCGTTCGGCTCCGGATCTACGCTCGGCTCCGGAGCCGCGGACTTCGGCTTCGTTCGGGTATTGAATACACGGCGCCGGCGGACTGACTCCCCCGGCCGGTTCGAATTTAAACAATATTTAAGAGGTGGTATTCTACTGGTGGATAATGTCTTGATATTTTATTTTGTGAAATATGAAGGTGTTGCTGAAATGTAATTTAGTCGGAATTTAGTGGTTGTAAATGAAACACCAATTGTATATTAAATGTTACTGCTTGTAAAAATGATTAAATAATGAGCATGTAGGTTTATAATAAATATTAAGATACTAGAGTCAGATCAAGAATAGTCTGCAGCGGATTTGATAGCCCACGCAGTGGAAGAGTTATTTTAAACGTCATACTTTGTAATGTAACGTTGCACGTTACTAACATGTAGGTAATTGAACTAAACATAATCTTAAAGTCAACTAACACTTAAAATAATAAATACCTAAATAAGAACTGTAATCATAGGCTTACAATGTAGATTTAAGATTTAACCAAATCAATACGTTAATTTATGAAATGAACGTATTGATTTGGTTAAATCTACATTTTTTTTCAATCACAATTTCTATGAAATTATGACCTATAAATGATACTTGCACTGCGTGGGCTATCAAATCCGCTGAAGACTTTTTTTTGTCCAACTCTAGTTTTTTCTCACGTTCCCACTTATTACTTAGATAATTTTTATTTCGTGCGAAGTTCATAGAGATGTACACGTGTAGATTAAGATAATAATGGTTTGCGGGCGGCACATGCAATAAAATAGCCGTGGCAATTTTGACACAGGTATTTTACCCGGCATACCTTTTGTTTGGAAAGTTAAAGAAGTAGCCGTGCTGTTTTACAAACAAGAATTGGATTTTTTCAGTAATGGATTTTTTAAGATTTTAGTTTGCCACTCAGTCGGTCAAAGTTTCTAATCTTAGTTCAGCTGTTTTCATTTGGTCATACCTAGTTGTTGCCGTTCTGTTTTTTTTTCGTTTTGTTCGGGGGCGAACCAGCAAATTTCATCGAAACCGTTAGAGCCATTTCCGAAATGCTCGGAAAATAGAAATTGAAAAAATGAAAATGATAAAATGAAAATGAAAGTTTATTGGTAACAATGGTTACAAGTCTGCTTAGTTAAATAGTACATTTAGTATTTGAATATAATGGAATTGCTCGTTTAAAGGTATAAGATTCTTTGCTTTTATTATAAAGAACGCGATCGATCGTCATCGTCACTATACGTCGAGAACGGGCCGGACCCGTGTGTAATTAATATCCGCGGATCCGGACACACGGGTAACACGGGTACACGGATCTTAATTACACGGATCCTAATTATCCGTTCCGAACGGGCCACAAATCCGGTTTCGTGTAGCACGAGAACGGGGCCCCGGCAACGGGTACCCGAAACCCGGACCCGACCGCGAGCCCTAGTACGAGCCGGGGTTTGAACCCGCGACCTCCGGATTGCAAGTCGCACGCTCTCACCGCTAGGCCACCAGCGCTTCTTTTTAAAATAAGATTTTTTTTTAATACGTAAGTACGTAAAGTAAGTAGGTAATTAAGCCATTAGCCTGACCAGGTGTTATAACACGGCCTTCTTTTTTTATAGTGGTATTGATACTATATTAGAAAAATTATAAAAAATCCAGTGGTAAGATTTTTTAGTTATCTGGGAGGAAAAACCGTGCTATTTGAAATTGTTTTATTACTTCACTGTACCTATAAAATGCCCAATGATAACTTTCATGCTTTCAATCTTTTCAGTATTATTTGGACGATTTTCTCATACCAGAAAACGTTTTCTTCTTTAACGGTATTTGATTTTTTACCAAAAATAATGTAAATCTTCCAAAAATTTCACTTTTTTGTGTTAATTTTCAAGTCTAACTGCTCCACTGTGCGCCGGGATTGGGATGACTTTCAAAGTCGATCAGCTGCCACCGAGCATCGGGACACAGGTCCATTGAAGTTAACCAATATATAATGTTTCTCTTGTACTTATGCAGTTGAAATTGAAAAGTATATTTTTGAAGTTGTAAATTTACGTTATCGAGACATTTTATGTTATACGCAGCAAAAAAACTGTTGCGTCAATAATTTTTAGTTCTCAAGAGTATAATTGTTGTAAGGTGCAGAGGGGCAATTGAGACTGCGGGATAATTGAAACTAATCGAAATATCTTCCATGTTTTACATTATTAACTAGAGTGTCATATCTCCAGATGGCGAAATAGTACATTGTGTATTAAGGGCGGGAAATAAGAAATTACGAACGAGTGTCAATTTTAAGCCCGACGCGAAGCGAGGGCTTAAAATGTTCACGAGTTCGGAATTTCTTTACCGCCCGTGGCACACACAATGTTTTTCATCACACTTGTAAGGAAAAAAAGGAGAATTAATAAAAACAAACTTCTGTATAAAACACTTTTCCGCCCTAGGGCGAAAATTTCAATTTCCCGCCCGCAAGCCCTACGTGTAAATAAGTGTTTTTCATCACACTTGCTCGGAAAAGATTTTTTCCGCCCTAGGGCGAAAATTTCAATTTCCCGCCCGCAAGCCCTACGTGTAAATACATCTTTTCCGAGCAAGTGTGATGAAAAAGATATGTTGTGTGTGTTGTGTGTGACTCTAGTAAAAAACCGGGCAAGTGCGAGTCGGACTCGCGCACGAAGGGTTCCGTACCATAAAGCAAAAAAAAAAAAACGGAAAAAATGCAAAAAAGAACGGTCACCCATCCAAGCACTGACCACGCCCGACGTTGCTTAACTTTGGTCAAAAATCACGTTTGCTGTATGGGAGGGCACTTAAATCTTTATTTTATTCTGTTTTTAGTATTTGTTGTTATAGCGGCAACAGAAATACATCATCTGTGAAAATTCCAACTGTCTAGCTATCACGGTTCGTGAGATACAGCCTGGTGACAGACAGACGGACGGACGGACGGACGGACGGACGGACGGACGGACAGCGAAGTCTTAGTAATAGGGTCCCGTTTTACCCTTTGGGTACGGAACCCTAAAAACAGTTCTGTGCTGGGGGAAAAAATGAAGTTTTAGTAATAATTATGGACGTTTCACTATTTCTGTAAAGTTTATTTATTTCTACAAACAGCTGAGTAATCCCAAATACTCAATAAACAGATAATTGAGATAATAGAAATTGCAAGAACTAATAGAAATTGCAAAAGTCAATTTGTTCCTATTAGTAAACTCTCCTTGTCCCCGGATTAAGTTTATTTTTGTAATTCTAAGTGTATTTTTGTTGTACTTTTCTCTCAGTGTGTGTGTGACTCTAGTTAAAAATATAAACATGGAAGAGAGTTTAAATTACCCCACAGTCTAAATGGCCCCCCTGCAGCACAACCTTAACACGTTCGCGGACGCTCAGTCACACCAGTTGGACACCTAAATTTTGTATGGAAATATTGGGACTGTTATAGCATTCCTGTCACTACAAATATATCTTTTAGGTTTGTATATGACGCGTAATGCTATGCAAGGCGAATGCTATGCAATCCGCGTCAATATGAAGTATATTTTTTATACGCTATGTGACAACAAATGCTATACAATTCGGATGCATAAGCATGTCTGTCACATGACGTAGTCAAGATGGGATTTTATATGACATCGCATGTTATAGCATTCATACATCGTGCTCGATGGACTTGATGGCTGAGACTTCTGACTTCCTAAGGGCGCGATTTTTGCTCTAAAGACTCATTTGCTGACCTCTTCAAACAATTTTCTTCTTCTGTTTTGTTCCCTATTTGCTTATCATTGTAATATTGAGTCCATCTCATACATGCCCCATGCCAAGCACGTTCGCTGTTCATTCGACCTCAAATTATGTGATACTACCTACAAATTATGCGTTGGAGACCGGCTCTAATCTAAAGGCCCAGTCATGGGTCTCATAGCATGTTGTAGAGAGCCGAGTTGCAATGTTGAGCTCTCTTAAAATGAGAGGTTTGTTCTTCTAGCTGTCCAAGGTATACGCAGCATTTTACGCCAACACTACTTCTCAAAAGTGTCAATATGTACCGCATTACACTTTTTCAGTTCCCTGTAACGCACCGCCGCGTTAAGTTCTGGACGTAAAGCGTCCACCACTTTTCCTGCCAAGCGATGATTCACCCGACTTTATATTCTTTTTCGGATGCATCTGCACCAAATACAAGGCATGAAATATACACAGAATGATACCACAAATGCGTGTCATAAGGTGCTTACCTTGTGGGAGGTGATCATCGAGCGCCAACAGGCTATAATTCACAATTATATGACCAAAACTATGACTAGTAACGTAATTATTTCAATAATAGGTATACACATTCATGCCTCACTTTTTCACATTAATCGTTATCAAAATTTTACTGTAGTGTAATTAACAGCAAGTAAACACGTTTGTTTATTAAAACACAATGAAAAACTTAAAGAAATTGTAAGAAAAACATTAATTACGATTTTATAAAAATACGTCAAAATCGCTATCGCGCACGAAATTGACCCAAATTACATGAGTCCACTCCCAGACGCACCTGCCGGGCTACTAAGGGAGCTGCCATACAAAGACGAATGCTATAGCATCTGCGTCACAGAAAGGGGGGCCAATTTGGAGACGTCACAGGATAATTTTTAACTTCGATAAAACTATGTAATATGGCAGTATGCATTATTTGACTCTGGTGCCTGGTAGAGGAAAAGTTGATGAATAATATTATACTGTGGTTAAGCGGATTGATAAGCATTTCAACGAAGAAATTTAAAAAGAATAACGGATGCAATAGCAGGCGCGTCACCAGGAGGAGTACAAAAACGGATGCTATGCAATCCGCGTCCGCGAACGTGTTAATGTAGAATAATCTGTAAGGTCTTCTCTCTATAAGGTATCTATGGGCCTTTGTAGCCTGACAAGTAATTACCTATTTGATTGGTATCGTCTTGGGTCGTCCCATTCGTTTTTCGTCAAGTTCTTAAATTAGTCCTATTCTGCTTTCGTCACTCATTCTACATTCGTCACAATCGTCGGTGGCTTTCAATGTAGAATGAGTGACGAAAGCAGAATAGGACTAATTTAAGAACTTGACGAAAAACGAATGGGACGACCCAAGACGATACCATTTGATTTGATATTCGGATTAAGCCCTTAATATGTGGCTTTCCACCAGAGCAGAGTCCTTTTGCTTCATGTGAATTTGAAATGTCTTAATGTTATTTCAAAGTAAACGAACAATTCTGTATATAACATGACGTATGAGCGAGAATAAATTATTCCGAAATATATGCAAACCCGCACTAGATACGGAAGATAATGTGTGTCCGACCTAACGCCGCTTTGCATAATGAGGCGTCGGTGGGCTCGCAGAAACCTTCCCACAGGATAAATAATAGTACTAGGTACAGAAGACTCACTCTCTAACAAAACGCGTCTGTCACGATCAGCACAGATATGGCCGCTAGGTGGCGACAGCGCCACGCGCGGCTTATGGCAAACCCCAAAATTGGGGCCGGACGGATCTACTTTTAGCTACCTGTAGCAAAGCGACGAAATCGCGGAGTGAGCCACGCCTGACCTTGCCGAGACCCATACTGGTATACCATCGCCCACACTGTTAACTGTACAGCGGTGGACCTTATGCCTTTTGTAATAAGGTCCAGAGATGTACAGTTAGGAGTATCGCTGTTTGTACTACGAATGGAAGGAATAAAAGTAAGTAAGTAAATATTCTTTATTGCACCAATAATCATACATCTTACATACATGTAAAATTACAAAGAAATTTTAGTGGAACAATAGAACCCGGTAACAACAGGCGATCTTGTCGCTAAAAAGCGATCTTTTCCAGACAACCTTTGGGTAGCAGGAAATGTATAACTCAAACAAAAGTCAACAGGTAGTGCATGGAGTGAAATATGGAAACTATTAAACATAAACACACATTACATACTACTTATATAACTATTACAACAAAACCTAATACACAAATAAATATACAATATACATAATATATATTTTATACTTACAATATATGGCTTTTTAGGGCCATCGCACACTAGTTAGCGTTTCCCGAGCGTTGGCGTAAACAATTCCACGTGTGCATAATAGTCCCTTATTCTGTTCTGTAGTTGCTATACAATTTC